>NC_073744.1:135863095-136218095 GCF_029784135.1 Toxorhynchites rutilus septentrionalis | reverse complement strand
CATCTGCAAAAGTTATGCGATTTAATGTTTGTTGAGTGTATATCGCCTCCACTTTTGCATGTATATGCCAGCTAGACGTACCATATACCACCGAAAATATAGGATGTATGATGCTGTATATATGCACTTCCATTTATTTCACCTAAAACATAATTTTTTGTATTCTATCAAAGTTCGAGTTCTACTCAAAAAATGAACAGGTACTGTAGAATGGTTCACGTATAGTTTAAGAGAGGATCTGTCACGATTTGAAGTCGAAGAAACATGGAAGGTATTGGAAATATGTATGTGGAAATCCAGAGGGTATCGTAGGATAGTGATGAGAACCTTAAGATAGTTAGGTACATGAACATCATAAGAAAAAACATTTCAGCGTGGGTCGATTTATTGGAAAAAAAACCGTAGAAATAAAAAAAAATAAAACGCTTCCAACACAAACAGTCTACCAAAGTGGACATCCTTTTCAAAACCCGCTGAACCATAATACTCGGGCTTCCGCCGGTGGTTCGCCCAGCATTGTTACACTGGCAGAGCTATTCTACTTCACGGATAAAGCCGGATAAAGGGAATGTTCCATCAACGGAACGTGTGTTACATTTCTAATAATTGCGAGAAAAATACGAGACGAAGATAAACCCGGAGAAAATTGAAGTTGTTTCCGCTGCTTTTGGTGAGAAACAGGAACCCTTTTTTCGCTAACGGCAGCTGCCGATACAAGGGTTGATTGAGACCCGATGCATGGTAGCAACGCGAGACACTGGAGCGCGTTGGGTTCCCTGCCACCGCACCCGACCCACGTGACGACCCGGCGAACGGAAGAGATAGCAGCGATAGAAGGGGAAAGTGAGTTGCTTGTTAAAATTATCTGTTATTACAGAGTTGGCAATAACGATTGGATGATATTGAAAAGGCTGTCGTTTCGACTGTGTTTATGGCGGGGATACCTTTCGTTTGTTCACTTGATATCGGTGCGGAAGTGCCGTATTTTAGGAGCTGTGAACGAAAGCAGATTCGACACCAGGTACACGTGTACAATCGGTAAACTGGTGTATCAGAACTTGACACAGACACCCAGCTTACGTGCTGCTGAAAGCACAATAACAAGTGTACTGAATGCTTCGAACGTTTCTAAGAATGGCGAATCTGCTGCTTTTGAGAGGAATTTTCGTTGATCTCACGATACATACATCTAAACATATAATAAAGTGTTTCCCACCGAAATTAAATCTCGTATCGAATATTGTGTCAAAACCACTAGTTGCCGGGAATTATTTATAGCAAACAGCAAATTACTTCCAACCGCACATAACTCCGTGCGCTTCTTCGCATGGGGAAGCTTCGAAGCGTAAAACTAGTTTTGCCACCATTTTCCAGACAAAGAATTTACGCTATTCATTATCTCTTCTAATACATTCCCCTCCAAAGCATTTCAACGGCAGTAATTTCCAAACCCACCACGGGCATCGAGTTTCATGAGTCGGTGATATCAGACGCTGTTACGAGTGGAATTTTAACGATATACAAGAATTTCCTTTTCCGCCCTCCCAATCCACCCAGCCTTTCAGCCTCCGAATTTCACGCAATTAAAGTTCACCGACGAACGCAGATTTGCCACGTATCGTATCGATTGGGCGAAAAGTTTCACCTTGGTGGTGAGAGGAGGCAGTTAGGTAATCACTCAATCATGAATATGCGCGCGTAGAGCACAACTTAATCCGTCCGAAGTTAGGCACCGCCGATCGAAACTTCCCCGAAAGCTGTCAAGTTTTCCCTTTGTTGCATAAATTAGGTGGTCTTGCCCAGGTCTCAAACTACACCCAGCAGGTACCGACGGCTGCCAATGACGCTCGAGAAAATCCCTTCCCGTTGTTGAGCCTTTTTCCTGGGGATCGCCTCGAGCACTTCCACGAATCGAGAGGCATCGAAGCCCAAGATGAAACATCCCCGCATACTTTCGAAGGGGGGAAACCCGCGCGTTGGCTCAATTTCAAACTCCGCAGGCATGCACTTCGCCGCGGAAATATTTGTGTGTTCTCCACGAGAATTCTCATTGTCCGCGTAAATTTTAACTCCCATGGAAGAAATAACTGACCAAATAGTACCTCGAAAACTGTGTTTAAAATGTCCCAATCAATATCATTTGTATTAATGTAGTCCGGAGAAGGATTGAAAACATGATAAAGTTTTGAGAAGGCCGCAAAGCCCAGTAAACACAACCTTTTCCCAGCGCTTGCGGTTCGATAATTCATAATGGTAATTTCCTAACAGTGTACGACAGTGAATTATTAGGGTATTTGAATCTCCTGGTACCTGGTTCCGCACGATGTTGGTTCGCTCGCAATGTTTGGGTAGTTGAAATAATTCATTACCATTTTTTTTGTGCACGGGCAAAAGCGGAGATACTTCATTAGGGAGACCATGAGCGTTCATCCCGACGCTACAGTTGTCATAAAATATATTGTTCAAGTTATCGGTGGGATTCCACCCTAAAATAGTAATCACATACATGTGTGGGTCAAGGTGCACGGGTGGAGGAGGAGGGTGGTGGTTTTGCGTAACTTTGCACATATGGATAGTCGCAATGAGAAAACTTTTTGCATTCGAAGATATATCCGCATGTCGAAAGTTTCCCCAAAGCTGAGGCTAGCAGAGGAGAAAGTTTTTGGCGCACAGATTGAATGTAGTACATGAAAATATGAAGATATGAATGGTAGAATATTAATTAGTGCAGCAGTTTCAAGAAGATTGTGGTTAAGAGATCAGCTCGTAGAAACTTGTGGCGGAAGCGAAATTATTTGAGCAATTCAAATTGCGATAGCATTCATCATTATTATGGAAGACTACTTATTCCGATAAAAAGAAAACATATCTCACATTTTGTTCGATTCATCATTGTATAAATAGGGTAAAAACTTGAAAGAAGGTTTTTTCTTGCTGCGCTTTCCATTCAGCCCGCATCAAGAGCATTTCTACAATATCAATGTCGGTCTCTGTACCCAAAAATACCTATTGTATAATCGGAAAATAGTTAAAAATTCGACTAGAAAGTAATCACATTTTGTAAAACATCCGAGAACTAATCGTATATATTTTTATTTTCTTATTTTATAACTGTCAGTCCCAGTCAGTTAGCGCTTTCCTACCAAAAAACTCAACGTCAGCCCCTAGGGACCGACGTGGGGCCCAACGTGTTAATTAAAAATGAACTCCTGAAACGTACAACACGTTATGTGGCTTTACGCTACTTGTCCACAACGGTTCATCGTTTCTGCCCTATTTATCCTATATTACCCTTAGAATAAATTGTAAACAGAAATGAAGGCATGAAATTTAACCAACCAGTGAAAATGGAACCAACATATTTTTGTATAATCCCACAAACTGGTCATTCGATAGCCAGCAATCATATGAATGTGGAACAGAAGCCAGATTTTTAGTAACTGAACGAACCATTTGTTCTATATTCTATGCGCAGCTTCATGTTGAAGAGTGTATAATTGAATCGTTTGTTTGAGAAACCTCATAAGTCCACTTGACGCTCTTGCGAGAAAACGACTAAAAACTGTTTTTCTCAAAATTTTGATCAGGTCCTCAATTTTGTTGGTATGAGGTTCAATTGTTAGACACAAAACATATTATTAAGGGCCACTACTTCATCAATATGAGGGGTTAAGCTCAAAATATAATGCTTCATGGTTGTTATCCCCTGCGAGGTAAAACTGCAACGAAGGCGGCCGAAAAAATTCGTGTAGTTTATGGACCCGATACTGTAACGATTCGCACAGCACAGCGTTGGTTTGATCGATTTCGTTCTGGTGTAGTGGCTGTCGAAGATACACCCCGTACTGGTAGCACACTCTACATTGTTTTGCCAGATTGGTCTCAACAAATGGTGTCGACAACGGTGCCGATGTCGTACCATTTTGCAATGATTTTGTCGACCTATCCTTCGTATTTGACAACCAATTATGGGCCAACACTGTGCCAATCTGGCACCAACTGCTTTCCTCTCATGTTTGTTGGTATTTAGGATAACGAAAAAAATAATTTTTTTTTATTTTGTGTTGCACTGTTCGAACCCGGACAGAAGCGCTCTGAAAAAAAACACACATATAATGTTTTTCCATCTATAAATGTTTCATGAAACTTACCTCATTTTAATTGTTAGGCGTTATGCATTAGGCGTACATAACGTTCAATGGATTGTGTTAAGATTAAGATGTTAATGATGGAGATTAGTATAGATGTTATAACGAGATATTTCTCATCGCATTTCTCTAGTTCCAGCATCGGCTTACCAATGCCTGATAACACTGCTAAAGAGTGCTTTTCGGAATATGTTGAAGAATTCTAAAATAAGCTGAACAAGCGATGTTGCAGTTCTACTGACCTGTTGCAATTGTAATGTCCTGCTGTATAATGTCCCGACTCTGGAGCTCAGAATATAAATTTCAATTGATATTTATAATAACAGGTATCCTTTCAACTCATAATTTAAATTAGCCAGCAACTATTTAATACATCTCGAAGTGCTCCGCAGTTCCAGTTGGTTTCCGAATACTCCTCAGAAATTGCTGTTATCGAATGACCTGTTGGGTGAAAGAATTCAGTTTGAATTAGTTGATTTGAATGCGCTATAATCTTTTACCTATCATGGTAGTTCCCTATGATTCATGACAATGAGTAATGTTCAATTTAGATGAGCGGTCTCTCCTTCTTGTCGTGGAATAACAAATTGCAAAACTAACAGTACATTTGCTTATACCTCCACGTACTGCATCAATACCGACACATACAAAAAGCGCACGAACTATTTCAACACTGTATAAACTAGCAGTGTGTTCCTGCTCTCTCAGCAACATATAGGAAAGTTTGTGGATTGCTGAAAATGGAACTAATAATAATATTACGATAACAATTATTATGTTGAAAAAACTTACATTCATTCGTTCTGCCCGTTTTTGTTTGTCTGGATGATAGTTTAGCAATGGTGGGAAGAGACAAAGATCAGTGATGCCGTTTCGCTCAGCTCGATTTATCGAATTATAAACTATGGCAGTGCTGCCTACGGCCGACACCGTGCTTATAACCGCTCGAATAGATTTTAAACTGGGAGGCCAATCGTCGTGGAAACCGATAAAATCGTTGAAATCATCCAAGTAGACTGGCATATGAGCACTCGCTCGAATGGCCAGGAACTGGGTATACACAATAAAACTGTTTGGAACCATTTGCAGAAGATGCCACACGAGTTGACACAAAAAAATCTTTTAGACCGAATCAACGCCTGCGATGCACTGCTGAAACGGAACGAACTCGACCCATTTTTGAAGAAGATGGTGACTGGTGATGAAAAGTGGATCACGTGCGACAACCTAAAGCGAAAAAAGTCGTGGTCGAAGCGCGGTGAGCCGGCCCAAACCATCGCCAAGCCCGGATTGACGGCCAGGAAGGTTTTGCTGTGCGTTTGGTGGGATTGGAAGGGAATCATCCACTATGAGCAGTTCAACTATGGTCAGACCCTCAACTCGGTTCTCTACTGTGAGCAGCTTCGCCGTTTGAAGCAGGCGATTGACCAGAAGCGGCCAGAAATGATCAATAGGAATGGTGTTGTTTTCCACCAGGACAACGCTCGGCCTCTCACATCTTTGATGACCCGCCAGAAGCTACGGGAGCTCGGATGGGATGTCCTATTGCACCCACCGTACAGTCCGGACCTGGCTCCAAGTGATTATCATATCTTCCGGTCCATGCAAAACGCTCTTGGTGATACTAAGTTGGCCGCAAAAGAGGCTTGCGAAAACTGGCTATCTGAGTTTTTTGCAAATAAGGAGGGGGAGGGGTGCATATTTCGATCAGAAATACGACATTTCTTTTTCCCCAACCCTATACTTAGCGGTTTTAAAGTGATTCTATTCAATGTTATGTAATTTGAATGTTAATAATGTTTATACCAAGTAAAAATGGGACTGTTTAGAAGTTATGCTTTGCATTGAAGGAGGAAGGAGAAGGAAGGAAGGGGGTGTTGGATGAATATTGCTTTTTTAACTCTTAATGCATAAGGAATACAAAAATACGTTGTGGAGGAAGATAGAGGATATTTCAAAATACTTTTTTGCGTTACATAATGTATGAAAAGTACGTGATAATTACTACGGGACTTTGCCTGCCACTCAGCTTGGTGTTTTTTGTCCCTTAGAACCATGAAGTTATGGGTTTCTCAAACAAACGAATATTTGCATCACCAATTTGAGGGGGTTCGTAGAACTAACTTTTTCTGAAATTTTGATAGTCGATGTAGGTACCCCCTCAAGGACCAAAAAGTCAATTTCGATAAAAATGGCGTTTATGGGGTTTCTCAAACAAACGATTCAATTTAGATCATCCACACAAAAGATTTAGCGAGATGGAGGACACTTAATACATTGCGGACCGCTCACGAGATTTCTCGTGTTTCGCGTTCCGTCTGTTACGGATGGATCACGAAATAACCCGTGTTTTCTACACTTGAAGGTTAAAACCTTGGCTTGCCAAGAATCTAACAAGGTCTACCGATGGCTCGCCTTCGTCTAGCCCACATCGAAGGAAACGATCTCATTCGTGGAATCCGAACAAATGAAGCGTTCAAGTTGTCCCCAAAACATACGGCCCTTAATGGTTAACAAAAACGTAGAAGCAATTTGCAACTTCGAACTTTTCTTCAGGAATTTCAGGAAATGATATATACATCATTTTACAGTTTTCAGAGAAGGAAGACTCTGTATGAGATATTAAAATAAAATGTTTTTACAGTTTATAGCTTCATGAAAAACAAGTAGCAAAAACAGAACGCTTACCATCAACCATAATTTTATCAACAATACACATTGTTTCTTCGATAATCCCAAAACTATGTTCAATTCGGACGAGAGGCCGACTAAACGTATCAATATGAAAATTTCACAGGATTCACAAAACCACACACGTCACGCCACAGCGTGACCGGAATAAATCGCCACAGTAAACAGCTGCAAAAGAAACAACCACTTAGAAAAAATTCGAGGGGTTGTATCCGAGACACGACCGCTTAGGACGTAGGACTACGCAATCTTTTTTTTTAATTTGTAGGTTTATCATTTCGGATATCAATTGCGAATACGTCGAAATTTCATAAATAACTCTTTAGTAGAATGTTCTGGGGACCCTGAAAAGGTTTAATGGCTTGCGCGGTTTCGTAGAATCATTTCGAATCAATTCGATGACTGTCCGCAGCTGTTTTCTTTAAATTGAAGTAATGAAGTAACACTCCCCGCAAGAACACTCTCGTTGGTCCGAAATTCGACATATTCGAAGTGGCAAAAAACTATGATGTTAAGTTGTTCGTAAGTTATAGTGTCGCAAATATGGAGCAAAATAAAGAGAAAATCCGACATATTTTACAGTACTACTATGACAAAGGCAAAAATGCATCTCAAGCTGCCAATAAAATTTGTGCAGTTTATGGACCCGATACAGTTTCCATTTCCACCGCACAACGATGGTTTCAACGTTTTCGTTCTGGTGTAGAGGTCGTCGAAGATGCGCCACGCTCCGGAAGGCCTGTCGTCGGGAATTGCGACAAAATCGCTGAATTAGCCGAGACAGACCGGCATAGTAGCAGCCGTAGCATCGGCCAAGAGCTGGGGATAAGTCATCAAACCGTTATTAACTATTTGAAGAAGCTTGGATTCACAAAGAAGCTCGATGTATGGGTGCCACACACGTTGACGCAAAAAAACATCTTTGACCGTATCGACGCATGTGAATCGCTGCTGAATCGCAACAAAATCGACCCGTTTCTGAAGCGGATGGTGACTGGCGATGAAAAGTGGGTCACTTACGACAACGTGAAGCGCAAACGGTCGTGGTCGAAACCCGCTGAAGCGGCTCAGACGGTGTCCAAGCCCTCATTAACTGCCAGGAAGGTTCTGCTGTGTGTTTGGTGGGATTGTCAAGGAATAATCTATTATGAGCTGCTTCCCTATGGCCAAACGCTCAATTCGGACCTGTACTGCCAACAACTGGACCGCTTGAAGGTAGCACTCATGAAGAAGAAGCCATCTTTGATAAACAGAGGCCGCATTGTCTTCCATCAGGACAACGCCAGGCCACACACTTATTTGGTGACGCACCAGAAGCTCCGGGAGCTCGGATGGGAGGTTCTTTTGCATCCGCCGTATAGTCCGACCTTGCACCAAGTGACTACCACCTGTTTTTGTCCATGGCGAACGAGCTAGGTAGTCAGAAGTTAGCCACAAAAGAGGCCTGTGAAAATTGGCTATCCGAGTATTTTGCCAATAAGGAAGCGAGCTTCTATAACAGAGGTATTATGAAGTTGGCGTCTCGTTGGGAACAAGTCATCGAACAAAACGGCGCATATTTGACTTAAAACAGATGATTGTAACTAATTTTATGAACAAATGAAAGCACAAAAAAAATACCGCAGGACTTTTTTGACAGCCAATATTTTATACAATTCTTTTCTTCCTTAACATGAGCTGTTCTTTCGCGTCCATCTGTTTCCGTGCCTGAAAAGAAACGAAGATCAATGAATACTGCGACAATGGGTGGTACGTTTTGTACATGATGCGTTTGAATTGTAAACACCATGTTTGTTTATGATGTAAGAAACGCGTGTTTACGATGCTTGTGTTTGTGCATCATTGGGCGTGTTTGGAATAAGCATTATTGAACACTGGCGAAAAGCATGTTCGTGTTAAACAAAAACATGGAATTTGAACATCGCGTGAACATGTGTAAGTGTTTTTTGGAAGACTTCTGGCCACTGTTTGCTGTTTTAGGCTAATAAATCTAATATATCGCGAATCGAACCCGGATCACGGGAACCGTCGTCGTTATTGACTCTTTGCACAATGAGAATAGATTTTTACACCCAAGTTCGTTCAGTGTGTTCTTTGTGCAATTTCACTAGTTGAGGTCAATAATAGAGAGCAACTACAATCTATAATCTATCCAAGCTCATTCTAATTTGTTTATTTCAGTACGCACATTGTATCAATAGCTTCTCAAGATACCTTGCCCTGAGATTATTCATAATACACTCTGTCCAACTTCTATAAGACCAGGTGATGATCTTGCCGATTTGTGTCATTGTAAACAAACAATGCTTCAATTTATATTCTAGTGTGTAGGTATTGGTGACTATCATACATTGAATGATTTTCATGTGTGCGTGTAAGCGCTGAGCGTAAACGAATGTGTTTTGTATTGTTCAAGTGTCAAGTTTCTATAAGACCAGTTACATTTTTCGTTGTTTTAGTTAATTTGATCAATAAATCTGGAAAATGCCGCATGGAAAAGTGCTCACGGGGAGAGAAGAAAGACACCAAGAAATTGTTGGAATCAGAGAAATTTCTCGTCGGATCGGACGATCCCATCAAGTAGTGCTCAATTCTTTGACGAATCCTCAAGGATATGGTATAAAGGAGAGAGCTCCACCTAAATCGAAGCTTTCTGACCGGGATAAGCGGTAAATAGCTAGAACAGCTTCGAATACCTCAAAATCGCTTAGGCAAATAAAGCAATATTTTAATGTTACTCGGGTGACAATTCGTCAAGTTTTGGAAAAAAATCCTCACATGAAGAGGGCTTAAAAAGTCTTACACCATCTCACATCGGAAGACGCCTGAGTTGTGACAAAGAATGTTTCCAAAAGAATACATTTTGCTATACACCATAACGAAAAGTTCTTCAATGTACAGGTTATCTTCACTGACGCAAAAAGTCCAATTTGGATAGTCTTGATGGTTACAACGGGTACTGGCGTGATTTACGGGAAAAGGAACAGTATTTTTCAACCAGAAATTTTGGTGGAGGCTCGTACATGGTTTGGGTGGGATTTTGAGCAACCGGAAAGCTCAAGATAGCTTCTCCAAAATGAATAGCAAGGATTAAATACATGTTCTGGAATCCTCTCCTACCGTTTTTACGTGGATATCGTCACAAAAAATTCACATTCCAGCTACTATTCAACCAGCAAAGAAACTAAGCAATGGATTGAGGACCAAAAACTTATTTTTTGGACTGGCCGGCTTGCTCTCCAGACTTGAATCCTGTTGAATCCTGGACCCTTGCACGAAGCATCTACACTGAGGGAAAACGGTACACCACGATTGAAGCGCTCAAGGTCGCAGTTTCGGAAACATGGAAAAATATCGAGAAATCCGTTCAGCAGAATTTGGTAAATAGTATTCCAACACGAATTTTCCAGGTTATTAGCCGAAATGGCAAGGTTGCCAATTATTGACGTGTAAATCAGCCGATCGTTTTGAATTTTTCATTGATAATGCTTATGAATTTTGAAATGGTTTTATAGAAACTGGACAGAGACTGGCAACTCTTTTGAATGAAATTGACGTTAAACATACTTTATTATAAGCATTCAAGAATGTATTAAAATATCTTGTTGAAATTCTAGCTGTTTGTGTTTGTGTTTGTTTGTGGAGCGAAATAGAATCCGGGTGGTCTTATAGAAGTTGGACAGAGTATACGTACTTTATTCAAACTCGTGGAACAGAGTGATACACTCAACATGATAAGTAACAGTTGCTACAGCAAAAATGCTAACACCATGCAATAACTTACCCACGCGATACACAAGCTTCGACGAAAAGTGGCACTTTATTGTGCCGACAAACAAACAAACAAACAAACAAAGTGCGGTAAGAGTAATGTGAAATGATAACTGATTTCTCCGAAAAGTAGCTCCAGCGCATACGAATCCCAGCCAAAGGGGTCATAAGTGATGGCGCCATTTTCACGCACACAAACACGCCCCCATTCACTCGGTGAAAGCATATTCTTCCCATCCCCGCCCTCCACACAGCTTTCTCGTTGCCTTGCCTTGTGTTTATTTTAGATGCCTTTTTGTTGGTTTTGCGAAAGGGGCGAAAAGGGAAAACTTATTTCGGACACACAGGGGGGAAATAGTCCACTATGGTTTGTGCTTCGAGGCCGGGAGCTTGACAAATGACAGATGTTATTACGAAATGACGCTTGACCAATAAGGAGATAAATTAGTCCGACATAGAATAACTAAATGGCTTCTTTGATAAACGGTGATATATTGGCCAAATTTGGAAGGTCAGACAAATAGAGAAATGAGATTTATTTCGGTTTTTTCTCAATTTGACATGGTAGGCAATCTAACGGATTTTGTGTACGTTGGAAATACACTGAAAATTGTTTACAATTGAACTTTCCAGTGACAAATAATGCGTTTGTGGTGAGCATTTCCATTATTTCGAGCACCGTATTGTGTAATTCATAAATCCCGGCTATGCGAGAGAATTTACATTTCGGGCCTATTTGGTGACAATAGCATTAATTCGATCTGTCAGTCGAAAGATAAATCCAACGTTATTACCCCCCTCGCCCCGGTGCTCCCGGTCATTTATATTTTGCAGTACTAATTTCATGCTCCTTTTCACAATTCGAGATCATTGGGCAATCATTACGCCGAATTACTGATCCCTGTTCTCGCTTTGTTCGTACGGGTATGTGACAAGCGTATTACTGTTTTATTACGTATCGACCAAATTGGAATTCAATTATTTAACATTAAAAAACAATTTTCGTTCTGCAACTTCCGCCAGCGGAAAGGGATTCGTCGCCAGGCCAATCGTTGATTTATATCAATTTCACTATTTTTTTGTAACCATTTGGGAACTTTGCCACCTGCTGCTCGCCATCGGCTGGACGGGGGTTTGCACTTTCTGACCCCTGGGCGATTGACACTTTAGTTCGCGGGAATTGCCTCCACCATCCTGTGCCATCCTGTGCGACCGACAATGAAATATTGATAGAGGTTGATGAATATATTGCAAAAATAAATACTCTGGAAGGCTTGCCTACCGCAAGGTGGGACCGTGTGGGATATGTTTTCCAGCGAGTTTTCCCGCGGGAATCAACGTTATGGTTTTGTACTTAATTAATGAGCAAAATTTATGAGTTTTTTCGGGATTGATTAAAGAAGGGATAATCGGATGGGATGCAGGAGGGTTTTATGCAATCATTTACTGTTCAACTTGTCGCCACATTTTAATTTTTTATAAGATTTGTTTTTTTTTCTCGAACAAATTGGATCTCATCTGCTCGAGACTGGAATTAAAAATATTTCGTCAGAGGCTGATACATGATACATTCCATTGGAAGCTGATCAATTTTAAATTCTCATTTCCATTTCCGTTTCATTAACGTTTTTCGTAATCAAATCACGACCAATGAAATGTATCTTAGCACTGCAAAAACACAAATTATGGTTGATTGCAGAAACTTGCTTGTTTTTAATTTCAAATCATACCTATACTTGCTTGAAACTAGGATGGAACATTGCATTTTTTGACCATCTTTGAACTGTTTTACATTTTTCTATTTGAATCTTGGCAGACAATTATGGGGAACAGAAGCCGTTCGCAAGCCGAGAAAGCGCTTCACACGAACCAGTTCTTGATTCTGGACGGATGCATTCATCGCAGCTATTCATCGCCACGTATTGTATTGTTCGGGTTGCAGTCTCTGTTAATTTCCTACAAAGTAACCAAAGAATCCTTCAATCCGTCCGTTCCCCATCAACGGCGGCCGTCGGCTCCGTCGGGGCGTGACCAAACCGACCGGCTAGGTCAGGGAACAAGTTCAAGTACCGGAAACTAATGTGGTGAAGTTTAATTATGAAACCATTCCACCGTAATGAAAAAGTCTTCAGCCCACTGCCGGTAGGGAGCATTTTCCAGGGCTCGAGCGGCGAATGGGAGAGATACGCACAAGGTAAGGTCCCGTTGAAAGGCTCCTCCAACAATGAAAGCTATATTCCACTTTTTCTCTTCTACTCGAGTGCGGTTTAGGTGCAGCTGGCGAACAAAAAATGGGCGCGAATTCAACCGTTACGCGGGCAGGGACATGAAGGGAATTTTACTTTAAATTTAATTCCTCTCGTTAGGCAGGATTAAAGTCGAGTGGTACGGCTGAGTGCTATGGCCGGGTATGAGCAGAGACAGTGTTTCCGGTATACCCGGCTTCGGTTGGAATTTTTAATGTACAACCGAAGATTATGGCGGGTGAAAATTAGTCGGAAGTTAATTGAAATGTCGAAACTTTCATTTCATTAGTTTTCTGTTTTTTTTCCTGCTCGATTGTATAAATGTTCCTTTGATAAACTCGGAACACAAACACAGACTGTAATTAATATTTTGGTAAGAAGAAAAATACAACATAACATGCTCATAACAACATATCGATAATCATGAGGATGAAAGCACTTTCACAATCTATAAAATTGTCGCAACCAGTAGTTAATGTGCCACCAAATATGTATCCGGTACACAAATAGAATCCTGCCGTCTAAAGATTCCGAGCTGGAAGCTTTGCTTTTCGTGTCTAATTCGAAGAAATCTGCGGATAAAGCACATCGAATGATTGTTAACACTAGACTGCCCAAGCAAGTCATTTTGACTGCTTTTCAATTTCAATTCTTGACGTAGAACTACGTCTTTCATTAAGGGTGCCAAATCAGAAAACAGGTCACGTTTTTTATGAAATAAAGTTTACGTTAATAACTGTTTTTGCCGCGAATGGATTTTGGTGATTTTCATACCAAACGATTCGGAAATTCCCTATGATTTGTTTGATATGCTATACATTACAATTTCATAGTCTGTATATGGTTTAAATTGATGAAAATTGGAGGCATTCCCATTTCCTCATTCATTTGTTCTGTCCATTTGTGTGCTTTCCCGAACAGAGTTGTCAATAACGGGCAACTTATCGACGAGCAACGAAGAGGAAATCGTCGGATTTGTAATATCTCCGTGAACAAAGGAAAAGAAGAAGAACCAAGGAGAATATTTGCCTAGAGTATAAACCGTGGATCTCGCTGAGGCAAACTTTCATTCTTCGTGAGGAAATCGACTGAACAACATTGTTGCTGGACAAGCTGGACGGCGAGGGATCGAATGCCTTTTTCAAGGCAATGGGGGTGGAGGAGTAATATGATGGATAATGTTTTCCAAGGACCTTTTTGAGGGTTAGAGACGAATGAACTGAAGCAGTTTAATGTATCAAGCAAGTAAGGAAGGCAAACTTTCAGTATCGTTCTGTATTCAAAGTAATAAATATTGATTGTTCTTCCTTGTTTTGCATCATCACATGTCTTCGTTTCGGATTGAGCTGTGGACGCGACCAAATTACTCACTCGTTGATGTCTCTGGTATTGCAATCATTACATTAAGGTCCTGAGCTACACAATTGTGTGGGGAATCATCAAGCGAGGCTATCAGCTCACCAAGAAACACACTGTTCTGGAATTTTGTCAGTGACTTGGTTTTCGGAAAACTCTCTCCACAAAAGGTGCCAGCTAAGCTTATCTAGACTGGCAATATTAACAGAAAGGGCTTCTGTTGAGAAGAGCGCAAAACGGAGATAAGTGTGTGTAAATTTAGTTGCTTCAAGCTTCAGCTTCAAGCCATCGATATATGGATATTTGTGTGCGTACGTGTATACTTCATAACCCGTTCGTAAAAATAGTGCATCTTCGCTACGCTGAAACCCCATTTGTATCTGCTCCCGTGTGCATGGGCCCTGTAACGATGCAACAATCGCCTAATTTTTTTTATGTTATGGTTGGCGATTGTTTTGTGTTGCAAATTATGCAGTCGTAATGATAAATATAAACAAGGAGGGGAAATAGCGAGAGGAGAATATTTACGGTAGGGCATTAGTAATGAATCTCTGCTGAGGCAAATATTCAGCCTTTTTCCAAGCAATTAATATTGTTTGTTTTCTGTCATCAATGCGTTGAACTGACGCTCTATGGTTAAGCAGGTGTTAAGGTTGTGCATCAAAAAAATATTTGGGGAATATACCAAGTTATTCAACAAGTTATATTAAGTTATTAATTTATTTGGGCTCGCGTGCCAGTCGCAAAACTGCGTCCAACAAGGATTGCATTTGCGCTAATCTTGGTCATAATGAAGCAGTGCTACTCTTTTCAAGTTTGTTGAGATTAACTAATAGAGGTTATTTCGTTTCGTTTTCAGTCACCACAAAAGTAAATGTCTTTCTGAAATTATGTATGTGATTTGGTTTCGCTTGTCAGTAGCAAAACTTTCTCCAATAAGTATGACAGCTGCGCTTATCTCGAGCATGCATTGTTCTGCGAGCACAAGAATGAATCATCAAACAATTATCGTCAAATGATTCTACAATAAAAAAAACATTTCAAGGCGACCAAACCGGTAAGCAGGTTATTTTAAAATTTTCGTAACATTATAAAATAATATTCGCAGGTATGAACAAACGATTTGAATTAAACCACAGCGTAGTTCTACGTCAGCAATGCGGTCGTGTCTTGAACACAACCTCCTATATTTTTTTTCCTTCTTACTTTCGCTCCAGACAATTTCAATTTCGGTTGTGTGTATCCACTACGCATACTGAAACATCGATTCTTCAATTTCGTTTTCGTTCTGCTGTCGTTTTCTTTGAATTTAAAAGCAGACACTTTCACTTGATGATTAAAAGTGCTCTATTCATTACCATGAATAGGCTTTATGTCACTTTCAGTTTCTCATGTTAAACGACGAAAAAAATTTGCTTCCCATACTTTTGCAATTCCTCTGTCATTTTTGATCTGTCCATGAGACAAAAAATCCATGGAATCCAAGATCATATACGATCCAATGTTATTCCGTCGATATTTTCGGCAGAATATGGGAAAGTTAGATCTGATAAAATGTTCTTTACTGACAGTTCATACATAAACGGTATGAGGTGCGTGAAAGACACAACGTCCTATCCCTCGCAGTTGACAGTATAACAGTGATGTTGATATTATATACTGGCAACACTAGTTAGCCATACATTGGGCATCATTTCCTCTCACAACAGACAACTGTCGAGCCGGTAAGTCATACTCAATATTTATTCCCTGTGTCGGGTGATTTCACTGTAGGTTTATACCGACTACATTGAGGAACCTGTACAGTAAATATATGAATGCTTCACATTGGCGATCCTGCCGGATATTTAAATATGCAGTGAAATCACCCGACATAGAGAAAAGAAATTCTAAAAATATGGCGTGTTGGGACAACCGTCTGTGAAAATAATTGGCGCGTCGGGACAACCGCCAGAGGTACTGCGTGTTGGAATTACCGCTTGAAAAATAGGCGTGTTGGGACAACCGCTTGGAAACATGGCGCGTCGGGACAACCGCCTGAAAACTGCGTGTTGGGAAACTGCTTGGAAGTGGCGTGTCGGGACAACCGCCTGAAAACCGCGTGTTGGGAAACCGCTTGGAAGAGACGTGTCGGGACAACCGTCTAAGAAAGCTGCGTGTTGGGACAACCGCTTCAGCAAAAGAATGGTGGCGTAGCAGCCACCCAATGTCGGCGAGTTGGAATGGCTGCAGAAGTGATAATGCGAGTTGGGTTGATAGCATATTAGCTTCCAACTCAATCATCAGGGTTTTCTCCAGAGAAAGTAATGAGGGAAGGAAAATCCAAAGGTTTTCGCCCCTATTAGACCGTGGAGGAGCACATAGTCACTGTAATGGTCGAGTGACAGTCTGAAACTAGGGGAAGTTCCGGATTTGACACCGAACGTTACATTGTGGGGAGGCATTGTACACCGTTTCATTAATGATAATCAGCTGGATATTTTTAAATCATGTATCCACAACTGACATGCCTGCACCAAGAAAGGTTTCAATTCTGTTTCCATTTCTTATTAAGATAGTTGGAATGTATGTATCTTCTCCCGTTAATAACGTGGTTATTTGTTCCGGTGTGCAGCGTTTGGAGAAACTACGGATATTTACGTTGCCATTTCCTGGTAGGTTTTTTGTATGCGAGTATTTATAATTTGACTCTGTGGAAATTTAGATGATACAGGAACAAGAAAAGAATAAAAAGCAAAAGCAATGAACAATTTTGACAGTTGCGTGTTAATGAGTGCGTACAGTACTTGCTTATATCTATTGAGTACGTGCAGTACTTACTTAGATCTAGCCCATGATTATATATACAACATCATTACTTCAATAGGAAGAGGATTACGGTTTGTCGAGCGGGGGTTGTTTGTTTTGTTATGGCTAGGGTATGCCATTTTCGCATTTTCACATGCGAGAGCGAGATACGAGAGATGAACTGTGTGAGAATGAAATTCTACAAAATCCTTCCTTCCACCTGATTGCTTCATCTGGTGTATATAGGCACTAGCCAAAGTATACAAAACAAGGCAGTCCATTCCCGCAAGTAGACATCCAATTTGGATGTAAACATATTACGTCAGCATTATCGAACTGCATTTATGGATATCACCCAGAGAATTTGCCGCCATTTTTCGTTCCTTTAAAAAATCATGCTAGTTACAAAACACCTTTCTGAATTACAAACCGTTTTACAAGTGTTACGCAAATGGTAAAAATAGATAGAGTATGCAGATCAGTATAGACCGTTGGGATTGTAATCAGACAAAATGCACGCAGCAGTACATTTTTTTAATCCGTTCACACTATTTCAAGTATTTTATAGCGTTGATTGAAGAAATTAAAATAAATTGAAATGACAAATCATGACACAAAAAAGTAAAATAACATAAAAAGAATAAGGGAGAAGGAAGATGTGAGGTGCGTGAAAGACACAACGTCCTATCCCTCGCAGTTGACAGTATAACAGTGATGTTGATATTATATACTGGCAACACTAGTTAGCCATACATTGGGCATCATTTCCTCTCAAAACAGACAACTGTTGAGCCGGTAAGTCATACTCAATATTTATTCCCTGTGTCGGGTGATTTCACTGTAGGTTTATACCGACTACATTGAGGAACCTGTACAGTAAATATATGAATGCTTCACAAACGGGTCCACTGGATTCGGCATCTTCAATGAAAATTCCAGTGCCTCTTTCAAACTCAAAGATCCTTGTTCCGTGTATGTCGCTGAATTGGGTGCGATATACTACGCACTGGGGATCATTGAAACATTAACCATTATTTAATTTTTTCAGACAGTCTCAGCTCAATAGAGGCAATCCGCTCAATGAAAGTTGATAAACGCTCATCTTATTTCCTAACAAGAATAAGACATTTATTGAGTGATTTGGTCGGCATGGGTTCCCTCTCATTGCTCGATTACGGGGAATGAGAGAGCGGACTCGCTAGCTAAGGTGGGCGCTTCAGAAAGCACACTTTTTGAAAGGCAAATTGCGTATAATGAATTTTTTCCTCGTCAGGACGCACTCGTTAGTTGGCAGCGCATGTGGAGTGAAGATGAGTTCGGTCGCTGGTTACACACGATTATCCCTAAGGTCTCGACGAGTGCTTGGTTTAAGGGATTGAATGTAGGTCGTGATTTCATTCGCGTGATATATCGGCTTATGTCCAATCATTACAACCTAAACGCGCATCTCTATCGCATTGGGCTCGCAGCAAACAATCTTTGTGATTGTGGCGATGGCTACCACGACATCGAACATGTTGTCTGGTCGTGTATCCTGTTCCATGTTACTCGCTCTCAGCTC
This sequence comes from Toxorhynchites rutilus septentrionalis, assembly GCF_029784135.1. NCBI lineage: Eukaryota > Metazoa > Arthropoda > Insecta > Diptera > Culicidae > Toxorhynchites > Toxorhynchites rutilus. The sequence goes on along the minus strand of NC_073744.1, from coordinate 136,199,535 downwards.
TCTAGAGCACTGAGAGCAAAAGGCAGACAATCGGATATCCCCGTCCGGGATATCTTAGGTAGCCGTGATCCTGATCTTCTGCTTCACCTATATCTGTTCCTCAGAAACGCCGATGTCAACGTTTAATTATGCTTCCTTCGTTGTGTCCCTGTTTCATATCCCTCCTATCCGATCTATAAACTTTTACTTAGTCGCGGCAATACATACACAAACTCTTTGCAGATACACGGGCCAAAGGTTGTGCAGTCCACTGATCATTCAACAAGAGCCAAAGGTTGTACCGCTCATGACAACTATACACGAGCTGATGTTTGTGCCGGCTAGTGACCATTCTATCCTGGATTCCTCGAGTCAAGAAGACGCACCACGCTAGATACAGGTAAACTTCGATATAACGTACATTTCACTTTCAAAATTGTACGTTGTATAAACTGACCAGACGTCCCGCGTTACGCGGGACAGTCCCGCATTTCAACAAAATATCCCGCGTAAGATTTTGTCACGCGAAACGTCCCGCAATTAGGCAAAAGAAACGAAAATGTCCCGCGATATCAATATATGTCAATATCACAATTTGATCATGTTGATTTTCTTAAATGGACGAATCTCAAAAAAAAACCTTTTATTTGGCAGACTGTTCAAGAGCGCTTCTAATGCATAAAGATTAATACGTTGAGCTGGTTTCATCGCACCGACATTGGAATGTTTATTTAGAGAGTATCAGTTGGAAGCGACAGCAACAAAATTAGAAAAAGATTTTTATAAAAGTCCCCTATTGATCCGCAAGTACCAACGTGAGTCAGACGAACAGTTCATCTTTGGTTCCCTAGCTCGGTCAGGGCTTAACGTTTTAAATAATTCGGAAGAACTAGTGTACACTCGACAGGAAGAGGCAGAGTTGTTTGATGAAGTATCGTAAACGAAGCGCTGGGCGGTCTTACGGAAGTTGGCCGGAACCTGCACCATGGCCGATAAAAAGATGTATATCGGCGTGTTATTTTACCTTGTCGTGGTTTGTTGGTCGTCTGTCTCTCTATTTTGGCCATTTGCCCAAAAGTTTTCTATCGGGCGCAGCTGGGGAATGTTGGGAAGGTTGGTGGTCTTCGCGACAATGTTTATCTCCTTGCTTCGATCCTCCGGCTTAAGGAGCGGCAAAGAGATGATATTGTAAATACCAAATCGGATATATCTGGCGGACACAAAGTGCCTCAGAATGTCCAACTCTTTCGCTGTGGGGTGGAGCTTGCAGTATGGAAAAATCAACAAGTTGGTTCATCGCCATCCGAAATTAGTCCTTTTTTTTAAATGCATACGTTAACACTAAAATCGATGAAAAATGAATTGGAATTTTCGCGCCTCCATTCGGTAATTTGAAGAAATTTGTAGAATTTAAATCGTGCTTGCCAGGCGTAAATGCTTTGATTGAGCGAGTGATTTAAAAAAATAAATAATACTGATCAGTTTAGACTCGCTAAACTATGGTTTATGTTCAAATAACGTATATACATAACGTTTTGTTTTTTGTGTCCCGCGTTAGACCTCTGACCATCTGATCACTTTAACGTTGCATCGAATTGTACGTTATATCGAAGCATAATAAAGTACTCACAAACGTAGTCTATAATACTTTATTGTGTTGCTGTTTTAGTACAGTTAATGAATAACTTCAATCAGAAGACGAAGCCAGCCTTTCTCATGATGTTTCCCTTCGTACTGTTGATTAAAGTTTGATTCATTTAGAATCCGAAATCCCAAAACCAGCTGTATCTCGGGTTTGATTAAAGGTACAAAACTTGTTTTGGCATCACAATACAGATAATTCATTGTTATATCAGAAAAAAAATATTGAAAAAAAATTTCCTTTACACTTTGTACGTTATATCGAGGTAAAATGTACGTTATATCGAGTGACGTTATATCGAGGGTACGTTATAGCGAGGGTACGTTATATCGAAGTTTCCCTGTATGGGGTACATACTAGTGGGGCGTTATTGATTAATGATCAGCTGCATCCCAATAGAAAGTATCCCGTGTCGGGCACACGTACAGAGCATTGGAGACTGCAACATCCCAATTATGAGAACACTTGTAATACTAACCTCGAGCCAACCGCGAGTAATCGGTTACATATTACTAACATAGTTGTAAGGCAAACACTGTAGAAATATTGAACTCCCGGCCCCGTTAGGCTGACGCCATATGAGCCTTAATAAAAATATATATTTTTGGATAAAAAAAGGACGATAACTGCTTTCAATTAAAAGATTCATTCGATTTCAAACTGGATTTTCGTGAATTTTTCAAAAAAGGATGCATATGAGGGCATACTGGTCGCACAACCAACGCTGACAATCGATTACGCCTGCTAGTATATTGCACATTCTTCACATCATATTTCGAAAACCCCGATTTCCTTTACTTCCCCCATGGGTAATTTTTCGATTTTCAAAAAACTCAAAATTTTACCGCTTTGCGTCACTCTCCCTTAAGTCCGATCGAGCTGATATTTGGCATAGGGTGTTTTTTCGAGGTGGTGAACATTCTGTATAGGGTAACTTTTTGAAGTTTTAGGGTCGATTTTTTCCCCATACATTCGTTGGCACTCTAGTCTTCATGCTACTCCCAGACAGCAAAGGTTTAGGCCAACTGGCGTAAGGCATTCTCTCAAAAATACCTCTTGTTTTAAATCACCTGGGTGTCAACCTTCGCACTCAGGACTATAAAAAAAAATCTGTTATAAAAATCTGATCCTCACCATGCGGTCCGCACTCTGTGATGTCCATATAACAAACCATAAACACTTCAAATGAAGACATGACAGCTGGGATCCCCTTTCAAAAGCAGTCGCATGTTTGGTCAAACCACCAATGTTTGCGTCTGCTCTCCTAGTTTTTTAGTGCCCGTGTGAATGCCCAAGAACAACAAACGTATCAATTTGCATAATATTATAATGTGTTTACGAGCGAGAATGACTCTCCCATCCGTAGATGGTAATATTCACGCACACACACGCACACACACACACGCACACACACACACACACATTTCCACATAGCCGAGTTTGGTTGTTTTTTCCTTCCTTCCCAAAGCCGCCCACACTTCCAGGACGTGCCGAGGTGTGAAGCTTACAAATGCGTGTCATTTCATGGCAGAATGGAACCCTCCCAACATACTGCCACTGCCGAGCCGTCAGCGACTACATCAAAAAGGCTCGAAAATATTGTTCATCTTCTTGCTTTTATCACTTCCCTTGCGGGGCCGAATCCGAACTGGCAGCCTGACAATAAAAAAAGGTGGATTCGCCTGATTACTTTCGAGCAGCGCCGAGAGCCCCATCGCAGCCGGAATTTTGATGGAAATTTTATTCAATTTTTGCAGCCGAAATTCAATTTCTGCGTTCCTTCGGAAAAATCGGGCGGAAAGTACATTTTGGCACTGTTTTCCCACTGTCTTATTTTGATGTGTAAGATTGCGAGTTTTTTTTTGCCAGCTCGCGAAAAAAAAAATGCAATCTAATCACTTCAGTAAACTTTCAGATCAATCATCCGGTTCGGCACATCCGCTCACACGCATGCCAAAACAACATTTACCTATGGAATGTAATTTTGTGTCTCTGAATAAATCATGACTCTCAATTTTCCGAGTAGCGATGAGATGAGGAAAACATATCGAATTAATTGCATCCGAGCTCGTTGCAAAAATGCTGCTGGTAACTGGTAACTGAGCTTTGGTTGCACCAAACCCGCAGATAAATTTGCATCCCAAAACACAAACTCTTTTTCAAACACAAACTGAATAATGGGCGCCCCATGAATAAGTGATGTAGTTTGTTTCGCGTTAATCCAATCTAGAATTTGTAATCGCTCTCCGCACCCGGCTGGGTGTTGTGCGAGGGGGTGGTGGAGACGCACATACAAGCTCATCCCGCTGCCCAAACACAGCTGGAATAGAGCCATACAAATATCTAATATTTACAGAAGAGTAATTTGTTTATTTGTCATATATGAATTGAAAGGGAATACAAGTTGGTGCGTTTTTGGTTTCACTAGCGAAGCGAAACGAGTGGGCGGAGGGAGGAGAGCAAAGTAGTGCAATTCATTAGAAAACCGCAGTTACAATGTGTAGAATCCAACTTCTATTTTTCACGGAATGTTCACGATAATTCACGCTCACATACAACCACAAGGATGATGATACGCAAACAGGATTAGTGGTCGAAAGAATGTGAGAAAAATTGTCATAAATATCAACTCATCCTCCCCTAAAAATTGGCTGAAATGGGCAGCGGGGAATGGATGTCGTATATTGGGGAGAATTTAGTGGTGAAGTTTTAGGTGTTGGTTATATAAATGGGTTGGTGGTTTCCTTATAAACTACATATTTGTGGATTTATCTAATCGATTGGGTGGCATTTGGAGAATTACGGAAACTTGCATTGTATGTCTAGGAGGAGTAGATTGGAGTAGATTGCGATATGTCTGTAGCTCGGTTTGATTTTACGAACAAATTGTTTTGAGTTTTGTGTCGCCAGAATCGAGCCATACCAAGTATATTCGTCAATCACAAAGTAAGTTGCGCTGGTAAGATGATGAAAAAGATGGGTTTATTTCATAAAATTTAAAATTGTATTAGTAATATTTACTTCTTTGGTTAACATAAGCATATACTACATACATATTAAACTAAAAATGCATTGAATTCAATTAAATATTATACATATACAGCCATTCCATGCCAAACCGATATAGTGGCTCTCAGATTTTCGACGTTGAGTGTTTTAATATGTTGACGTAGGACTACGTCTAACCGGAAGATATAGGGGGTGAAATGGAAATCTAGGCACTGAACAAGTAGGAAAAAATGCAAGATTTGGAACGCTTATAACTCGAGCATTTCTCAATAGATCGCAAAGGTTTTTGCATCAATTGATAGGAAATATATCTACGCATCTATCATAACGAATAACATTTCATTTTTCTTGAGATAAATAATTGAATAATTGTGAAATATCAAGCATTGTCCAAATACACTATGTGCCCATTTTTGATTGGTCCATTTTGTGCTCCTCAAATCGTACCGACCAAAACGGGCAACCAGAGCAGCAGTGAAATAGAATGAAGCACGATTGGAAAGGAAAAAGAAAAAAAATGAGGGAAACATTGGTCGCAGTCTCACACATGCGTAATTCTCGAGCCAGCCAGTCAGCTTAAAAATCCCCGCTCCGCTGCCGTAACGATCATTCTCATCCGAACCGTACACCACATCGTTTCGCATCACCTCACATCAACAAACCAACACAAGCAGCCATGGTTGGATATGGCAAAGGAGGAAAAGTGAAGGGAAAGGCAAAATCCCGCTCGAACCTTGATCTGGAGTTCCCGCTCGTGTTGATCTGGAGTTCCCCGCAAGGGTAGCTAGGTAGCTAGGTGCACCAGTCCACCTAGCCGGCGTTATATAGCTTCGGCCGCCGAAGTGATCGAGTTAGCTGGCAAAGCTGCTCGCGACGATAAGAAAACCTGCATTCGGAACAGAACACATTCGGTTCGGTGGACATCAAGACAACAGGCAGTTGCAGCGAGTGGCGAGTGGCAAACGCAATCGCAAAACGGCATCAGGTAGCAGAAGAAAAAAGTTTGTTCTTTATACAAACTGCTTTGGTGGCAAATCCAGAACAAGGCGGCTTCGAGGGCGTTCGAAATGGTTTTTTTCAAAACCACGAGTACTAAGTTTTCTAAATTGGAACCATTCCATAAAACAAGGCGCTTTTCAGGGCCATTAAACCTTCCAAAAAAGAGTTTAGGAAATAAATTTCAATGCTTTCTAAAACATTATCCAAAATAATAATAAAACACAAATTGATGTTTTCATAATTTGTTTGCCAGGATCTGATGAGTATGTGAATTTGGCAGTTGTTCTGAGCTTATTGATAGTTGGGGACTTTCCTGATTATTTAATTTTCACCAATTCTTAAATTGTTTCCAGATTTAAAGTACAGTAATCTACAATTAGTTCGACATTTAGCTAATTGGACGGACATGTAATGCGACTTATTTAGTTGGACATTTTTGTAAACATAGAGATCCAAATTATGACCCCACATTGAAAGTCGACACTGTACCACTGTCATCGCAAATGTTCAATTACAGGTTAAAATTACCTCCAATCCGGCACTGAGTGGTGATAATGCGACGTGCCATTGAATGTAATTTACTGTAAAATATGTCACAAGCTGGATGGGAAGAAATTTTCCAACTGTGAAAGCTGTGGCGAGTGACAACAAATCGCTAAACAGGAAGGTTTAGCCGAACAAGATGGGGATATCGAGTGATAACAAAACAATAAACTCTTTAGACTTTTTGTGATCCTGAAAAGGACCCTTTTTAGTCTGTATGTGAATCCAACGAGCGACCAAATCGTAATGAATGTATTTTTTTGCCATCGCTCCCTTTTAACGCTCATTCGTTCGTCTCGTTGGACCCGCCCCTTTGGCTGAGTCTGCCGATTTGTCTCTATCCTGTGAGTGTACTGCTAGAGTATAAAAGCTGTCCCCTTTGTATAGTCCTACGTCACTCCGGTTATGTCCCCGACATTACCCACCCGTCTTTTTCAGCTCCGTGAAAAAAATCGGCGATTTCGGTAAAAAAAAAATGGGTGGGTTATATCCATGATATAACCGCAAGGTTGACGTGGAACTACCTTAGCTTAGTAATCATTCGTTTGTATTGATTAAATTCTTGATTGAATGAAACAGTTTCCAAATTCAATTGAGTTCAATATATTTGCTCTGTGAGTGAAAAAAATGAACAAATGCCGTGTAAAGTCAATTCATTTATTGTGATTGATTGTTCTTCGTTACAAGTAAATTTAATGACGGACCTTTTACGTTTGGTATGATGACTAGAACAAAATATATGTACGGAAGAATTATCAAACGTTTGATGAACCAGCCTAAGGCTGAAAATCTTTCCAATAAAGACAAAAAAAAATTATCAAACGATTATTTTATTTTACATTTCCCTCTGAAGTTTACATCCCAAAAGTGTACATACTTCTCGAATCTCGAATTTGCTTGAAACTGGGAAGTTCATTCTCTTCTAGTGTCTGCACGATTTTCCCAAGTTCCTAAGTTTAGAAGATCATGTTAGGACAGACATATTCCACTCTGCACAAAGGCAAGCGAGGACAAAAGGACTCGCAGTTTGCATTTATTTGCAGAGCCGATTTCCCCAGAAACCACGGTTTTGAAGTCTGTGTTAGGGAAACACATTTCAATCGGAACAAAAATACCCCCGATTTGTATGAATTCGCAATGCCGATTTCCCCACGCTCCATGGATTTGAAGTCTGTGTTAGGGAAACACATTCCAGTCGGAACAAAAATACCCCCGACTTGCATGAATTTGAAATACCGATTTCTCCAGGCACCTTGGTTTAGAAATCTCTATTAGGGAACACATTTCGGTGGGAACAAAAGCTCCCCCTACTTTCGTGTGTTTGCAATGCCGATTTCGCAGCTTGGTTTTAAAGTCTGTGTTAGGGAACATTTTTCGATGAGAACAAAAGTCCCCCTACTTTCATGTATTTGCAATGCCGATTTCCCCAAGGCTGCTTGGTTTTGATGGCTGTGTTAGGGAAACCGTAAATCGGGCCAATCAAAACGATGCAGTTAGGGCGTTTAGATAACGCCTAATATTTTACAGTTATTCAATTGTTTATCTAATGAAAAACAACATTTTGCTAGTTGCGATAGATGCGTAGAAATATTCCCTATCAATTGATGCAAACATCTCTCCTATCCAGTACGAAATGTTCGAGCTATAAGTATTCGAAATCTTTCATTTTTTCCTGCATGTTCTGTGTTTAGGTTTTCATTTTACCCTCCATATATTCCGGTTAGACGTAGTTCCACGTCAAAATAATATTGGTTTCGGTGTGATAGTGGAAAGTTGTTTTCAGACACTATAAATTTTTGGTTCCTAAGCACATCCTTCAAGATTTTGCAGTCATATGCAAATTTGGTCGCGAAAGTTCTTGCAAATTTTACTAGTTTCTGGCGTAATTTTTTCACTCTCTCTTACACTGTGGTTATGTGCGTGTATAGTAGTCAGCATTTTAATGCATGTGCTTTAGTAGTGTTAATGGCGTTGTTGCATCGTGGAAGGAATCAAACTTGTTCTGCCAGCAGGACGAGGGCTCAACAATGTCGAGAGAATCAACATTCCAGCTAAGTTTTTTTTTGACGTAGAACTACGTCTTTCATTAAGGGTGCCAAATCAGAAAACAGGTCACGTTTTTATGAAATTAAGTTAACGTTAATAACTAAATATTTTTGCCGCGAACGGATTTTGGCGATTTACATACCAAACGAATCGGAAATTTCCTAAGATTTGTTCAATATGCTATACATTACAATCCCATAGCCTGTATATGCTTTAAATTGATGAAAATTGGAAGCGTTACCATTTCCTCATACATTTGTTCTGTCTATTTGTGGGCTTTCCCGAACAGAGTTGTCAATAACGAGTAACTTATCGACGAGCAAAGAAGGAGAAACCGTAAGATGTAAAGTCTCCGTGAAGTGTCTTTCTAAAGGCAATGGAGGCGGAGGAGTAATATGAGGAAAGAGTCGAGTTTTCCAAGGGTCTTTTTGAACACTAGAGACAAATGAACTGAAAATTTTAAGGTCTCTTTAATTCAACAAAGAAGATGAAGAAGAAGAAGGCAAACTTTCATTCTTCGTGAGGAAATCGACTGAACAACATCGTTGCTGGACGAGCTGGACAGCGAGGGTTCGAATGCCTTTCTCAAGGCAATGGGGGCGGAGGAGTAATTTGATGGATAAAGTAAAGTTTTCCAAGGGCCTTATTGAAGGTTAAAAACGAATGAACTGAAGAAGTTTAAAGTATCTCTAATTCAACAAACAGGGAAAGAAGCCAAACTTTCAGTCTCGTTCTGTATTCAAAGCAATAAATATCGCTTGTTCTTCGTTTCGGATTGCGACCAAACCGCGACCAAATTACTCAATCGCTGATGTATCTGACACTGCAATCATTGCATCAAACTGACGCCATTGCATTAAGGTTCTGAGCTACACATTTGTGTGGGGAATCATCAAGCTAGGCTATCGTCAGCTCACCAAGAAAATAAATGTTCTGAAATTTTGTCAGTGATTTGGTTTCGCATGATGGTAGGAAAATTCTCTCCACAAAGGATGACAGCTAAGCTAATCTAGACTGGCTATATCAACAGAAAGGGCTTCTGTTGAGAAGAATACAAAACGGAGATAAGTGTGTATATATTTAGTTGCTTAAAGCCATCGATATATGGATATTTGTGTGCGTACGTGCGTGCTTCATAACCCGTACGTAAAAATAGTGCATCTTCGCTACGCTGAAACCCCATTTGTATCTGCTCCCGTGTGAATAGGCCCTGTAACGATCACCTATTTTTTTATGCTATGATTGCCGATTGTTTTGTGTTGAAAATTATGCAGTCGTAATGATAAATGTAAACAAGGAGGGAAGATAGCGGGAGGGAAATATTTACGCTAGGGTATTAGTAATCAATCTTTGCTGAGGCAAATATTCAGCCTTTTTCCAAGCAGTTAACATTGTTTGTTTTCTGTCATCAATAGCATTTGCGCTAATCTTGATCATAATGAAGCAGTGCTACTCTTTTCGAGGTTGTTGAAATTAACAGATAGTTTATTTCGTTTATTTAGTCACCAAGAAAGTAAATGTCGTTCTGCAATTTTGTATGTGATTTGGTTTCGCTTGGCAGTAGCAAAACTTTCTCCACTAAGGATGACAGCTGCGCTTAACTCGTGTATTTTGTGTTCTGCGAACACAAAATGTATTATCAAATAATTATCGTAAAATGATTCTACAATAAGAAAAACATTTGGGAAAATCACGCGTCGAGTCGTCGAATACAGACGTTTGTTTTCGGTAGAAGTGCTCGTTTAGAAGTCGTCGTTTAGAAAAGTGCCATCTCATAAGTAACCGGAAAAAGATTCTCCTTTTAATAAGAAACAAACAGCACAACACGCATAATTTGGAAAAAAAATTGGAATCAAGTGAATTAAAGTGTGCTGTAAGCAGAATTCCAATGTTTAAAAAGTGATATGCCATGTATTTTCACGTTTCGAGGTGTATTGAAATTTTTGTGCAGGAGAACGGGTGCTTGTGTTTGGCATCGGAATTTTTGGGAAATATAACGGGATGAGTCTTCTGCACTAGTGAATTCGGTAGAATATGTATAAATATACCTGCATATACTCTAGACAAAGTAAAAGATGCGTAGTTTGGTGCTCTTAAAAATTGGGCGAAGCCATTTTTTTTTCGCTTCGGATGTGTTAGTGGGAGTTCGGTTAGATCGTTTCGGCTCGTTCCTAATCGTCGCGCGTTCGATTTCATATTGTGCTAAATCTCTTCTCAACGCGTGTGTTTGTGATTTACATTTTCCCTAGCTTCGTCTGACCGATTCAGAGTTGCTAATGAATATTTTGCTCGTGCTTTTAAACGAATTTAATTTTGATAAGTCCGAAACTCCTGCATCGTAGTGGTGGTGAGAGAATTACTGTCATGGCTTGCTGGGCGAGCGGATACGTGAGCTAAGTATTATGTATTCTTCATCTCTCTAACATGTGTCATTCGATTTGCAGTTTTGTTCGATGGTAGATTCGAAGTGGGGAAAGGTGTTCTCATGTATATGTATGTGTTTTTTTTCAGTTTTTTCCTGTTGCAGCTTTGATTTTTATATGGTGCGTCATCTTTCGTTCCGGAGTTGGATTCTGAATTCGGATTTTGCATGCAGAGTGGGAGCTGGGGTGATGGATGTTACTGTTGGATTCGTATTCCGGTGACAGCATGCGGTCTCGTATTGAGAGTTGAAAGCTGGATTCTTGTTTTTTCTCTTTTTAGACTTGAGATTTGGTGCTTCAATTTTGCATTTTGGTTTATACGGTGACCTTCTCAGGTTTCCCAAAAATAACTTTCCGTCGTCGCGATCGAAGTGTGATATAGAGAGTGTCATTACGAGCGTCACTGCGTGGTGAGAGCGAGATGATTTGTATACAAGGTTATATACACTTCATCTCGTTTTCACCGAGGTTATGTTCGTGATCAGGCTCAGAGTAGGTGTGATGAATAACGGAACATATCGCCGGATCGGTTGGCCTTGGAGGAGTTTTCTCGGTTACCTTCTCAGGTTTCCCACAATTTAATCTCCGCCAGCGCGATTGATTTTCGATGAAAAGTACCAGCAATGAATACTAGAATATATTATTATAATATTTTATATAAAATGTATCGATTTTACAGGTTTTCCTTCTCAGGATACCTAAAGATAATCTCTGCCGCGTGTTGTAACACATAAGATTTTCGGATTTTTGTTTTGTCGAGAGGTCAATTTTCACATTTACATAATCACATCACTTACCGCAGTGAATCCTGATTTTTCTTAACCATTCCCACTAACAACTATCCCTTCCATGATAAACGCTAGGGAACCACGCTATAGAGGCGACCCTTCTGGCCTTCGGGCGGCGAATATCATACTAACGTTCCTTCCCTTCCTCTGGTGACTGTAAGGACGTGGCCGGCGTCGTTATTGACCATTTAAAGCTCGAATCACCGAAAATTGCACAACAAGAATGATTTGCTTGTCCCAAGCGTCATTCTGTGTGTTCTTTGTGCAATTTGGTTGGTTCAGGTCAATCACGGAGAGCAACTACGAATTGTACAGTCTACCCAAGCTCAAGCTCAAGCTCAAGCTCTACAATAAGAAAAACATTTGAGGGCGACCAAACTGGTAGAATGGTTATTTAAAAATTTTCGTAGCATTATAAAATAATATCCGCAGTTATAAACAAGCAACTTGAATTAAACTACAGCGTAGTTCTACGTCAACAATGCGGTCGTGTCTTGAAGATAACCTCCTATAATTTTTTTTTGACGTGGGACTACGTCTAACCGGAATATATGGAGGGTAAAATGAAAACCTAAACACAGAACATGCAGGAAAAAATGAAAGATTTCGAATGCTTATAACTCGAACATTTCGTACTGGATAGGAGAGATGTTTGCATCAATTGATAGGGAATATTTCTACGCATCTATCGCAACTAACAAAATGTTGTTTTTCATTAGATAAAGAATTGAATAACTGTAAAATATTAGGCGTTATCTAAACGCCCTAACTGCATCGTTTTGATTGGCCCGATTTACGGTTTCCCTAACACAGCCATCAAAACCAAGCAGCCTTGGGGAAATCGGCATTGCAAATACATGAAAGTAGTAGGACTTTTGTTCTCATCGAAAAATGTTCCCTAACACAGACTTTAAAACCAAGCAGCGAAATCGACATTGCAAACACACGAAAGGAGGGGGAGCTTTTGTTCCCACCGAAATGTGTTCCCTAATAGAGATTTCTAAACCAAGGTGCCTGGAGAAATCGGTATTTCAAATTCATGCAAGTCGGGGGTATTTTTGTTCCGACTGGAATGTGTTTCCCTAACACAGACTTCAAATACATGGAGCGTGGGGAAATCGGCATTGCGAATTCATACAAATCGGGGGTATTTTTGTTCCGATTGAAATGTGTTTCCCTAACACAGACTTCAAAACCGAGGTTTCTGGGGAAATCGGCTCTGCAAATAAATGCAAACTGCGAGTACTTTTGTCCTCGCTTCCCTTTGTGCAGAGTGGAATATGTCTGTCCTAACATGATCTTCTAAACTTAGGAACCTGGGAAAATCGTGCAGACACTAGAAGCGAATGAACTTCCCAGTTTCAAGCAAATTCGAGATTCGAGAAGTATGTACACTTTTGGGATGTAAACTTCAGAGGGAAATGTAAAATAAAATAATCGTTTGATAATTTTTTTTGTCTTTATTGGAAAGATTTTCAGCCTTAGGCTGGTTCATAAAACGTTTGATAATTCTTCCGTACATATATTTTGTTCTAGTCATCATACCAAACGTAAAAGGTCCGTCATTAAATTTACTTGTAACGAAGAACAATCAATCACAATAAATGAATTGACTTTACATGGCATTTGTTCATTTTTTTCACTCACAGAGCAAATATATTGAACTCAATTGAATTTGGAAACTGTTTCATTCAATCAAGAATTTAATCAATACAAACGAATGATTGCTAAGCTAAGGTAGTTCCACGTCAACCTTGCGGTTATATCATAGGTATAACCCACCCATTTTTTTATTTTAAATATCGTTTGCTTCCTTAAACAATAAAATAATATTTATGAATCACTGAATCATTAATGAATTTCGATAGCCGATCCGAAATGCACTTCACTTGCAGAGAGTCTCTCGGTGTTGTGAGAGAGAAAGTGTCAGTCAATGTGAGGCTACAGTGACGGTGGACGCGGCTGTGTGTGAGAGTGTGACCGTATGGGTCGTGTGCGGTCGTGGAGAGTGGACGAATGCTTGGGATAGTATTGGTGTGGTTGCATTGCTTCCCATCGCTTCTTTCGGACTCGTCTGATTCTGGTGGTTCGTTCCTTTTCGTCTGTGTCGTACAGTAAAGTTTTCGTGAGGGCCACTCCCACTCTACTTTGTTGTGCCAAATCGGTCCCAAAAAATGGTGTCAACATCGGTACCGATGTCGTGCCACTTTAATGACTTTGTCGACCTATCCTTCGTATTTGACAATCAATGACGAGCCAACACTGTGCCAATCTGGCACAGCGTCGACCGAATGCAAAACTGTTCAACCCTCATTATGGCTGTATTGAAGAATGAGAAAACAAAAAAAATGTAACGTTGTTGACAACTATTCATTTTATTTTACAAATCCATTATTGAATTCACATTACAACACATTTCTTCTTAATATAACTAGCACACTGATATTTGATCTGTTTATGTTTTTGACGGTTAGTGATTCTTCCTGATGGAGTATCAAACTTCGTCATCAAATCCTCATAACGATTCTGTTCACTTTACATCTCTCCCAGAATTGCATTCGTCCTGGAGCTTTTTTGCACGGAATAGATCATCTGCAATATATTTCTCTTTGCGCCATCTGACAAATAAATATTCGATTTTTTTGTTTCTTATATAGAGCCAATCTTAAATTCGTGGAATTCCTCTAGTTCTAAGATCCTAGTTGTAACTCTTCTTTTTGGTCTTGTCTATGTTCGATATTATGAAATCCAAAAAAAAACGATCCTTTCCACCTCTTCAGTTTTGAAATATGGTAAACTGTAAAAGTGAATACATTATTATAAACAAATGTAGATTATACTGGTTATAATTACCCTCAAAATTCAATTGCTGTTCGTTTGTTAAGCCACAACAGCTTCGTAGTAGCTTGTCATATTTTTTTATACTGTCGCTGTTTTCTTATACTGTCGCTGTTGAAAGCTGTCCTATACCTCCTAGTACCCAACGACGAATTATTTGTCTGCAATTAAAACTTTTTATAGACATAATATTGCCGGCCTATATACGACAAATCTCTGTCATATTGGTTTTATAGGAACATTTCTTACCAAGTTTCTAATAACGGAATCTGAACAATCTGCATCGTTCCACTGGATTCGTCCTTCTCCACCGTGAATGAGATTTAATGAAAACCGCATCTCCGGGGCTTGTTACGATTTTTGTAATTTGGCGACTTGAGACGACTCACATAGAAATTCTACCATGCGCATGATTAAAATGACTTTATGGTCTAATTCACTCGGAGAAACGATTTCCGATTCGATTCGGGCTCCACAGAAAATACGTTCCAGCAAAATGATGATGTGAGCACGCAACAAAGGGCATAACAATAATTCAAGCCGTTATTCTTCTCGTGATGCGTAAATAGGTGTCCTTCCTGAAAATAGGTGTCCTTCCTCGTTATCAAGGATGCTGGTATTTTGCTGGAATAAAACCAAATAATTTTCACATAACAAACGAAAATAATTTTGTATACTTACAAAATGATGGTTCACTCGCTGTTGTATTTTAATGACAGTTTAGTGAGACAGAGAAGAAAGAGGCAATGATTCCGTTTCACTCAGCTGAGTTGTTGCACACAATTCTAACTAAATCTGTGGGCAGTGCTGCCTGCGGAGGTCAAGCAGGGTTAGATTCCTGATCTTTTGTAGCACTTTACACCGTTACGGTCGACATCGGGTCCATAACCGCTCGAAAATCTATGAAACTGGGCTGTGATCGTAACGTTACCAGTGAAGCCGGGTTTGTACGTTGTCGGTTGCTCGATTGCGGGTGGGCGTCGGACAGTTCAAGGAGTTACGAGCGTGACCATGCCATGATTGGCGTTTGATTTGTATGTATGGGGCTACCCGCCCGTTTAATAAAAAAAACCTTGAAATAACTCGGTTGTGAGTAGGGTTTTGTGGTGTTGGTGCGTTTGTAATTCTTCGAATCGCTTGGCGTTTGTTCGCAGCCGAGTGGCTGAGAGCGTATAAACCCAACTTGAGGCTGTTAGGCTATTTTGTTCGCTCGAGGCTTGCGATTTTGTGCTGGCCGAGGGGGCGGTGGGTTTGCTGATGTAGTCACACTGGTGCAGTTCTTTGTAATTGTTTACTTTTCACTGAGAACGCTCATCAGTGACGAACAATTGGAAATATTGAAGGATCGATTGGTCTTAAGGGAGTTGTTTTGGTTACCTTCTCAGGTTTCCTGCCGACTGACGATTAGGAAAAGTACGTGCAACAAATAATCGAATATATAGCCAGTCCAACTAATTTTGCAAGCTTTCCTTCTCAGGATACCTAAAGATAATCTCTGCTACTTGTTGTGACACATAAAATTTTTAAAATTTTGTTTCTACGAGTGTTTACGCGTTTACATAATCACATCACTTACCAAAGTGAATCCTGAAACGTACCTCTCCCACTAACAACTATCCCTCCCATGATAATCGCTAGGGAACCACGCTACAGAGGCGACCCTTCTGGCCTTCGGGCGGTGATTATCATACTAACATTTCTTCCCTCCCCCTGGTGACTGTAAGGACGTGGCCGGCGTCGTTATTGACTATTTAAAGCTCGAATCACCGAAAATTGCCCAACGTGAATGATTTGCTAGTCCCAAGCGTCATTCTGTGTGTTCTTTGTGCAATTTGGTTGGTTCAGGTCAATCACGGAGAGCAACTACGAATTGTACAGTCTACCCAAGCTCAAGCTCAAGCTATTGAGGCGCTATACTTTTTTATATTTTTTTGGAAAGCTGAGAATTTTCAATCAGAGATGTGTTATTTTTCGTTTTTAAGTTATGATTTTTGACGTGGGACTACGTCTAACCGGAATATATGGAGGGTAAAATGAAAACCTAAACACAGAGCATGCAGGAAAAAATGAAAGATTTCGAATGCTTATAGCTCGAACATTTCGTACTGGATAGGAGAGATGTTTGCATCACTTGATAGGGAAAATTTCTACGCATCTATCGCAACTAACAAAATGTTGTTTTTCATTAGATAAACAATTGAATAACTGTAAAATATTAGGCGTTATCTAAACGCCCTAACTGCATCGTTTTGATTGGCCCGATTTACGGTTTCCCTAACACAGCCATCAAAACCAAGCAGCCTTGGGGAAATCGGCATTGCAAATACATGAAAGTAGGGGGACTTTTGTTCTCATCGAAAAATGTTCCCTAACACAGACTTTAAAACCAAGCAGCGAAATCGGCATTGCAAACACACGAAAGAGCCTAGAGGCGAGTGAACTGAAAAGTTTAAACCCTCTTAAAGCCAAAAAGAAGAAAAAGAACACACGAAAGTAGGGGGAGCTTTTGTTCCCACCGAAATGTGTTCCCTAATAGAGATTTCTAAACCAAGGAGAAATCGGTATTTCAAATTCATGCAAGTCGGGGGTATTTTTGTTCCGACTGGAATGTGTTTCCCTAACACAGACTTCAAATCCATGAAGCGTGGGGAAATCGGCATTGCGAATTCATACAAATCGGGGGTATTTTTGTTCCGATTGAAATGTGTTTCCCTAACACAGACTTCAAAACCGTGGTTTCTGGGGAAATCGGCTCTGCAAATAAATGCAAACTGCGAGTCCTTTTGTCCTCGCTTGCCTTTGTGCAGAGTGGAATATGTCTGTCCTAACATGATCTTCTAAACATAGGAACCTGGGAAAATCGTGCAGCCACTAGAAGCGAATGAACTTCCCAGTTTCAAGCAAATTCGAGATTCGAGAAGTATGTACACTTTTGGGATGTAAACTTCAGAGGGAAATGTAAAATAAAATAATCGTTTGATAATTTTTTTTTGTCTTTATTGGAAAGATTTTCAGCCTTAGGCTGGTTCATCAAACGTTTGATAATTCTTCCGTACATATATTTTGTTCTAGTCATCATACCAAACGTAAAAGGTCCGTCATTAAATTTACTTGTAACGAAGAACAATCAATCACAATAAATAAATTGACTTTACACGGCATTTGTTCATTTTTTTCACTCACAGAGCAAATATATTGAACTCAATTGAATTTGGAAACTGTTTCATTCAATCAAGAATTTAATCAATACAAACGAATGATTGCTCAGCTAAGGTAGTTCCACGTGAACCTTGCGGTTATATCATAGATATAACCCACTAATTTTTTTCAAAGTTAATATGTTTTCAGTCTTCGTTCAATATTTCTTTGCGACTAGACTGGATCTATGCGACTAGAATTCAATTAATTGGCAAATTTGACATTTTATCAAAAAAGGCTAGCATGATATTTGCTAATTTGCTATATCGATCATCTGAATCGGTCCAAAAGTTCAAAAGTAATAGAAATGATTTTTTGGACCATCGGTTAACACTGAAAAATCATAACTCAAAAACGACAAAAAATGTGTTGTGTGTTATGGAATCCTCAGCTTTTCAGAAAAAATGTGAAAAAAATATAGCGCTTTTGGTCCCGAGACTATGAAAACAATAAAAAATAAATACAATCAATAATAACGAGAATAGAATTCGAATTTTCTGCGCGTGTACAGGGTGGGCCATTTAAAGTGGAAGCATCTGGCAACCCCATAACTTTTGACAGAGATGTCAGATTAACAAATGTGATACCGCGTTGGAAGCGTCATTTCAGTACAATTTTAACCATGGAACAATACACACCTAAACAACGCGCTGAAATTGTTCAGCTGTACATTCAAAATAACTTCTCAATTGTGTTAACTAAACGTGCGTGGAAAAATAAAAATAAAGTTAAAACATCGCCTGGAGACAAAACTATACGTCGATTATATGTCAAATTTATATCGTCTGGTAGTGTTGGTAATGCCAGTCATCTGTCCAGAAAACGACCAAGACGTTTCGACGACAATATTGATGCCGTTCGAGCCAGTGTTGCAGAGACTCCATCGACATCAGGTCGCCATCGTTCGGACAATGATAACCGATTTTTTATTGCCATTTGTTCATGAAAATGAATTGGACAATTACTGGTTCCAACAGGACGGCGCTACAGCGTCTGCCACGACCAAATTATTGCACGAAATGTTCCCCGGAAGATTAATATCGAAAAACAGGAAGTGGGTTATATCTATGGTATAACCGCAAGGGTGACGTAGGACTATCGTTGAGATCATTTGTTTGAAGTTGAATCTGAATTCATTCTGAATGAATGAATATTTGGAGAACTTCGAAAACGAGAGCGTTACGTTGGAGGCACAAGGTTTTATGTATCCAATATTGGATACGGAAATATCCTACTGATGGGGAAGAATAATCTTCAGAAGCTATCCTGTTAATTGCGATTGATTGAAAAATCACAAAACCAAATGTATTTGGTCACAGTGTTTCATGGATAGAAAACATTAAAATAAACTCTTTCACATGAATTTAATTTTAAATTCCCAGAGGAACTGGCAGATTATTTTCAGTAACGATTAGATATTTCCACATTTTCCTCGATACTGGAAGCCCACCAGTGGTTAATGCTAACTCGATAACCATCTGTTAATAGCACTTGATTGAAACATATTTGGTCACAGTGTTACATGGATAGAAAACATTCAATTAAACTCTTTCACATGAATATATTTTGAAAATTCCCAAAGGAATTGGCAGATTATTTTCCAGCAATGATTAGATCTTTCCGGAACTTTCTCGATGCTGAATGGCATCCTAACGGAAAGAGTTCTGCGCGTGTATGTGTCGATCCTTCGCCGTCCACCTCCTCCAGCACGTTAGGCAACGATGTTGTCTTGTCGATGTCCTCACGAAAAATGAATGTGTCTCACCACCAGAATATCACTTAAGTATGCTTTTTGTGTGTGATTGAATCGAGAGAAGGTGTGGTTTACGATGGCAATTTGGAAGGCAAACTAGAGGGGAATGAACTCTCTGAGCTCGGAACTTTCGGCGACTGAGCAATAATCGATTGCGGGCGCATACAATATTGGATACGGAAATATCCTACTGATGGGGAAGAATAATCTTCAGAAGCTATCCTGTTAATTGCGATTGATTGAAAAACCACAAAACCAAATGTATTTGGTCACAGTGTTACATGGATAGAAAACATTCAATTAAACTCTTTCACATGAATATATTTTGAAAATTCCCAAAGGAACTGGCAGATTATTTTCAGTAACGATTAGATATTTCCACATTTTCCTCGATACTGGAAGCCCACCAGTGGTTAATGCCAACTCGATAACCACCTGTTAATAGCCGCGCGTGTATGTGTGTGTAGCGATGTCTTCCCAGGGAACCGTTTGTGGCATCACTCTCCTCCTGATAGATTCCCTTCTGGCCTAGGGTGCACAAACAGGCTCTTGGTGACATCGTTCATCCGCGCTTTCATAATAAATAAAGAGCTTCACCGCAACAGCGACAACATGCTCCAATCGCTGTTCAATTAGAACTGAGTGGATTTCCGAGCGCCGCTCGCTTATATACCGATTGGTGATTTCAATAGCCTGTTTTGAAAGCAATTTTAAGACTATTGAAACAAGTTTTTGGATCAAAAAGTAACAAGTATATAACGCGTAGACATTTTATCTTTCGAATGAAGTGTTTATCATACCATTTCGTTCAGTTGTTTAGGAGCTATTAACGCTCAAAATCTCGGTCTCCGGCGTAACGCTTTCGTTTTCGAAACTTTGATTTTACACCCCGGTATAGAAATGAAAGACGTAGTCCTACGTCAAAACGGCGATTATGACTGGCCACCGAGATCACCTGATTTGACACCTCCTGACTTTTTTTATGGGGATATTTAAAATCCAAGGTATACACTGGTAAACCAAGGACCCTGGCTGCGCTGAAAGACAATATCCGACAAGAAATTGCTGCCATATCGGCCGAAACATTGGGCAAAGTGATGGAAAATGCCGAAAACAGGACACATTTTGCGGTTAAGGCTAGAGGCGGTCATTTACGAGATATCATAATCAAAAAGTAATTGGAACAAATCTCCTTGGACCAAAATAAATGAATTTCAAAAAAAAAATTTTAAAATTCCACTTCTTTACTTTGTTATTGCAAAAACAAATCCTTCCGCTTTAAATGGCCCACCAATGGTTAAATGTAGTATTTTTTCAAAAAATACCAGGTGATTGGCTTTAATTTGATATGTCGATCATCGAAATCGGTGTAGTTGTTCAAAAGTTAGACATTTTTGAAAAAAGGGGAAAAACTTGATTTTTTCGGACAACCCTAAAATGGTCACCCCACTGAAAAAAATAATAAAACGGGTCTAATGTTTTACGATAAAGAACAAAACTACCACTTTTCACGAAAATCTTAGAACCGCCATATCGAAGTTTGCCGGGTCAGCTAGAATATATATAAAAATGGAATTCTGTCTGTCTGTCTGTTTGATACTTATGGACTCGGAAACTACTGAACCGATCGACATGAAAATTGGTGTGTAGGGGTTTATGGGGCCGGAGAAGGTTCTCATGGTGGTTTGAGATCCCTCCCCCCTCTCTAAAGGGGGGCTGCCATACAAATGAAACACAAATTTCTACATTACTCGAGATTTAATCAAGCAAATGCAAACAAATTAGGCATTTGCAAGAGCAGTTAGTCATAGGATAATAATGCGTGTATAGTTTTTCATAAAGAATTGCGTGTAAAATCAATTTTTCAAATTATTTTAATTTCGTCAATTTCTATGAATCTATAGTGCAATTCCAAATGAAATCGTTTTAGAAATGCGAGTTTTAGAAATATGTATTTTTGATTCGTATAAAAGTTTGTATTCCGTTTGGGTTGGATGAAATATGAGTTTTCCACAGTAATTGAGAATTTTTGGACTCAAGTGTAACTTTTGAAAATGGCGTATCGATTTTAGTAAGAGAAATCTTTGATAATTTATATCTCAAAAACTATGAGACACTGAGAAAATTGTTAGTATTCTTTTTTTACTTCCAAAAAATACTTTAATTTGCGATATCTAAAATATGTATTTTTAAATTTTTTCATAAAAAATAAAAGTCATTTAGAAAATTTAAAAAATAAGTCCAAGATGATAAAACTATTTTTGAAGAACTTTGTGGAACATCGAATTTTTGTATGTTAACAAACATTTTTAGTCACAAATAATGAATCCTGATGTAATTTAAAACAAAAAAGCTTATTATTAATCTCCTTCTAAATGCAGTCATTCTCGAGATGTTTAAAAAATATTTCTAATTTTTTTCATATTAAATAGGTTCTTTTATAATGTTGAAAAACTCATATTTTGTCATTTGTCGATTTCATTTGAGATTGTTCAAAATTTACATTTGCATTTGAGATTGTCCATGTACCATTTTTCGTCACACGTAAAACAAATGAGCCAGTATTCTAATAAAAATGTACATGGAATTAGGTAGTTGATTCGGAATATTTCAGGAAATTATAGCTGTTGAAAACAATCTTCTACGCGTATGGTCAATTCTCAACTAGGACAGAGTTGTTGAACTTTTCTTGAGCTCAATTGTATGCCTTGGACTGACTCTAATATAGAAAGTACTCTACATATTATGATTATGCTGCTCATTTGAATGATATGAAAATTTTGCATAGAATGTAGTTGTAAAAAATTGAAATTGATGGAACCAAGTACTTTTCAGAAGTAAAGAAAAAACTTAAAATGTTGAGTTTTTTTTTGGGTAAAAACCCAAAAACCTCAACCCAATTTTCTAAAAATGCATGATAAACTAGATTGTTTCTACCAATCCAATTGAAGTTCTCCAGCCTCTCTACAATTCCTTCCTTGAAACTACACTGTTATCATACTTGTTATCATCCACTCTATTCAATATAATATAATATTAAAATAATATTTCACAACAGAATTTTATGCAAAATTTCCCCATCTTTCAAACGAAAAAAATTGAATCGTGCTTCTTCTTTTTGAATGGCGTTAACGTTCCCTGCGGAACTTTTGCCGTCTCAACGTATGTATTAACTAGCGTCATTTATTAATACTTAGTTGAGATTTCTTAAGCCAAATAACACGCCTGAACGCAAACCACTCGGCCACGGGTGCCACGGCAAACCTGCAGTTCCCGGCAACGTTATGTCCAACTGCCACGCCGGCGGGTTCGATTGTTCACGTACCATGACAACAATCAGCGTCAGCAACGGAGTGCCTCAACCTGATCACAGCTCTTTATCTATATACTATCAGAACGTCAGAGGCCTTCGCACTAAAACGACACAACTAAAGCTGAAACTATTGTGCTGTGACTACGATATAATCGTGTTTACCGAAACGTGGCTCAAATCCGATATCTGCAACACAGAGGACTACACCGTATTCCGGTGCGATCGCAACGAGGCTACTAGTAACAACTCGAGAGGAGGTGGCGTCCTTGTTGCTGTGAAACCGACACTGCACTGCACGGCGGTGTCCATAGTTGATAGCAATCAGCTAGAACAGGTTGCTGTAAAAATACTACTTCCTCACCGTTCGCTGTTTATCTCTGCTGTCTATATTCCTCCGGGCTCAGATGTTGGGCTATATTCAGCTCACGCCGTGACTGCTCAATATTTATTGGATCGTTCATCACCGAACGACGTTATCGTGCTTATTGGTGATTATAATCTTCCTCATCTACAATGGTGTTTCGAGGAGGACATCAACGGATACTTACCATCAAACGCGTCCAGTGAACAAGAGACAAATCTAGCTGATCCCATCTCGTCGTGTGGCTTGGTTCAAGTGAATTCGTCCATCGCATTTTCGTCCATCGACTGGCAGCATTTTCTTAACAAACGGTCTGTTGACGCAAATGTTTTTCTGTTCTACGACAAACTTAACGAAATTATTCGCTCAAATGTCCCGCGCCGTCGTCGTAACTTAAGCAGCGTTAGCAGGAAACCTTGGTGGACAGCTGAGCTGCGCAACTTGCGTAACCGACTAAGGAAAGCACGTAAACGATTCTTTGCTCTCAGATCAGATGTGAATAGAGACTGGTTGCGTCAAAT
Source organism: Toxorhynchites rutilus septentrionalis (assembly GCF_029784135.1). Lineage (NCBI taxonomy): Eukaryota > Metazoa > Arthropoda > Insecta > Diptera > Culicidae > Toxorhynchites > Toxorhynchites rutilus. The sequence continues at coordinate 136,176,122 of NC_073744.1, read as the reverse complement.
TGAATCATCATACAACGAATTACACACTTCCAGTTATCAACAATATATATGCAGACTGGAATCTAACTTGAAACAAAACCCATCGATGTTCTGGAGGTACGTTAAAGGACAAAGGGCTACCAACCTCGTGCCAATCAATGTGGTCTACAATGACTCCACAGCCAGTACAGCTGACGAAGCCGCCAATCTTTTTTCTGACTTCTTCCAAAGTGTGTTTTGTTCTACTTCACCTGTACCTCGGCCGGGATGTTTCAACAACGTACCAACTCATAATATCCACCTTCCGATCTTCAGCTTTTCCAACGAAGAAGTACTCGGTGCTCTGGTTAAACTGGATGCTTCAAAAGGAGCCGGGGTGGATGCTCTGCCGCCGTTGTTAGTTAAAAAATGTGCGGCATCGTTGGCGGTTCCTTTGACGATGCTATTCAACAGTTCAATTGAACAGAGATGCTTCCCGAGTTTATGGAAAACCGCTTTTATGATTCCAGTTCACAAATCTGGCAGTTTGTACAATGTCGTCAACTATCGTGGAATTTCGATTCTCAGTTGCTTGGGAAAGGTTTTTGAATCTCTTATGCATAACGTCATACTAAACGCAACACTGCCGTTTATCTCAGATCATCAACACGGATTCATACCACATCGTTCAACTGTGTCCAACTTAATGTGCTACTCCAAGTCTCTGTTTCGTGAGATCGAACGGCGAAATCAAGTAGACTCTGTTTATATCGACTTTTCGAAAGCCTTCGACACGGTACCACACGCTTACGCAGTGCATAAATTGCAACACATAGGTTTTCCGACTTGGATTGCGGACTGGCTATTGTCGTATCTAACGGATCGATAGGCATTTGTACAGCTCAACTCATCACGATCCAGCACATTCAACATACCGTCTGGCGTACCGCAAGGGAGTGTGCTGGGCCCTTTGATATTTGTCCACTTCTTCAACGATGTCTGTCTTTGTATATCCTCCGAAAAGCTGCTTTTTGCCGATGACCTCAAGATTTTTCGTGTCATCGCATCTCCAATTGACTCTATTTTATTGCAAACCGACATCAACATCGTCCTGAACTGGTGCAACGAGAATGGTATGAGTGTGAACATAAACAAATGCAAAGTGATCACTTTTAGCCGCAGTCGATCTTCATCCTCACACCAATATCGGATCGACAGTGCTTCTGTGGAACGCGTACAGTCTATTCGCGACTTGGGAGTGATAATGGATTGTAAACTTCGATCTCACGAGCACGTTTCCATTACTACTGCAAAAGCCTTCTCCGTGCTTGGTTTTATTCGCCGTAATGCTGCTCAGCTAACTGATGTGTATGCACTCAAATCGCTTTTTTGCGCATTAGTACGTAGCATCTTAGAATACGCTGTTCCGGTTTGGGCACCTTACCACGCGTACCAGATAATACGAATCGAGCGTATCCAAAAGCTGTTTTTACGATTCGCACTTCGGAACCTGCCATGGAATGATCCCTTAAACCTTCCTGATTACCAAGATCGTTGCCGTCTGATCAATCTTGAGCTCCTGTCGGTAAGAAGGTTGAGACTACAGCGGCTATTCATATTTGACGTCCTGACGAATAACATTGACTGTCCTGATCTTCTACAAGAAATATCATTTACCGTACCCCCGCGACAGCTGCGACACTCTGCTTTGATCGCCATTCCTAGACACAGGACTAATTATGGATTCAACAGCTCTTTTTGTTCCTGTCTTAAGGCCTTTAGTGTTGTTTGTGATCAATTCGATTTTCATATCACCCGACAATGTTTTATATGTAGACTTAAATTATTAGCTTAAGTTATGATTAGTCTGTACGAGTCCATCGAAGACTGAACACAAAATAAATAAATAAATATTTAGATACACTCAGCCGGCGTTACTGGCGTAGCTTGTTATTACTAATTATTTAGCGGTACTTAATACTTATATAAATCTACTATGATTATTACTATTACTGTCACTATTACTATAAATATTACTATTACTATTACTATTACTATTACTATTACTATTACTATTACTATTACTATTACTATTACTATTACTATTACTATTACTATTACTATTACTATTACTATTACTATTACTATTACTATTACTATTACCATTACTATTACTATTACTATTACTATTACTATTACTATTACTATTACTATTACTATTACTATTACTATTACTATTACTATTACTATTACTATTACTATTACTATTACTATTACTATTACTATTACTATTACTATTACTATTACTATTACTATTACTATTACTATTACTATTACTATTACTATTACTATTACTATTACTATTACTATTACTATTACTATTACTATTACTATTACTATTACTATTACTATTACTATTACTATTACTATTACTATTACTATTACTATTACTTCAAGAAAATTGTGGTTGCTGTGGGAATTTGTTAGTACAAACTGTATTGAATAAAATCGTACAATGTAACAAATGCTCTGTCTACCCACTGTTGTCCTATCAGTAACTGTAACTGTAATGTAACTGTATGAAAAGTATTGAAATAATAAGTATAAGATATAATATGAAATTGAACATATAAATATAAATAATAATTGGTTAGTAATATTATGCTATAGCTAGTAATAGAGCATCGCAAATGCACTCTGGCCTTTCAACTGTTACCACGGCTGTCCAAAAAAGTGTTTCGTTAAATATTAACAAGAAATAATAACAATTTTGATTTTGTTCATTGCTTGAAAAGAAAATTAGCGGGAGAATACTTCTAGAATATTTATAAAATTTATCTATGCACAAATAGATTCTGGAGAACACATCTGCAATCCGAAAACTCTGGAACAACACAAACGGGAATAAACGGTTCTGCCTAGTAACCACTACAAAGTCCTGATAAATTAACGGTTATCATATGGATCAAAATTCAATTCAAAAACTTAGGCTAATAATTCAAAACATTGAATATAATCAGTTATGATCAAACAAAACAAAAACAAAATAAAATAGTACAGTCCTACCTTCCTTCCTTTAGCGTGCGATCAATATAATCAATGGAAATGACTGAAAGAAATGATTTTTTATCCGTTAGGAATGAAATACTGATTAATCAAGAATGATCAAAAATGGTGAAAATAACAGTTCTTCCTCGTTTGGTAGGAGGTATTTTGGAGGATAATGAACATTTAAGTTTGATGGCTTCATATACTAACAATAAAATATCTGCAGTGTAGGAAAATGTGTAATATGTGTGTGTAAGAGAGAGTGTAATGGCGGGTTTACATTAGGGAGATCTATAGCTATAGATGGATTTATTCACGTGAAAATAGGTGTAAACGGGTGAGAATAAATATGATACACTTATTCGAGGTATATATAACATGAATAAATTCAGCATATGTAAACGCTTGTGAATTTCTCACTGGTGAGAAATCACTAAAGCTGGATGCTGTTCTACTTCAGGTGAATAAATTCACCGAAGATATGAATATATTCATTATAGAAGTTCACGCTAGTGTAATGTCGATGCGATTTCTATAAATCTCATCATATTTCTTCACATGAATATATCCCTAGTCTAAACCCACCCTAAGAGAAAGAGTGAGAGAATGAATTCAAAACAGAAAACTTAGCTCTGCTGCTTCCTGCTCAGTCCGGCGCCCTGCCGGTGATATTTTGAATGGTGATTGATGATATTTACACTTCGGTACATATACTTCGCACTTGCAAACGGTAAAAATATAACGGCCAGAAACATTCAAATAGGGCCACATCAATATCAGACGGAGCCGAATCATTTGGGACAATATTTATATACGCATCAATTGCAAAATCACGAAACGCGACTATATAACGAAAACGATCGAACGAAACGAATAGTTTTCACTAACACATGCGTAGTGAGAAAATGACTTCCTCCATTGCATCACTTCACAAATTTTCGTGCAAATTTAAATTTAATATTTGCAGTGAATTCAATAAAATCCTACTGCTCGCAAAATCATTACTAGAACACAAAACACACATATCAACCATTCCAACTATAAATACTCAATAGAACACTATTAATCGGAGGTCACACAACGCACGCATCCTGTTCAATACGATGCTCAACACGAACTCTCAGTTTATGAGAAAGTTTGAACATTTCTTTAAATGTTCATAGAAAGTGGATTGATTTCTCAAAAACTGCTTTCAATCGGGCAGCAGAATTCAAAGCTATCATTTTTTTTGGAAAAATGAAACTTTTTTTTAAATTGAGAGGATTGGGACAGCAATTGGCGGATCGAAAAAAAAGTTTTGAAATTTCCAGATTTTTAAATAAAGCTGTAAACTTAAATTAACTTTCTAGTATTGAATATATAAGAATAATAAGATATTTTTTTGGAATTGTGTGGATTTTGCGGATTGTTCAACTGTATATTGCGCGTTTCCGTGTTGGGAAACCAGTTAGCCATTATATAAGCGTGGCAGGGTACAGCTAGTAAAATTTGAAAAAATATAAACTTAAACAGAATTAAAATTCAATTTATGCGCCTTTCACTCATTTCCTCAATTAGTCTAATAAAATAAGGAAAATGTCCACCTGGACAACAGAGGGAGGGGTATGAAAATGTCCACGCTTGTCCACGGAGGGGGAGGGGGGAGTCTAAAATCGTTCCTTTTCTGTCCACGTGGTATGTGGACAGCCCCTAACGGTGTTGATTGATTTACGCTTTGTTTATGTCGATGTTTCTCATGGTTAATTTAATGAATGGTGGAATTGTATGGCTGCTCCTATGCTGGTGATTCAATTTCCCTTAGCGCGACTGCTACTTTTTGCTGTTCCAGCGATATTGAAATTAGCCGTTGTAAAATTTTTCCGTTGAAGGCGATTTGATAATGTCATTCTTAACTTATATAGATTCGCAATTTTGACACAAGACCAGCTAGGTGCACACAGTAAGTGTCAAAAGTGTTGATACACTGTATTGCAAGTTTGTGCATCATTAAAATTTATAATTCAAATGTAATTTATCAATAACACATGAGTGTCCATCTTACCCGCCCTGTCCGTCTTTCCCGACATTCCCCTATATTTCCTGAGAGAACATAACAAGTGAATACAAGTGATTACACAATAAACATCAATAGACTGGCTCAAATTCAATAAAAGTTTTCAGACTGTTAAATGATGTGGATCTATATTGAAAAATCATGTTTGTGCAGCCATAATTCTCAATTGTATGATCATGCTCAACTTCCCGTTTCTGCTATGTTTCACTCCATACTGTGACAATCACCAACGTTCGACACCCGAAACACGCTCCGATATTTGTTCGTTCAATACAAAAGCACATAAGATACTTAAAACTGGTCACAGCTGGAGAACAAAAATGTCGATGTTCCATTCCTAGCCAGCGGGAAGGACCCACTCTGCAGGGAACACACACACACACACACACACACACAATCCAGCTCCAAACGCTGGTGTATATGCGCGCATGTGGTGCGAAAACTATTGAAGACTCCCCCCGGTATGCCGAGGCTAGAGTTCGAATGGATGGCGCCTTCGATTTGTGCTCCGTTTACCCAAGAGCCAAAAGCCCGAGCGGTGGAACCAAACAAACATTTACCAGCGACAACAGGGAGCTATATACCTCTCTTCCGTGCCAGCATTCGTCGAATTGTTGGCGCAAAAGTGTGAACAACCACGCAGTGGACCGGAAGCGGTCGACAAATATTATCATTCCAGAACTTGCGGACGATCGCTGAAAAGAACGATTCAGCCGTAAGTTAACTTGCGGAAGGATACAAAAACATTCGTTGGCACATTGGAGCGAGTGCTTTTTTTCCCGGGTCCCCCTAACCCAACCTCAGCGCGGTGAGTGATGGTATTTTTACGCTTCCTTCCACGCTTCGGTGCTAACGGGGAGAAACAATGGGTTTACTGGGACCATGGTAAAGAAGTTTTTATCCTATTGATACACCGACTTGAGGCGGAACAACAAACCATTTGTGTCGTTGCTGGTACGGGTGTAAGAATGGAGAAGAATGAAGTTTTCTCCAATATTTTGTTTTATATAACTTAGAAATTTGTTAATCGCTTCAGCATATTCTGCGAGATTTCATATCGAGTGATTAAAAAAAAACATTCATCAAACTAGGGCGCCTAGAAGTATATCCTAAGGTGGGCCAACTTGCTAAAACCACTCTTTAGCCATCTTGGAAGTCTACTGTATTTTGTCTGTAAACGAAACACAATACGTTTGTGCCAAAGTTCGCCTCTGATCAGTCTGTCTCTATCACGCTTCAATCAAATAATTCCCCTCCCCGTACTAATTTCATATACCGCTCCGTTAACCAACTTTGTGACGAAACGGCCTCACCTTAGGATATACTTCTAGACGCCTTGCATCAAACCATAAAAATGCTTGAAGCTATCATCAATCATCGAAAGACTCATTCGAATCATTATTCCATTCAGGAACGATTCGAGATGAAAGTCGCTCAAAACTCTGAAACGAACGCTTCACGAAGTACGTTACAAACCGTTTTCATTCTGTTCGAAAGCTCTCCTTGCCATGCAACTTTGCTCGAACTTTCCGAAAGCTTGCTTTCGCACGTCGTGGTGAATTATATGATACAGTTAAGTGCGCTACACATACAACGTCCCGTCACCGTCCCGTCAACTATTCTCTTGGACTTATTTTGCCAACGTCAGTGTTACCGGTGATGGTGTATGTGAATGCTACCATAAGATTTTCATGGGAGAATATTTGACATTTCATTCTTTTACGTTGACTTCACGATGACGGGACGGTGTACGTGCACTTTATTCGCATTGACAGCACTGAGCTCCGTAGCTGGTCATTGTTAAACGTAAATGATAATGTGTTTTCAACAGGAATTAACACACTTTTGAAATAAAAAAAGTATGAATGAAAATTTTCTCTTCCTTATCCAACATTCCATGTCAAAGTAACAAGTTTTCCCATAAAGTGTATTACAATGAGCAGTATTAGCAAAAATATCGATAAATGTATCAATAAATAACTGAACGCCATGTTTTAATTAATAAAATAACATAGTGAAAAAGTTTTCATTCAAATTTTAACATTTGAAAACTGCCGTTTTGCCTTGTAATTTGATAGAGTATAAAGTTGGTCCCAAACTCGAATGTCGCCACCGGATGACAACTTTGAACATCTGTCATCACGGATTATACCTAGTTTGTGGTGAGTTACAGTGATTCAAACTCGAAATCGTATCCCACGTACCACCACCATCTTTTCTCTTCTTTTGAATGTCGAAAACAAGCTTTCGGAACATTCTATTCAGATAATGTCATAAGGACCCAAAGTACGTAGAATAGAAGGTAAGGGATATCTCCTGTGTATACACACGGAGAGCGCATGTGTTACACACACAACGAAGTTAGTAATAACAAATCCTCAATTAGTTCGAAGTACTGAAGTTTTTTCAATATTTCTCGATTTTAAAAGTTCAAAAAATCCTGAAAAGAGACGAAATCGCAAGTCGTGCCGACGGTAAACACGATAATATACCGCTATTTCAGTGCAAGTAAGTTTTTATGTGGTTTTTTATCGATTTCATACTGAACAGGTTTTGTTTACTTCAGCGAAATGTTGAAGTACCACGTCCCGCGATGCCGGAACAGAATAATTTCGAATGAGATAAACTAATCGGAGACGTTTTCAGTTATCCCATGCATTCGCTCCATGGATCGGGAACGGGAACGACACTGCTTCGATATAACCTCTCAACACATTTTTTTATCGGGTTGCATTATTTTTATAGTACAGGTGCGATAATTTTACAGTTTTAAATTTTAAAATAATTAAGTAAACTGCTATTTCATCATTTTGAAACATTTTTGGAGACAGTTCTTGTATTATAATTTGAAAAATTAAAAAATGTTTAAATTTATATGGATTCGATCGATGGTTTATTACTATTTCTTGCTTTTTTCCTTTGCCTACCACACTTGAACAAAGCAGGGAGTAGACTACCTTCTTATTCCACGTACTTTTATAAGGACCATTTATACATTGCTAGTCGTGACACCATAAAGTAAAGCACAAGGCACATGAAGTTCGCACATGGTTACATTACGATTGCATCATACACTAAAAAAAAATTCGTAGAAAACCGCTACAGCTAAAGACAGTTGGATTGTACAAAAGTACACATTAGTAAATGCAGCTACCAAATCTTTAGTAATCGAAACATTGGTAAAATGTACACATTTTTTGTACATATTACCAAAGTCTTGTAAAACTGATGTCAAATTTAATGTACATCCCTACCAACGTTTCGTAAATTTTACTTCATAGCATTAGTAACCTTGAGTATTTTCATGCTTAGCAACTGTGTGTGTGCATTCGCCATTTCTTTAGTGGAAGTGGAGCGATTCGGAGGAAAACATTTTGTTTCTGTTGATTCATTGTACATAAATATTTATTTTATTTTGTAGAAATACCACTATTCCACGTGTTGAGGTTGTTACAACGTAAGCCACATCAAGGAGAGCGGAGAGCGTACGACATGCATTATCGAGGAATGATGTTTCGATGTCTCGTCCGACTACGTAGGTGAATAAGTGGGTATATGAAAAGCGCTGATGGCCCAACTGCCGCTCACAACAAACTTCAACGAAAACGAAAAACTGCAAAGGTTTGTGTGAATATTAATATTAGAATATTAATAAGAATAAAATTATTTGAACACAGCTTTCGATTTGAAAATTTATTATTCGATAAATATCGTTATTACTGTAATTATCCCTTTACAAATGAGGGCCAACATCTTCATTGATATTGCCACAAAATTGAGCCAACATTGGATTTACAATTCGTGGTTTTGTTTGAAATTTATGTCTACCAATTTGTTTTGGTAGAATGTACTAATAATTAGTAGGGTCGAAAATGAATAGCGAATTGGTAATATTTACCAAAAAATTCGTCGTATTTACTAACTATTCCTCTCAGTGTACAACAATAATAAAAAAATCGTCATATATACTAAATTTTCCTCTCAGTGTAATCATACTAAAGACAGAATTCTTGAATTGATCAACGCCTTCGAAATCTAGTTGAAATTTCAACCACCGTACGAATATGAGTTGGAGTCAATTTTCATACAATCACACATACATTCGTCATTCTTAGAGAAATAGAAACCGTTATTCTGAAAACCAATAGCAAGTCTTTTCACTTTCATATGACACTTTTGTATAATTTGCGCTCGTCGTCCGTGAAGACCTCGTACTCGTTGATCCTCCTGCTTAGTTGATATTTGATAGATTGATCAGCTCCCGTTCGTTGCCCGTTCCGTACGGAATTAATGCGAAGGCAGTCAGTTCAATTTATTGAAAGGAATAACTCTGATTAGCTTCCGTTCGTGACTCGTTCCGTAGGGAATTAGGGCGAAGGCAGTCAATTCAGTTTGTTCCAGGAACAGAGACACTTTTTCGTACTTCAACCCTGTAAAGTGCCAATCCAGATTCGCAAGGTTGATTCCTTCGCATCAACCGAGCGTATTGGGCATCTTTTACACACTATGATATTATCTAGATAGAATGTCCCAAAAGCTAATTCTCGGCTTTCGATAGCAGGGAAAAGAGATTTGCATGGTGGGGTACGAATTCGAGTTTGAGTCACTGTAGTTGGAATCAATTTGCTGCTGCGAGTCAAACAGAGATGCCAGATCTACCGAAATGTGTATTAATCAACGTATTCTTTCAAATTCTAAGAAACGTAACATCTATGGAACTTAGTGCAGGATGTTTTCAGAGATTCAGATTTTTAAAATTATGGTGCGAAATTATCATAAGCGCAACTGGCATTTTAAATATTTTCCCACCAATATGTAAACATCTTGGCCATTTTTCAACACATCCTGGTATGGTTGTAACGTGAGAACGAGTTAACCACAATCAGCTAAGCAGTGAAGTAGCGCAATTGAATTTGAAACACAATGCCGAAAGGAAGTTCTTGGACGAAACTGAGCGGAGATTAATAACCGAATTGAAGGATATTGGTTTAAGCAACCGAGAGATAGCAAAGAGGATCGATAGAGGAGAAACAGTGGTCCGGAATTTTTTCAAGAAGGGCCCAAAATATGGCATCAGAAGGAAGAATAAAGGTACCTGCAAAATTTCAAACCGCGACCGGAACCGCATCATTCAGCTTGGGGAGACTGGAAAATTTAATGCTTCGGAAATAAAGCAAGAACTGGACCTTCCCATATCCAAACGACGTATTTCCCAAATTTTGCGAGGATCTGGACATCTGGTTTACACGAAGAAGGCAAAGAAACCAAACCTCACCCCAAGGCACATTAAAGCAAGATTGGATTTCGCTAAACAGCACATGGATCGGGAGGCGGAGTGGGATGAAGTGATCTTTTCCGACGAGAAAAAGTTCAATCTTGATGGTCCCGACTGCTGTGCGTATTATTGGCATGATCTACGAAAAAATCCCGAAGTGAAGTTGAGCAGGAATTTTGGTGGTGGAAGTCTCATGGTGTGGGCTGCGTTTTCAAGAAAAGGGAAGACTCCTATCGCCACTATTTCGACAAGGATGAACTCCGACAACTATGTAGAGCTACTGGACAGTGTTTTGGTGCCATTTACAGAAGACATTATGGACGACAACTTCATCTTCCAGCAGGATAATGCTGCCATTCACGTAAGCAAGAAATCATTGTCATGGTTTTCCGAAAAAAACATTCAGGTCGAGAATCTCTGGGGAATCCTGGCAAGGCGAGTCTACAGTGGTGGACGGCAATTTGCAACAGTTCGTGAGTTGGAGAGATGTGTAAGGGACGAGTGGAATAAAATTCCACATGAAATGTTGGATAATCTGATTGAGTCAATGCCAAACCGTGTCTATGAGACTATTCTGAAAAATGGTAAACCAACCAAATATTGAATGCCGTAATTTTCATGTATAAATCGTTCTTTGAGAATAAAGTCTGATGTGCGCTTATAAGAATTTCTACCTTGAAAACACGTTTTTCTCATTCTGGATAACTGTTGAGAATAGGATTGGGACTTTTCTTGGCAAGATAAACTTGATGTTCGAAGGTCATTTAAATCCCATGAAAATATTTTGGAAATATATATCTAGTTAATTGTATTTATCAATGTTTTCGTTAATTGGTTTTTTAAATCGTTATTTTTAAAAATTTGATGGTTTTGAAATTTCCTACACAGATAACTTCGTTAGTTTTTTTTACTGGGATTGATGTCAGAAGATTGTGGAGAAATATCAATAACTTTTGAGTAATTGTAATGTAACCATGTGCAAACTTTATATTTCTCGAGCTCTGGGTTTGCTTCATACTTTCCTTCAGTATGTTCAAGTAAACATTCTGATCCAATACACCATCGACGAAAACCAAATTCATCATACATGCACCCTCATATCATCCCTCCACCACCACCATGTTTAAACGTTGCTTTCAGATTTTTTTTACGTTTAATTCATCGTTGGCTTCCTTCATACGAAACGACAACCATCGGAGCCAAATATATCAAACTAGGACCCACCTATGGAAATATCATCTTATCAGCTAGACATTGATGTGTTTCATACTGTTTGGAATAATCAATTTGGAGTTACTGATTTTTTTTTTTGCTGAGAAACGGTTTGTCCCTCTGGGCTCGGGTATTCAAGCCGCGTTTCCTAGGCACATTACAAACTTTTTGTTTGCTCAATTTGGTTTTTATCGATGGTATAATGGATCAGAACGTTTACGTGAACATCCTAAAGGTGTAGTATGTAGCAAAGTGTGAACAAAATGAGATGGAATCGAGGATTCAAGTTTCGCCAAGACAATGACCCAGAGCTCGAGAAATATGAAGTTTGCACATGGTTACATTACCATTACTCAAAAGTTATTGATATTCTTCCACAATCTTCGACATCAATCCTAGTGAAAGTCATCTGTGTAGGAAATTTAGAAACCATTAAATTTCTAAAAATTACGATTTTAAAAACCACCTAACCCATTAGTGCCCAGCGTTTGAAATTTGATACGTAAAAATACCCGTTTTTGAAAAACTGTTTTTGATGAAACTAAAGTGTTAAGCGCATTTTAAATGATACCACATGACAATTTAAGAGTGTTTTTTGTGTCAGTGTCATTTTTTGTTGTTTTGTTGTGTATTGAAGCTTGCAAAGTCCGAGTTTCCCGAAAAAGTCGCAAAATTAACATAACCTACACCTAAGCAGTAATGGGTTGATGAAAAAATTGATAAATATACCTTCCGAGTACACCAAAAAACTCGTAGATAAAGCTGAAGACAGCTAAAGATAGTTGCAATGATCAAGGGATTCCATAATAATGATGGAATTAGGAAATTGGCAAACGCCTTCGAAATCGAGTAGAGATTTCAACCAGCGTAAGATTACGAGTTTGAGTCAATTTTCATACATTAGCACATACATTCGCCATTTTTAGAGAAATTAAAATCATTATTCTGAAAACAGATAGCAGACCTTTTAACTCTCATACGACACTATAATTTTATCTAAATAGAATGTTCCGAAAGCTTATTTTCGACTTTCAAAAATAGGGAAAAGAGTTCTGCATGGTGGAGTACGATTACGGATTTGAGTCACTGTATACACCTCGTGCTTGGTGATCCCTTGGCCGAGTGGTTAGCGTCATAACTAACATGCCGGGTGTTCGGGTTCGATTCCCGTTCTGGTCGGGGGACTTTTTCGTCAAAGAAATTTCCTCCGACTTGCACTGTGATCACGCGTATTCTAGAGCTTGCCACTCAGAATGCATTCAAGGCGTGTTGTGTTATTTGGCATAGAAATCTCAACTAAGTACTAATAAAAATGACACAAGTAATACTACGTTGAGACGGCGAAGTTCCTCTAGGAACGTTAGTGCATTTGAAGAAGAAGAAGATACACGTCGTGCTGCTTTGTTATTTTTGGGTTCTTCGGGGTTAAAAAGTAAATAACTAAATGCGACTCATATTCATCGTAAAATTGATGCAAACGCCGTGGCGAGACTCCTGGACACTGTAGACGGAACTGCCTTCCAGATCTCCGTAATCGTCATTTTGAGTTCCGCTTTGTCCGCTGGATTTTCATTCTTCAGATGGTTCTTGATTTCCCACCATAGATACTTAATAGTGTTGAAGTGCGTTGATTGCGGAGCTGTTTTGAGTTGATTGGGACCTTATAGAGCAGGTATTTCCGCACGATGAGGTTAGTTTGCTTCGGGTCATTATTCTGTTGAAAGTAGCAATCACGAGGTAGACCCAATTTCTGAACGGGAGACTGCAGGTTACGTTTCAGGAAGATTAATTAAGCCATCTTGTCCATCGCCGAATTGATAAATTCCATGGTTCCAGATCCAGAAGCCGCCAATGTACCATACATCATCTGACAACCGCCGCCGTGTTTTACTGCGGGAACCAAATGCTCAACCTGGAGCACCGATACTGGTATTCTCTACACCATCTATCTTTCATCCGATTCAAAGAGATTGGTTTCCAGCTCATCCGTATAAAAGACCTTGTTCCAGAACTCCTTAGGTCTTTTTACACATGCATTATCAAACTGTGGTAGTTTTTTCCATATTCAACTTTGAGAAGAAATAATGTTCACGCCCAACACGACTTCTCAGATTGTTCCTGTATGCTGCTCTCCGGACAGTGTTTGCGCTGACAGTTCTTTCAATGATGCCGACTACTTCATTAGTCAATTTAGGAATGTTTGTTGCAGGGTTCTTTCGCAATGTTCGCACAATTACTCGTACATCATCAGAAGACAGGGCCCGTTTGCGTCCTCTACCCGAGAGATTTTCCATGATTCCTTCGTATTTCCACTTGTTTGTGGTTTTCTTTACTGTAGAGTGGGTTCTTCCGGCAGCAGCTGATATTTCCCGCAATGTCTCTTTCCTCGACAAGTCTTACTTATTATCATTGTACGTGTAACAATATCTATTTCTTTCCTCTTATTTGCTATTTTGATTAAAACTGTTTCAAACTCAAAAAAAATGGGTGGGTTATATCTATGATATAACCGCAAAGTTGACGTGGAACTAGCTTAGCTTAGCAATAATTTGTTTGTATTGATTAAATTTTTGATTGAATGAAACACTTTCCGGATTCAATCGAATTCAATATATTTGCTTTATGAGTAAAAATATTGAATAAATGCCATGTAAGGCCAATTCATGCATTGTTATAGATTATGTTCTTTGTTACAAGTAAATTCAATTTACGTTTGGTATGATACCTAGGACAAAATATGTGAACGGAAGAATTATTTATATTATCAAACGATTATTTTATTTTACATTTCCATCTGAAGTTCGTATCTCTCAAGTGTACGTACTTCTCGAACAGCGAATTTAGTTGATTTGATGAACTTCAGGCACTAAGTGACAGAAATTCAGTGAGCAGAAGATATGAAGGCACATCCTTTAATGCAGGGGTTTTCAGGTTTTTTTTATGGCAGAGCACTTTTTACAGTAAAAATATTGGACAGAGCACCTGCATTTTTTGATCAATGAAACAAATCTTATTTGCATTGAGATTACCCAACTGGGAACAACTCTTTCAATTTCTCGTCACAGTTACACGACATCTGACCCGGAGTAAACAAGATAAATCACTATATGTCCAGTGAAATTAGATTACAGAATGTTTTTTTTCAAGGTGGGTTTTCAAGTGGGAGCATTTGCTATAACTTTGTGGAGCACAAATTTCCCGCGGAGCACCATTTGAAAACCCCTGCTTTAATGCAATCTTGACTAACCGAACCAAAGCGTCGTGTTCGTACCCGTTTTTGTAATCCGTGTTAGGAAAACACTTTTCGGAGTGCAAAATAACATGCGGGTGCAAAAGTACCCCCGGCTTGCATGAATCAACAACTTGACCTTATACTTTTCATATTATAGAGCCTTTACATTTGAATGTTCATTCACCTCTTATGTCTGCAAGATTTTCCCAGGATCCTATGTTTAGAAGACCATGTTAAGGAAACATATTCTAGTCTGCACAAAGGCAATCGAGTTCGAAAGTACTCGCAGTTTGAATTTATTTGCAATGCCGATTTTCCCAGACACCTTGGTTCAGAAGTCTGTATTAGGTAAACACATTTCAGTCGGTACAAAAATACCCCCGACTTGCATGAATTTGCAATGCCAATTTTCCCAACACTGCTTGGTTATGATGGCTGTGTTGGAAAACCGTAAATCGGGCCAATCAAAACGAGGCAGTTAGGGCGTTTAGATAACGCTTAACATTTTACAGTTATTCAATTGTTTATCTAATGAAAAATAACATTTTATTAATTGCGATAGATGCGTAGAAATATTCCCTATCAATTGATGCGAACATCTTTCCAATCCAGTAAGAAATGTTCGAGTTATAAGCATTCGGAATCTTTCATTTTTTCCTGCTTGTTCTGTGTTCAGGTTTTCATTTTACCCCCCGTATACTCCGGTTAGACGTAGTCAAAAACCAACACTGCCCATGCAGGGGAAATTTAAGGTGTACACTCAATTTTGCGATGCTTAGAATAGAGATTGTTTCCAATTTTTTGAATTAAATAATTAGCAAAAAACTTTTTGCGAAATTATCTTGCGTGCATAATTAGTTAAATGTGTGTGTTATTATCATGCATCAGAAGAAGGAATGTCTTCAGCATATTTTGTACCAAATAAATGAAGAGTATCGTCAAGTAGCATTTGTATACTCAATTTTGCGATTGACTATATTTCAAACTAAAATGAAACACAGAAAAACGGTAACTGCTCTGTACAACAATCTTCAGCGAGAACTAAAAGCGCTTCCAGAAAATAATTTCAAATCCAAACTGAAAGCTTTGTTTCTAATTGAACAGTCCTCTGCATAAGTTTGTGATGTCTCTTTTTTTTGTCACTAGTTTGTCAATTAAATTCAAAATTCAAATAGGAATGTTTATTGTACTCCTGTATTAATACTGTATATATATTCGGACAGTCTCTAAGAGCTATGTGCTCAAAGACAAACGTTTTGATTTAAATAAAAATAAATAAACATAAGAAGTTGAAACTGAAAAAGGTTACGTGTGGAAAATTGAAAAAATGTATGAATACATCAAATAGTCCAGTTTTTCGTCAATTGGGCAATTGTCAAGTGTAAACGGAAGAAGTGTGGCAATACAATCAAAGCACTATCTGATATGGAAATGGTAGAAAAAGATGGCACATACGTTTGGCAATGTCACTGTACAAAAATTATGGAATGTGATAAAAAAAACAGGAAGTGGGTTATATCTATGGTATAACCGCAAGGGTGACGTAGGACTATCGTTGATTTAGAGATCATTTGTATGAAGTTGAATCTGAATTCATTCTGAATGAATGAATATTTGGAGAACTTCGAAAACGAGAGCGTTACGTTGGAGGCACAAGGTTTTATGCATCCAATATTGGATACGGAAATATCCTACTGATGGGGAAGAATAATCTTCAGAAGCTATCCTGTTGATTGCGATTAATTGAAAAATCACAAAACCCAATGTATTTGGTCACAGTGTTACATGGATAGAAAACATTAAAATAAACTCTTTCATATGAATGTAATTTTAAATTCCCAGAGGAACTGGCAGATTATTTTCAGTAACGATTAGATATTTCCACATTTTCCTCGATACTGAAGCCCACCAGTGGTTAATGCTAACTCGATAACCATCTGTTAATAGCACTTGATTGAAACATATTTGGTCACAGTGTTACATGGATAGAAAACATTCAAATAAACTCTTTCACATGAATGTATTTTTAAATTCCTAGAGGAACTGGCAGATTATTTTCCGGATCTTTCTCGATCCAAACGGAAAGAATACCGTGCGTGTATGTGTGTGTGTGTGTGTAGCGGCTGCTTCGAGATCTTCCCGGGGAACCGTTTGTAGCATCACTCTCCTCCTGATGGATTCCCTTCTGGCCTAAGGTGCACAAACAGGCTCTTGGTGACACCGTTCATCCGCGCTTTCATGATAAATGAAGAGCTTCACCACAACAGCGACAACATGCTCCAATCGATGTTCAATTAGAACTGAGTGGATTTCCGAGCGGCGCTCGCTTATATACCGATTGGTGATTTCAAAAGCCTATTTTGAAAGCAAATTTAAGACTATTGAAACAAGTTTTTGGATCAGAAAGTAACAAGTATAGAACGCGTAGACATTTTATCTTTCGAATGAAGTGTTTATCAAACCATTTCGTTCAGTTGTTTAGGAGCTATTAACACTAAAAATCTCGGTCTTCGGCGTAACGCTTTCGTTTTAGAAACTTTGATTTTACACCCCGGTATAGAAATGAAAGACGTAGTCCTACGTCAAAAGATCGAAAGATTATCAGAAAAGCAGAAGATTTTTTTTGACGTAAGACTACGTCTTTCATTTCTGTACCGGGTGCAAGTTCAAAGTTTCGAAAACGAGAACGGGTGACACTGACCTGCAAGGTTTTGAACGTTAATACCTCTTGCTTTTAACAGGTTATTGAAACCATTTCTCTTCTGCAGTTGAACCGAACGGAGCGTTTAGCAAAAACTGAGATATCGACGATAACTCGATACAGATGTTTGCCAATGACTGGATTTGGAGTAAAAATACGAAATGTTTGATATGGTGTAGTGGATATTTCACCATATCGAAGAAATTAGTTTTATGAAAGCAGCGTTATAAAATTATTTGTGTACGAATTCCGCAACCGTTTGTCGCTTCTAATAGTTGGGAAAGGGCATTATTTTTGCTGAGTAATTCCAATGAGGAATCCATTCCTGCTTTAAGCGTTAATCATTCTGCATCGGATCAACGGAATGGTATGTTAATCATTTCATACAAATGATAAAATGTCCAAGTGTTATATGATTGCTATTTATTGACTCGAAAAATTGTTTCAATAGAAAACAGGCTATTGAAATCATCCGTATCCGTATGTAGCGCGCCCACTTGGAAACTCATTAATCGTTATTAGAATGAAAGATGGGGAAGGTCACACTCACACGTTCATGCATTATGCTGTTCTTTCCCGATTCCATTTCGTCTCTGAAGGCCGAACAGAAAGAAGCATTTAGCGAAAATCGTGGTATTGATGATAATTCGATACCGGTGGGCGCCATTGACTATGGATTTGATAATGAAGAATACAAAATACATGACATGGTGTAGTGGATATTTCACCATATCGAAGAAATCAATTTGATGAAAGCTGCGTTATAAAATTATTTATATTGACGTGGGACTACGTCTAACCGGAATATATGGGGGGTAAAATGAAAACCTAAACACAGAACATGCAGGAAAAAATGAAAGATTTCGAATGCTTATAACTCGAACATTTCTTACTGGATCGGAAGAATGTTTGCATCAATTGATAGGGAATATTTCCACGCTTCTATCGCAATTAGTAAAATGTTGTTTTTCATTAGATAAACAATGGAGTAACTGTAAAATGTCAAGCGTTATCTACACGCCCTAACTGCCTCGTTTTGATTGGTCCGATTGACGGTTTCCCCATCACAGCCATCAAAACCAAGCAGCCTTGGGGAAATCGGCATTGCAAATACATGGAAGTAGGGGGACTTTTGTTCTCACCGAAAAATGTTCCCTAACACATACTCAAAAACCATGCAGCGTTGGAGAAATCGGCATTGCAAATTCATGCAAGTCGGGGCATTTTTGTTCCCACTGAAATGTGTTTCCCCAACACAGACTTCAAAATCAAGGTTTCTGGGGAAATGGGCTTTGCAAAAAAATTCAAACTGCGAGTACTTTTGTACTCGCTTGCCATTGTGTAGACTAGAATATTTTTCCCTAATACGATCTTCTAAACTTAGGAACCTGGAAAAATCGTGCAGACGCCGGACGCTAGATGAACTTTCAAGTTTCAAGCAAATTCGCTTTGAGAAGTACGTACACTTGAGAGATGCAAACTTCAGAGGGAAAACGCAAAATAAAATAATCGTTCGAATTCTTCCGTTCACAAATTATGTCCTAGGCATCATACCAAACGTAAAAGGACTGTCATTTAATTTACTTGTAACGAAGAACATAATCTATCACAATGCATTAATTGCCCTTCCATGACATTTGTTTATTCTTTTTACTCACAAATCAAATATGTTGAATTCAATTGAATTCGGAACTTGTTTCATTCAAACAAGAATTTACAATACAAACAATACAAACAAATAATTGCTAAGCTAAGGTCCCACATCAACCTTGCGGATATATCATAGATATAACCCATCCATTTTTATATTATTTATTAATTATTCATAGTTGAACCAATTTGCGCTGGATATTTCCTCGGAGGACTCGATTCCTCCTTTGAGCATTAATAATCTCCTTCTGGCAAAACGAAGTGGTATGATAATCACTTTATTCGAAGGATGAAATGTCTATGATTCATATGCTTGTTACTTATTTATTGCTAAGTGAACGTTAGTCCTACGTCCACCTTGCGGTTATATCAAAGATATAACCCACTTCAAGTTTTTTTTATTAATTTTTTCCTTAAAGCTTATCAAAAACCTACAATAACGTTTGAAGAAAAGTTAGAATTTCTGGGCGACCAAGTTCTGGATGGGATACACTTTAAGTTAGCCTAGTCTAAAACTAGGCTGAATACCAACATTACTAGGGAAGCGATTTCACATCTGCATTCCGAATCATATTTCTGTGACCCTACGGTTATGTAGTAAATCATCATCAATTAGATAATCTACCACTTTGAACCTAAGCGGTGGTAACACGATGTCTCCATCATCATGTATGTCCCGACAAACAGTCATATTCAACCAGAATCAATCATATTCACAGCAAAAGTTAACGGCAAAATCAGTCAAAGGTTACGTATGCACAGTCTATTACGTGCTGACTTTGGTAACCAGCCGGACTCATCAGTGACCCTCAGGTGAGAGCAAAGAGAATTTATGAAATGGCGGTAAAGAGTAACCGTGGGTCGGTCGAAACCTATTTTAACACCACTCAAGTTCAATCGAAATGGAACGATGATTGATCGTTGGACCCATCATCATTACCCCATGGGTACGATTGCAGACATGAAACCGTTTCGAAAAGCTACTTTAGGCCCTGCCAATTGCATCGATGTAGCGCACCAACTTTGCAAGGACATCGCTTTTCTCGACTGAAATCGATATAATTTTGATTCTGAGAAGAGTAATGTTACAAGTACATTGCATCGTTTATCGATGTTGACAACGTCCTTCAAACAAGTTGTATAACTTTTCACAAGAACCAACACCGCAACACCAGCACGAGCCCGGGAAAACCGGAATAATATTGACACCATCTGAACGGAAATTCTTGAAATATCTAAGTACGGTTGTTTCTGTCTACAACCGAACGCCTCCTCCGAAACCACATCAGTTCTGCCTTGATTAATCGATTATTAATCACGTACCTCGTGTCTTGCCCCGATGGGCGACCCAAATTCGTTGAGCGCTTGCACGCGCCAAGAAACTCCAATGACTCATTGAATCCAACAAACGCACATCCATACGCACGGCAGCCACAACCCAATCGAGTTCACGCTTAGTACGCCCAGCCGAACCCACCATCGCCCGCCGCCAGGCTGTGCAGCATAACCGCACTTTACGACGGGTAAACAGAGGAAGTATCCCATAATAGTCATTCTCGCTTGGTCGCCGTTGATGGAGATTAAAATTTTAATTAATTTTGTCACGGTGTGTCGCCGAGCATACCTGATGCGGCCACAAGCGTACACTTATCGGTGGAGCTTTCGAGGTGTTTACGATGCGATGCAGGGGAGGACACAGGGAAGATCACATTTCTTCTATTTTCTTACGACATGTAGTTACTAGGGTTTGAATTAACCACAAGAAAAACATAAAGCTTCAATCATTGATGAGTATGGACACGGCGGGAAAATATTCGTCGGAAAATTGTTTGCTGGCTGGAGTGAGAATGTTTTCCTTCAATTTTGAAAAATGCGTGGAAGTGTCTACTACAACACTCTTTCTCAGTTGGGATGAAAATTTAAGTCGATTCCAGGCTTCCAGTTTTTTTTTTCTTATCAGCTCAACGTCAATTTGTTTATGCGAATAAACATTTTTACAGTACAACAGAAACAAAACCCCCTCCCTTTTTTCGGATTTTTCCTTAATAAAATTATTTAAATTTAATTTTATTTTTATAATTTACGTGTATAAGGTAAATGATGTTGGTTTGTCCGGTTTAAATGCAAATCGATTTCTCTTCATGAAAATCACATGTAAATCACCGTTATCATATTGATTCAGAATATTGTCTTTTCTTGTGCATTTTAAAGGTGAGCAGTCAACATTAGAGATGGGCAAACCGTTCACGAACGGTACGAAAGAACTAGTTCGCCGAAAAGAGTGAACGAATGGTCGTTCTTTTTCAAAGAACGGTAGTTCTCCCCACGAACTGATTGCGAGCGAACGGTTTGTGAACGAACTAAATCCGAAAGAACGGTTTGCGAGTGAACAGTTTGAGAGTGAACTGTTTGAGAGTGAACTGTTTGTGAATGAACTGGTTCAGAACGCACAGTACGAGAAAGAACTGATTGAGAGTGAACTGTTTGGGAACGAACTGTTTGAGAACGAAGTGTTGGCGGGCGGACTGTTTGCGAACGAACTAGTGCAGCTGAACTGATTTGCGCTGGACGGTATGGATAAATATTAGGCTGACAAAAAAATCCTGCGGTATTTTTTTTTTGAATTTCATTTGTTCATCAAATTAGTTACAATCATCTGTTTTAAGTCAAATATGCGCCGTTTTGTTCGATGACTTGTTCCCAACGAGATCCCAACTTCATAATACCCCTGTTATAGAAGCTCGCTTCCTTATAGGCAAAAAACTCGGATAGCCAATTTTCACAGGCCTCTTTTGTGGCTAATTTCTGACTACCTAGCTCGTTCGCCATGGACAAAAACAGGTGGTAGTCACTTGGTGCAAGGTCCGGACTATACGGCGGATGCAAAAGAACCTCCCATCCGAGCTCCCGGAGCTTCTGGCGCGTCACCAAAGAAGTGTGTGACCTGGCGTTGTCCTGATGGAAGACAATGCGGCCTCTGTTTATCAAAGATGGCCTCTTCTTCATGAGTGCTACCTTCAAGCGGTCCAGTTGTTGGCAGTACAGGTCCGAATTGGAAACTGTGTCGGGTCCATAAACTGCACAAATTTTATTGGCAACTTGAGATGCATTTTTGCCTTTGTCATAGTAGTACTGTAAAATATGTCGGATTTTCTCTTCATTTTGCACCATATTTGCGACACTATAACTCACGAACGACTAAACCAAACAAAACACTGTCAAGGACTATATTATAGCACGCAAAAATACCTTTCCAACAAGCTATAGTATGACGACACCTCGCGGCAATACCGCAGAACTTTTTTGACAGCCTAATATAACGAGAACGCTTGTAAGGAAAATGAAACGATATTGTCATTTATGAGCAAAACGCATCTAATGCAGGGTTTATTTTGTTAATGTATACTCAATTTTGGGGTAAAAATTAAATTAGATTTTCGTAGTTTTAAAAGCAAAACTACATATTTTCAATTTCATGTATTCTTTCAATTCCGCGTAACATTCATATATTTCCTGATTATCAGAAAAAAATCTGGGAGAAGCTGGGGCGATTGATGGATTAGGTAAACATAAAATCTTATAGTGAGGGCAAAGTTTTTTCGTTGCTTTCAATTAATTGTTTGGCCTATTGCCTGTACGTGTTATCGTGATTGTTTGTATGATTGATTCTTAGTGAAAATCGCTGCTGATTGTTCCCCTGAATGAACATTATGAAATATGATCTTACATGGAACCTGTGTGTTGTACAAAAAGAGAATATGAAAAATTGCACATATTTTGTGCGCATCAGATTATTACATAAAATTTTGTCGACCGATAAAAATATTTCACATACAGTTTGCGACTTTTAAAGAAGAAGCAGCTTATCTTCCCCCACTAAATTTCAAAAATATAATCCAATCCAACGATATCAATTGATAGCTATCTATTGATGTTGGGTTCCGGCTAACATTCTATGTTGTTCTTAATACCGCTGAACGAAAGAGCGAAAGAACGGTTCAAAAGAACTGATTCACTTAGATGAACGGTTAATGAGTGAACCGTTCATCAAAATGAACTGTTTTGCCCATCTCTAGTCAACATAAAGAAATTTTATTTCTGCTACACACGAAGGACAACATAAACAAACTGCAGCGCGCCAAGCGGTTGCCAAAGTAATCATGTGGACAAACCAACATCAGCGCATCGGACAATCCATGATCGGAATTGAGGTAATCGAGATGCATTAATTACATGATTTAGATATATAAATCTGATACAAATGGAGTGCAACCATGATGTTTACAATATTTGTAGGTGTTAAAATCGAGAAAAGATTTGAATACGTACCAAATAGTTATTTGGTGAATAAATAAAAATTAGCTCAAATGAGGGCCGCGTTGACACCAATAGAAGGTGGACTTAAAACATGTGAATCCGTAAAAATATCCTTTAAAACTACTGTAAAGCATAAAAAGACAATTTTATTTATATGCTTGGAATCAATTAGGTATTCATAATTTGATACAGGTGCGCTGAACTAGAGCATTAAAAAAAGTGGACAAACCAAGATCATATTTTCTACTAAACAATATAAAATCATGTAAGTGTAATCTTATTTCTTTTATACTCTGTTCAATTCAGCCCATAACCAAAAATTGTAAGGAGTTGTATCTAGGACACGACCGCATATTTTCGACGTAGAACTACGCAATTATATTATGCAATCCACTTGTTTACCACTTCGAATATTATTTTAGAATGCATGGAAATTTTCGTAATAGATTATGTTCTTCGTTACAAATAAATTTGATGAACTCCTTTTACGTTTGACATGATGCCCGGGACACCAAAAAATGTGAACGGAAGAATTGTCAAACGATCAAACGGTTCTCAAACCGCGAAAGTTCATTCACCTCTAGTATCTGAAATGACGATTTTCCCTAGCTTCACAGTTTAAAAGTACGTTTTAGGGAAATATACTCCGGTCTGCACAACGACAAGCGAATGCAAAAGTACTCAACACTAGAGACGTCGGTTAATCGTTCGATTAATTAAAATAATCGAATATTTTATTATAAATGTCTGTTCATCTCGATTACAAGAAATAAATATTAGCTCGATTAATCGAATTCTGAAAGACAATTATTCGAATGAATCGATTATTTGGCCTCACGATTAATCGATAATCGAATAAACGAAAAATTTAGACATCTCTACTGAACACCAAAAAATACCCCCGACTTGCATGTATATTTGCAGGTACATTAATTTTTAAGTTCGTGTTAGGGAAACACAACTCAGTGGGCAAAAAATACCCCCGACTTACATCTTTTTACAAAGCGGATTCCCCCAGGCACATTGATTTAGAAGTCTGTGTTAGGGAAACACAGCTTGGTGGAAACAAAAATACCCCCGACTTGCATGTATATTCGCAGAGCGTTTTTCCTCAGGTACATCGATTTTGAAGTCTGTGTTGGGGAAACCGTAAATCGGGCCAATCAAAACTTGACAGTTAAGGCGTTTAAATAACGCTTGACATTTTACAGTTATTCAATTGTTCATCTCATGGAAAATAATATTTTATCAATTGCGATAGACGCGTATTTCCTATCAATTGATGCAAACATCTTTACGATCGGTTAAGAAATGTTAGAGTTATAAGTATTAGTAGGTAGTAGTAGGATTAGGATTAGCACACCAATCCGCAGAATAAATATATGGGAAAAAGGTTCTTCCAGTTTTTCTGAATTGAAACCGTTTAGAGATTAGCGAATTGTAATGTATAGCATATCAAACAAATCTTAGAGAATTTCCGATTCGATTGGTATGCAAATCATGAGAATTCGTTCACAGTGAAAGTAGTTATTAACGTTAACTTTATTTCATAAAAACGTGACCTGTATTCTGATTTGGCACCCTTCCTGAAAGACGCAGTTCTACGTCAAAAAACACATTCAATTGCAAAAGGAACAAAATACAATCAGATAACCCACATAATCAATGAGAAATATGACCTAAACGGTTTAACCCTTTTACTGGCAACTATATGCCCACCAACAAAAAATATTCTTTTGCTGCACTTGGAATATTCTTTCAATAGTTTACATAGCCAAAACCTTCCAAAGGTATCTGGTAATAGCCCTTTTTTCTTGGGCTGCTTAAAATGTACGATATTAATTTAGAAGTAATTTTTATGTAACAAAACCACGATTTTAGAGCGCAAGCAGAAAATTCTGTTTAAAGTCGTTAAAAATGCAACAAGTTGAAAAGTTTTTAACTGTAAACGAACTAATTAGGATCTACTTTCTTCAATTAAATAAATGGTGTATTTGTTTAAAAGTTGAAATTTTATTTTTTTTTCTTTGAAACTATATATAAAAAAAGACGGGTGAGTAATGTAGGGGACATAACCGGAGAGACGTAGGACTACACCAAGGGGTGTCCATTATTCGAAAATCATGGAGCAAAGATCCCAGAATGAGCAGCTTTTCATGTACAAAATTACAGAAAAAAAATCAAAGGATAAAATAAAACCTCAGCACTCAGCAAACACTCAAACGTTTAGATTCAAATACGAAAAAATCAAAATTTGTCGTGCAAATGTCGTGCGGTGCAAATGTTGTAGGACTTATTGTTCAGCCGGCAACGAACACACAGTTGATGGCAAGCATATCGTAATAGGAATTTACCGTCTGGTATCGTGATATAATTGGACTTTGCACTCCTCATGAATAACTGTGTTCTACTAGTCAATTCCTTTAATTTGATACCCATATTAATGGGACTTTGAGAAAATATGTAATCCGCCATTTTGTAGCGGTCGCCATCTTGGATTTTCAAGATCATGAAATACGCAGTTTTATAATGACTGCAGAGATAAAGGTGTGTTCCAAATTTCAGATCAACCGGTCAACAGGAAAGGGTCAAATTTCAATTAATGTGGTACCGCGCCATAGACAAAGATGTTACATATACACATACAAATATGTCACAGCTAAATAAAACCGATTAAAAACTCCAGCATTCTATCAAATCGAGCGCTATTAGCCACTCATTCACCCGGCGCGACGCTTCCACCGCACACTTCGATAGACTCTCCTGCTCCACATCCCATTGAAACTCCTGTCTCTCACTCTGGCGGTATCGCACCGCATACATCCCCGGCAAATGCAGCGATATCTCTTTTGTTGACAATCAATTTCAAGATATCGTCCATACTGCTTGGAGCCCGATGATAGAATGTGGCCAAGCCCCACCATCGCTCACTTTATATAGCCATATAGTTAAGGTTGTAGTGACCGCCTATATTTATTTATAATCTCTTTTTTATCTCCCTCCTTCACCTTGTCCATACGTTTCGCCCTTACCCGTGGTTGCTTGTAATGAATAGCGGGAGCGCAGACAAAATGTATGGAAAAGTAGGGAATTGTTTCTTCCAATTTTTCATCAATTTGAACGTTATATGAGCTGAAAAACCGTAATGTGTAGCATTTAAACAATTGCTGAGGATATTTTCTATCAATATGTGTATTTGGAACCAAAATCCATTCATTAATTGAGGAGGTATTAGCGTTCAAAAACTGAACACTTTTTCACACCGAAATATTGAAATGGGCCCCTATATTGAAAGGTTAGACGTAGTCCTACCTCAAAAATTACGCTGCACTA
This sequence comes from Toxorhynchites rutilus septentrionalis, assembly GCF_029784135.1. Lineage (NCBI taxonomy): Eukaryota > Metazoa > Arthropoda > Insecta > Diptera > Culicidae > Toxorhynchites > Toxorhynchites rutilus. The sequence continues at coordinate 136,149,343 of NC_073744.1, read as the reverse complement.
GAAATATTGTAAATCGCTGAAATAATCGGTATCGCAGCGCTAGAAATATTGCTTTGATTTTTAACCATAACCAAAGGCGCAATAAGGTGAAGTGTTTTTGGGGTTAACGGGCCACTATATTGCCACCAATTTTTCGACTGTTTCAATAGTTAAAAGTTTTTCAAAGGTAAATATGTGTTCTTCTTCATGTAAGGATTATGTTCTCTGAAATTGAAGTCGATCCCTTGCCTAGCTCTCACGGTCGTTAAACCATTACTGAGTACTGGCAACTATATTGACTATTATTTCAATATTTTATTTAGCCATAACCTTCTAAAGGTATCTGGCAATACTCCAATTTTTTTGGGCTGCTGAAAATGTACGATATTAATTTGGGAGTCATTTTTATGTAACAAAACCACGATTTTAGAGCGGTGGTTTCACTATAAACGTATTATTTATGATGATGATACTACTGTGTAAGATCATGCAGTTTTTGACGTCTAACCGGAAGATATAAGGGGTGAAATGGAAATCTAGGCACTGAACAAGTAGGAAAAAATGCAATATTTGGAACGCTTATAACTCGAGCATTTCTCAGTAGATCGCAATGGTTTTGTCATCAATTGATAGAAAATATATTTACGCATCTATCATAATGAATAACATTTCATTTTTCTTGAGATAAATAATTGAATAATTGTGAAATATCAAGCATTGTCCAAATGCACTATGTGCCCATTTTTGATTTGATTTGGTCCATTTTGTGCTCCTCAAATCGTACCGACCTAAACAGGCAACCAGAGCAGCAGCGAAATAGAATGAAGCACCATTGGAAAGGAAAAAGAAAAAAATGAACGAAACATTGGTCGCTGTCTCACACATGCGTAATTCTCGAGCCAGCCAGTCAGCTTAAAAATCCCCGCTCCGCTGCCGTAAGGATCATTCTCATCCAAACCGTACACCACATCAGTTCGCATCACAACACATCAACAAACCAACCCAAGCAGCCATGTCTGGACATGGTAAAGGAGGAAAAGTGAAGGGAAAGGCAAAATTCCGCTCGAACCGTGTTGATCTGGAGTTTCCCGCAAGGGTAGCTAGGCCGAGCGCGTTAGTACCAGTGCACCAGTCCACCTAGCCGGCGTTATATAGTTTCGGCCGTCGAAGTGATCGAGTTGGCTGGTAAAGCTGCTCGCGACGATAAGAAAACCCGCATTCGGAACAGAACACATTCGGTTCGGTGGACATCAAGACAACAGGCAGTTGCAGCGAGTGGCGAGTGGCAAACGCAATCGCAAAACGGCAGCAGGTAGCAGAAGAAAAAAGTTTGTTCTTTATACAATCTGCTTTGGTGGCAAATCCAGAATAAGGCGGCATCGAGGGCGTTCGAAATGGTTTTTTTCAAAACCACGAGTACTTAGTTTTCTAAAATTCCATAAAACGCCATTAAACCTTTCAAAAAAGAGTTTACGAAATACAGTTCAATGCTTTCTAAAACAATATCCAAAATAATAATAAAACACAAATTGATTTTTTCATAATTTGTTTGCCAGGATCTGATGAGTATGTGAATTTGGCAGTTGTTCTGAGCTTATTGATAGTTGGGGACTTTCCGAATTATTCAATTTTCACCAATTCTTAAATTGTTTCCAGATTGTACGTACAGTAATTTACAATTAGCTCGACATTCAGCTAATTGGACAGACCTGTAATGCGACATATTTTGTTGGACATTTTTGTAAACATAAAGTTCGAGGTCCAAATTATGACCCCGCATCGAAAGTCGACACTGTACCACTGTCATCGCAAATGTTCAATTACAGGTTAAAATCGCCTCCAATGCGACACTGAGTGGTGTTTTGGCACGTCGCATTAAATGTAATTTACTGTACAACATGTCACAAGCTGGATAGGAAGAAATTTTCCAACTGTGAAAGCTGTGGCGAGTGGCAAACGCAATCGTTAAACAGGAAGGTTTAGCCGAACAAGATGGGGATATCGAGTGATAACAAAACAATAAACTCTTTAGATTAAAGATAATTTTGTGATCCTGAAAAGGACCCTTTTTAGCCTGCATGTGAATCCAACGAGCGAACAAATCGTAATGAATGTATTTTTTTGCCATCGCTGCCTTTTAACGCTCTTTCGTTCGTCTCGTTGGACTAGCCCCTTTGGCTTAGTCTGCTGATTTGTCTCTATCCTGTGAGTGTGTACCGCTAGAGTACAAAAGGAGCGGATCCGCTGAAAAATATATCATTCTCTTTCAAACCGTAAATCAGTTTGGTTGTGTGGCATCGTTTCACATCACATCGCATTAACGGATTGGTGCCGGAGCACCAGTATACCTAATAGCGGTTATAGAATTTCGGCCGCCGGAGTGCTCGAGTTGGCTTGCAAAGCTGCTCACAACAATAAAAAAAAGTCACAGAAGGTTGTGTCCGAGACACGACCGCATAGTTGACGTAGGATAACGTTAGGCTATTTGTCGCATGCTGATTTTGGATGTTTGAAAAAATATATTGTTAAACTCTTTGATAATGATCTGATGGCCCTGAAAAGGCCGTTTGGTTTGGTTGTTGGGTATTTTTTGTTCATTTCACCAGTGTTACAATCGAGCTTTCGGTATCAGTGATAGAAAGTTGTTTCAGCTCCGAGGCACGTTTACAAGATTGGCGCTCATATTGCGTGAACATATATTCCGACATATTTACTCGCGTAAAACTTTATGGCGCAACCAAACCAACAATTCACTTCTGTTGTTTTTTTGGCAGCGGTAGCTTTTTCGGAGCCGCTGCTGCTTATTTCTGTTTTTATTTTAGTGGTTTTCGTTGACACCATCACGTCGAGCTAAACGGCGAATAGCGAGTTTGATACACTGGATATTGTCATGTAGAACCTTGCGATACGCTTCGATCCTCCTTTGCCTTCCTTGCCGCATGAAGTCATGTTGGTTGATGTTGATCTGATGTGACCACACTTAAAACACTAAAAACATATATGTTTACCGATCTGAGCGTCGAACAAAATGAGAAATCTGACTGAGTAGCAGCATCAGCAGAAAGAGAGAACATGCCTGAAACTTTCTGCTCATGATATTTGCTGTTGCCATCAGTACTGGACCGATGCGGGACACAGCTCGATTGTTGATGTTAGGCCTCGATGTTTACCGCCGCTGCTGCTGCTACTGCCACTTAAGTTCGATATGAGACACAGCTCAATTGTTGGCCGCTCAGATTCGATACTGCACTTTCACGATGCCAAGAAACGTTCTCGCACTTCTGACGGAGAGAGCGTGCCTGAAACGATCCGCTCGTGATGCTTGCTCCGGCATTAGTAGTAGACCGGTTTCAACAACCGTTGCTACTGTTTGCCGCTGCTTATACTGCCATAGAAGCTCGGTGTGAGACACAGCTCGCATTTTGACCGCTCAACTTCTATGCTTGCCTATATATTAGCCGCTTTCACTGCTGCTGCTCTCCACTTATTGTTGTCCGTTCCACGTCTGTTGTAAGAATGAATGAGATCCACGAATGCTCCTTCCTTTTATATCATTCGGTATGTGTGAAGTAGGCGCCTCCTTCTCGATTGCCATGCAGCTTGCCGGTGAGAGAACGAATCGGGCGCGAAAAAGAAATGACGTCAGTTTCGACCAATCAGGACTGGGTATCTCTGTTTGGATAGGGGTTGAATTTTTTCAATTGTTCGATAGTTAGTTATATGATATATACTATTTTATTCAATGTGAAAAATTGTTATGGAGTGCCGTAATCGTTTGATGCAAAAATCTCATCAATCCATCATGAAATGAATGAGTAACAAGCGTTTGAAATTGGACATTTTTCACGATGCGATCGATTTTCATTTTTCAATTTGTACCCCATCATGTTCCCGAAAGACGTAATCCTACGTCAAAAAAACGCAAAAACACAACACCAAAGGTTCTTTTCAGAACCCCCAACAAGTTCATGAAGAGTAAACAGTAAACTAATCCATTTTTCAGGTAGATAGGTAGGTATTCACGTAGCAGAAGAAAATAAAACAATATATTTAAAATATATATTTAGCAAAAACTGTCCCCTTTGTATAGTCCTACGTCACTCCGGTTATGTCCCCGACTTTACCCACCCATTCAATAAATTAAATGCTGTATTTGATAAAAAAATAAAAATTTTATTTTTTCTCTAAGAAACAGGTTTTTTCGCTGCACTAGAAATATTGTTTTGATTTTTGCAATGGCAATATTGCCACCAATTGTTTCAACTGTTTCAATTGTTAAAAATTTTTCAAAGGTAAATATGTGTTATTTCTCATGTAAACATTATGTTCTCTGAAGTTGGAGACGATTCGTTGCCTAGTTTCCACGGCCCGTTGAAGGGTTAAAGGGCCCTCTGTATCAAAGTGTGCAACGACAAAGAAGGTACCTGCATACGGGTAATGTTCGTGCCAGTGCGGATACGGGAGAGTTTTCAAAATTGTGGAATATGGTCCTATACTACATTAATTTCGACACAATGTATGTTTCATGAATCCCAGCAGGGAAACCTTACCGTGGCATGTGCTGGGGTTCATTTCCACCTAAAGTGGAATATAGGAGCAAGTGTTTATAGTTCGTGGACTATATCTGAGGAGAAACGAGAAAGTCTCGTGCGCTGATAGCTTTCGACGATTATTTTCATTAGTAATTTGTTTTAAGAGACGCGAAAGACGCTGACATATACGTGATACACGAATCAAATGGAATATTTCGTTGTAGGGGCAATAAGAGAGGAGAGAGGAAATACTGCGGATTAAGCTCCGCCGTTTATCGATAGTTCGTGGATATATTTGAATAAAACGAAATATTTCTAATCGCGCAGCTCATGGCAAACATTCAATAGTTGATTTTTTGACGTAGGACTACGTCTAACCGGAAGATATAGGGGGTGAAATGGAAATCTAGGCACTGAACAAGTAGGAAAAAATGCAAGATTTGGAACGCTTATAACTCGAGCATTTCTCAATAGATCGCAAAGGTTTTTGCATCAATTGATAGGAAATATATCTACGCATCTATCATAACGAATAAGATTTCATTTTTCTTGAGATAAATAATTGAATAATTGTGAAATATCAAGCATTGTCAAAATGCACTATATGCCCATTTTTGATTGGTCCATTTTGTGCTCCTCAAATCGTACCGACCAAAACGGGCAACCAGAGCAGCAGCGAAATATAATGAAGCACGATTGGAAAGGAAAAAGAAAAAAATTAACGAAACATTGGTCGCAGTCTCACACATGCGTAATTCTCGAGCCAGCCAGTCAGCTTAAAAATCCCCGCTCCGCTGCCGTAACGATCATTCTTTGTGTGGACACCGACTGGACAACATCGTTGCTGGACGGGCTGGACGGCGAGGGATCGAGTGCCTTTCTCAAGGCAAGAGGGCGGAGGTGGTAGCGCTGGAGTAGAGTAGAGTAGAGTTTTCAAAGGGCCTTTCTCAAGGCTAGAGACGAATGAACTGCAAAAGTTTAAAGTCTCTATAATACAATACCTTCCTTCCTTCCGTAACGATCATTCTCATTCAAACCGTACACCACATCGGTTCGCATCACAACACATCAACAAACCAACCCAAGCAGCCATGTCTGGACATGGTAAAGGAGGAAAAGTGAAGGGAAAGGCAAAATCCCGCTCGAACCGTGTTGATCTGGAGTTCCCCGCAAGGGTAGCTAGGCCGAGCGCGTTAGTATCAGTGCACCAGTCCACCTAGCCGGCGTTATATAGTTTCGGCCGCCGAAGTGATCGAGTTAAGGTAATATTATATTATCAGGCACGTAGCGTAACCGGCACGGCACGTTTCATGCAAGACAAATATTATTGCGTGTGTTTCAAATGTGTATGCGTATATATAGCGGAACGGCTCCTGGCATACACAGCACGCTTCAGACAAATGCATGAAGGAATTCTCGAAAAGAATATTTTGCCGGTGCCGGGCACGAACTACATGGGCGAGTAGCACCATACATACAAACCCAACGTCGAAGTTCGTGGTGTGGGTACGTTCGTCGCTCTTCGGTACGACATCGGTTCAATCACCAGTAGCATTTCTCCGCTCCGTCTGCGCTGCCGGTCCGTACAGAGAAGTTGCAATGCCTGATGATATGAATACATCATGTATTTGTCTGCCGGTGTCGGTATGTGCCGTTTACGCTACGTGCCTGATAATATAAAACGGCCTTTAGCTGGCAAAGCTGCTCGCGACGATAAGAAAACCCGCATTCGGAACAGAACACATTCGGTTCAGTGGACATCAAGACAACAGGCAGCTGCAGCGAGTGGCGAATGGCAAACGCAATCGCAAAACGGCAGCAGGTAGCAGAAGAAAAAAATTGTTCTTTATACAATCTGCTTTGGTGGCAAATCCAGAACAAGGCGGCATCGAGTGCGTTCGAAATGGTTTTTTTCAAAACCACGAGTACTAAGTTTTCTAAATTGGAACCATTCCATAAAACAAGGCGCTTTTTAGGGCCATTAAACCTTCCAAAAAAGAGTTTAGGAAATACAGTTTAATGCTTTCTAGAACAATATCCAAAATAACAATAAAACACAAATTGATTTTTTCATGTTTGCCAGGATATGATGAGTATGTGAATTTGGCAGTTGTTCTGAGCTTATTGATTTTCACCAATTCTTAAATTGCTTCTAGATTGAAAGTACAGTAATTTACACTTATCTCGACATTTAGCTAATTGGACGGACCTGTAATGCGACATATTTAGTTGGACATTTTTGTAAACATAGAGTTCGGGGTCCAAATTATGACCCCACATTGAAAGTCGACACTGTACCACTGTCATCGCAAATGTTCAATTACAGGTTAAAATTACCTCCAATCCGACACTGAGTGGTGGTAATGCGACGTGCCATTGAATGTAATTTACTGTAAAATATGTCACAAGCTGGATGGGAAGAAATTTTCCAACTGTGAAAGCTGTGGCGAGTGGCAAATGCAATCGCTAAACAGAAAGGTTTAGCCGAACAAGATGGGGATATCGAGTGATAACAAAACAATAAACTCTTTAGATTGAAGATAATTTTGTGATCCTGAAAAGGACCCTTTTTAGCCTGCATGTGAATCCAACGAGCAAACAAATCGTAATGAATGTATTTTTTTGCCATCGCTGCCTTTTAACGCTCATTCATTAGTCTCGTTGGACTCGCCCCTCTGGCTGAGTCTGCCGATTTGTCTCTATCCTGTGAGTGTGTACCGCTAGAGTATAAAACACGCGGACCCCAAAAAAATATCTTATTTTCTTTCAAACCGTAAACCCGTGTGGTGGTACGGCATCGGCATCGTGGACGTAACAAAGGAGGACAAGTTAAGGGAAAGGCAAAGTCCCACTCGAACCGTGCAGGTCTCCAGTTCCCTGTTGGTCGCATTCACTGATTGCTCCGCAAGGGTAACTAGGCCGAACGGATTGGTGCCGAAGCACCAGTATACCTAACAGCGATTATAGAGTTTCGGCCGTCGGAGTGCTCGAGTTGGCTTGCAAAGCTGCTCACGACAATCAGAAAACCCGCATCAAGAACCGAGCAGCTTCGGTTCGGCGCTCATCAAGGCAACAATTAGTTTCAGCGAGTGGCTAAGTGTTTCTCCGGCACGTCGCATTAAACGTAATTTACTGAACAACATGTTCAAGCTGGATGGGAAGAAATTTTCCAACTGTGAAAGCTGTGGCGAGTGGCAAACGCAATAGCTAAACAGGAAGGTTTAACCGAACAAGATGGGAATATCGAGTGATAACAAAAACACAACGCCAAAGGTTCTTTTCAGAACCACCAACATGTTCATAAAGAGTAAACAGTAAACTAATCCATTTTTCAGGTAGATAGGTAGGTATTCATGTAGGAGACGAAAATAAAACAATATACTTAAAATATATATTTAACAAAAGCTGTCCCCTTTGTATAGTCCTACGTCACTCCGGTTATGTCCCCGACATTACCCACCCGTCTTTTTTTTTATCCAAAATATATATTTTTATTATGGCTCATATGGCGTCAGTCTGACGGGGCCGGGAGTTCAATATTTCGACAAGGTTTGCTTTACAACTATGTTAGTAATATGTAACCGATTACTCGCGGTTGGCAGGAAGTTAGTATTACAAATGTTCTCATAATTGGGATGTCACAGTCTTCAATGCTCTGTACGTGTGCCCGACTCGGGATATTTCCTGTTGGGATGTAGCTGACCATTAATCAGCAACGCCCCCCCCCCCCCTAGTCTGTACCCCATATCTAGAATGGTGCGTCTTTCTCGACTCGAGGAATCCAAGATAGAATGGTCACTAGCCGGCAGAATCATCAACTCGTGTAGAGTTGCCATGAGATGACGTGTGTTGTACACAGAGAACAAACACTACCGTATGTGAACGAACACTACGGACCAAATAACACTTTGTTCTTGTTTAAACTGGGGTCTTCCAGTTTTTTTTTCTCGATCCAGTCATCCAGTTGAACCCTAAAATTTTCCAGTTTTTTTGAATGTCGTCCAGTTTTATCCAGTTTTTAGATGTGTGCTCTAGTTTCACCCATTTGATGTAAAATAAATTTACAATGATAAATATTATATCACCACTAACTCAACTTTTGTCTTAAATACTTCATGAAGCAACGAGCTACACTGTCTTTCAATTTATATAAATATCATATGTTCTATGTCCTACAAACCATTCTGAAGTTTAGACTAATTGATTTACCATTTCACCCATGACTGGTACACTGTTCATGGCAAGAAAACTTATCCAAAACAGTTCATAGAGTCCGCGTGCTATGCTGGTTTTAAGTATACGTAACCATCAGACATTACAGATCCTCCAAATCATTCCAAAATTTAGAAGGTTAGAGTAAATGACATCCATTGCCTTTAATTGATATAAATATAAAACCCAAGTAACCTTGCTTTCGTTTACATCAATTGGATATTATATTCCCCTAAAGAACTAACGCATGCTTTGCATAAAATACATATATTTTCAAAAAAACTTTCTCGAGCAAGAGGAACTATTTAAGAATACCTCATTTTGATCTTGCTACCAACATTTTTTTCGGACAAGACTGATATAAGAAGTAAATTACCGATGAATAATACCATAAAATTGAGAGAAAAAGCTTCTTAATATTAAAACTTGATAATTTCAATACCAAAGTAATACATGTGCACTGTTGTTTTGGCATTGAATTGCACAAGTTGTTTTGGCATATTTGAGTATTGAAATATATGGTATTTTTCCCCAAGGGGTCGATGATAATATTTATTCGAAAAATTTGTTCGAAAGATAACTGATTCGAAGGATAAGATTATTTATTGATCCAAGATCTCGTTTACCTTGTCATGTAATAGCTTGAAATCACGCTATTGAATTGATCATAACAATCTAACTCATTGGCGATGCTTGCTTTTGTTCTGATCGAAATGTGTTCCAGAATATTAACACAAAATCGAGGCACCTCAGTTGTTTCGAGGACCACCAACAAGTTCAAATGAGTTTAATTTAATATGTAGTCCTGTATAAAAAATCCACTTATACCCTAACAAGAGAAACCTTTAACGTTCTTTCAATCATTCATTCATTCATTGAGAATTGATTCATTTGCAACTACAAACACTTTTTCACCGAGCCAGTGGTAGTCCTACGTCTACTTTGCAGTTATATCATTTCTAGTTTTGGTGATCATTTTTGTTTGTTGCATTTTTTTGGGTTCCAGAAACACAGATTCTTACTATTTAAGTTATCCCTTTCTCAGCAGATTTGCCAGTCACCTATCATCCACTGTGAAACCTACATCCGAAAGCTTGTGGTACGTCATAAACCGCTCGTTTACGGACTTCTGAGTCGTTTGACACATGACTTGAATTTCCGTAAGGTATTGACATGAAACTGCGTGGTTGTCGAGCTCCAGCATTGCCTAGGCTTTTGAAAAAAGCTTGATGCTTGAGACCTTTTATCCGACATTATACTCGCTCAAGCATTTTCCAATGTTACAGGCATTTTATTAATGCCTCGATTGAAGAGATCTTTCTTTATTATTTTGTTTTTTTTTTCGATATTTGTTTTTCGAAGTAATCTTCGTTTGATACTACACATTTCGGCTAACTCTCAGGCAAATTTTGGATACTTTTCCGATAATCCTTTTTTTCTGTTTCGACGAAAACCATTCGCCATCTTTATATTCGACGAAGTGCTGCCCTGTAAGTGCATGTGTCATTGAAGCAAGGAGATAATCTAACGGGCCAGATCTGGAGAATACGGAGGATACGATATTATTTTCCAGTCAAGTGTTTTTTTACCGTTCTTCACGGCTTTAGCGAAGTGCGTTGGTGTGTTGTTATGGTGTGAAATCATTTCACCGTGTATTCGGTGAATTCCGTGTATTCCGATCTCTTTTTCCATGAGTGAAAAAAAACAATATTTTTAGTCGGAGGCGAACAGTATTCATTATTACACCCAGTTTCCGTAGCTCAATACCACAATAGCCATACCCTTTCGGTTCCACCACACACAGAGCATCGTCTATCGGCCGAAACGATTTGAATTTACCGGGGATGACCCAGCTTCACCAGGTGAAAGAATTGATTTTTAGTTATAACAAGTTACCGATGGGCTTCGACCGCTTTTGCATCAAATGAAAAAAAAACAGGAAGTGGGTTATATCTATGGTATAACCGCAAGGGTGACGTAGGACTATCGTTGATTTAGAGATCATTTGTATGAAGTTGAATCTGAATTCATTCTGAATGAATGAATATTTGGAGAACTTCGAAAACGAGAGCGTTACGTTGGAGGCACAAGGTTTTATGCATCCAATATTGGATACGGAAATATCCTACTGATGGGGAAGAATAATCTTCAGAAGCTATCCTGTTGATTGCGATTAATTGAAAAATCACAAAACCCAATGTATTTGGTCACAGTGTTACATGGATAGAAAACATTAAAATAAACTCTTTCATATGAATGTAATTTTAAATTCCCAGAGGAACTGGCAGATTATTTTCAGTAACGATTAGATATTTCCACATTTTCCTCGATACTGAAGCCCACCAGTGGTTAATGCTAACTCGATAACCATCTGTTAATAGCACTTGATTGAAACATATTTGGTCACAGTGTTACATGGATAGAAAACATTCAAATAAACTCTTTCACATGAATGTATTTTTAAATTCCTAGAGGAACTGGCAGATTATTTTCCGGATCTTTCTCGATCCAAACGGAAAGAATACCGTGCGTGTATGTGTGTGTGTGTGTGTAGCGGCTGCTTCGAGATCTTCCCGGGGAACCGTTTGTAGCATCACTCTCCTCCTGATGGATTCCCTTCTGGCCTAAGGTGCACAAACAGGCTCTTGGTGACACCGTTCATCCGCGCTTATGATAAATGAAGAGCTTCACCACAACAGCGACAACATGCTCCAATCGCTGTTCAATTAGAACTGAGTGGATTTCCGAGCGGCGCTCGCTTATATACCGATTGGTGATTTCAAAAGCCTATTTTGAAAGCAAATTTAAGACTATTGAAACAAGTTTTTGGATCAGAAAGTAACAAGTATAGAACGCGTAGACATTTTATCTTTCGAATGAAGTGTTTATCATACCATTTCGTTCAGTTGTTTAGGAGCTATTAACACTCAAAATCTCGGTCTCCGGCGTAACGCTTTCGTTTTCGAAACTTTGATTTTACACCCCGGTGTAGAAATGAAAGACATAGTGCTACGTCAAAAAAAACAAATACAAAAAATTGCGAATGTCGCGAATGCTCTTTATTCGGAACGAAACTCGATAAATTCCTTTTTTTTGCAGAATGACACTAACATATTTTTGAAGTTTAAGGTGAAGGTGGAAGTCAGCCATTGTGGTAGTATGGGTAAACCCACGTGTAAAAATGGTGCAAATAGTGTTTGTGAGAGAAGAGCCAAGCACACGTAAATAGATCAATTCAATTATCAGACTGTATGGCGCTTCATTGACACGAGGCATTGAATACATAAAAAAAAATACAATTCAATACTAAAGTATGAACGATATGTTCCAATTGCAGAAGAAGAATATAGAATATAGAAGGTACATTTGTATATGAAGTAAAATTCTGATTACACGCGAGAGCAAATTTTTAGCACATGCGAACTGGGGCTCTTTTGGAATTAACAAGTTCTTCCGCATTGTAACTCGATGTTGATAATTCCCTAATATTTTCCTTCGTTGATCGTATTGTTTTCACATATTCACGTTGGAGAGCCTTAACCTTTCTCTTCGTTGGCCGAGGAATTTTGATTGAATGTAATACTTTTCCGTTTACTGTTTTTGAAAGCATAGGCAGCCGTGGCAGTGTTCCGAGCTCTGCAATACAATTTTCTCACCCAATGTTAAAGTTGCTAAAACTTACATCATAGACCCATTAAACGTAAAAATAAAAAGACGGGTGGGTAATGTCGGGGACATAACCGGAGTGACGTAGGACTATACAAAGCTTTTGCTAAATATATATTTTAATTATATTGTTTTATTTTCTTCTACCTACCTATCTACCTGAAAAATGAATTACTTTACTGTTTACTTTTTATGAACATGTTGGGGGTTTTGAAAAGAACCTTTGGTGTTGTGTTTTTAAGTTTTTTTTTACAAACTTGATTCTTGATTTTTTTCTAAAGGCTTTGTACTTATTAAATGCTCAACGCCGGGCATCTTTCGGCGTATGCATATATCGTACAATCAAAATGATGGCTGTGATAGGGAATGCATAGGTAGTCATCAACTCATTCACTATCATATATTTCATTATTGAGCACATTACCGTACCTTAAACTGTGGTTTCGGAGACGAATGAATTGTAAGATTTGTAGTATCCGTAAACAAAGTAAATAAAAATAAAAAAGAACTGAGGTTTTGGAGACGATCTGTTGAAAAATAAACGAACTATAAGAACTCAAAATAAGAACAGAGCAGCAGGAAATACATAGCTCATCATGTTGCTCCTTAGTTATTTTCCTATACAATGCAGATGTAACGTCAGTCAGTCAACCAAAGAAAGCAGTTCTTGCTACCGAGAAAATTCGTTAATGCCATCCTGCATACAATGTGTTGTTATTTGAAGCCACTTTTAATTCGGAAACTATACATGGGTTTGTGAAAACTGAATGATCAATTTAAAAAACCCCAACCAGTTCAAGAACAAGCATAAACAAAACAAAACAGTTTATATTATATGTCATATTATGTCACTTTAGAATGCATTGGTATTGTGAAAAACTTTTAATAACTCTTTTTTGAATGATTTAATGGCCCTGTAAAGCGCCGTGTTTTACGGTGGCTGGTTTTGCCACCAAAGCGGTCTGTATAAACAAACTTTTTCTTTCTTCTACCTGCTGCCGTTTTGCGATTGCGTTTGCCACTCGCTGAAACTAGTTGTTGCCTTGACGAGCGCCGAACCGAAGCTGCTCTGTTCTTGATGCGTGTTTTCTGATTGTCGTGAGCAGCTTTGCAAGCCAACTCGAGCACTCCGACGGTCGAAACTCTATAACCGCTGTTAGGTATACTGGTGCTCCGGCACCAATCCGTTCGGCCTAGTTACCCTCGCGGAGCAATCAATGAATGCGACCAACAGGGAACTGGAAACATGCACGGTTCGAGTGAGACTTTGCCTTTCCCTTAACTTGTCCTCCTTTGTTACGTCAACACGTCCACGTTGCTGCTTGTTTTTGACGTAGGACTACGTCTAACCGGAAGATATAGGGGGTGAAATGGAAATCTAGGCACTGAACAAGTAGGAAAAAATGCAAGATTTGGAACGCTTATAACTCGAGCATTTCTCAATAGATCGCAAAGGTTTTTGCATCAATTGATAGGAAATATATCTACGCATCTATCATAACGAATAACATTTCATTTTTCTTGAGATAAATAATTGAATAATTGTGAAATATCAAGCATTGTCCAAATACACTATGTGCCCATTTTTGATTGGTCCATTTTGTGCTCCTCAAATCGTACCGACCAAAACGGGCAACCAGAGCAGCAGCGAAATAGAATGATATCCTTGGAAAGGAAAAAGAAAAAAATGAGGGAAACATTGGTCGCAGTCTCACACATGCGTAATTCTCGAGCCAGCCAGTCAGCTTAAAAATCCCCTCTCCGCTGCCGTAACGATCATTCTCATCCGAACCGTACACCACATCGTTTCGCATCACCTCACATCAACAAACCAACACAAGCAGCCATGGTTGGATATGGCAAAGGAGGAAAAGTGAAGGGAAAGGCAAAATCCCGCTCGAACCGTGGTGGTCTGCAATTTCCCGTAGGTGTATCCGCCAGTTGCACCGGAAAAGGTAGCTAGGTCGAGCGCGTTAGTACCTGTGTACCAGTCCACCTAGCCGGCGTTATATAGTTTCGGCCGCCGGAGTGATCGAGTTGGCTGGCAAAGCTGCTCGCGACGATAAGAAAACCTGCATTCGGAACATAACACATTCGGTTCGGCGGCCATCAAGACAACAGGCAATTGCAGCGAATGGCGAGTGGCAAACGCAATCGCAAAACGGCATCAGGTAGCAGAAGAAAAAAGTTTGTTCTTTATACAAACTGCTTTGGTGGCAAATCCAGAACAAGGCGACATCGAGGGCGTTCGAAATGGTTGTTTTCAAAACCACGAGTACTAAGTTTTCTAAATTGGAACCATTCCATAAAACAAGGCGCTTTTCAGGGCCATTAAACCTTCCAAAAAAGAGTTTAGGAAATAAAGTTCAATGCTTTCTAAAACATTATCCAAAATAATAATAAAACACAAATTGATGTTTTCATAATTTGTTTGCCAGGATTTGATGAGTATGTGAATTTGGCAGTTGTTCTGAGCTTATTGATAGTTGGGGACTTTCCTGATTATTCAATTTCCACCAATTCTTAAATTGTTTCCAGATTGAAAGTACAGTAATCTACAATTAGTTCGACATTTAGCTAATTGGACGGACATGTAATGTGACTTATTTAGTTGGACATTTTTGTAAACATAGAGATCCAAATTATGATCCCACATTGAAAGTCGACACTGTACCACTGTCATCGCAAATGTTCAATTACAGGTTAAAATTACCTCCAATCCGGCACTGAGTGGTGGTAATGCGACGTGCCATTGAATGTAATTTACTGTAAAATATGTCACAAGCTGGATGGGAAGAAATTTTCCAACTGTGAAAGCTGTGGCGAGTGACAACAAATCGCTAAATAGGAAGGTTTAGCCGAACAAGATGGGAATATCGAGTGATAACAAAAACACAACACCAAAGGTTCTTTTCAGAACCATTAACATATTCATAAAGAGTAAACAGTAAACTAATCCATTTTTCAGGTAGAAAGGTAGGTATTCACGTAGGTGAAGAAAATAAAACAATATATTTAAAATATATATTTAACAAAAGCTGTCCCCTTTGCATAGTCCTACGTCACTCCGGTTATGTCCCCGACATTACCCACCCGTCTTTTCTTTTTATGATGTGATGCGATGCGATGCTAAACGATGCCGTACAACCACACTGGTTTACGGTTTGAAAGAAAATGAGATATTTTTTTTGGATCCGCGCGCTTTATACTCTAGCGGTACACGCTCACAGGATAGAGACAAATCGGCAGACTCAGCCAAAGGGACGAGTCCAACGAGACGAACGAATGAGCGTTAAAAGGCAGCGATGGCAAAAAAATACATTCATTACGATTTGTTCGCTCGTTGGATTCACATGCAGGCTAAAAAGGGTCCTTTTCAGGATCACAAAATTATCTTCATTCTAAAGAGTTTATTGTTTTGTTATCACTCGATATCCCCATCTTGTTCGGCTAAACCTTCCTGTTTAGCGATTTGTTGCCACTCGCCACAGCTTTCACAGTTGGAAAATTTCTTCCCATCCAGCTTTGTGACATGTTGTACAGTAAATTACATTCAATGCGACGTGCCGAAGCACCACTCAGTGTCGCATTGGAGGCGATTTTAACCTGTAATTGAACATTTGCGATGACAGTGGTACAGTGTCGACTTTCAATGTGGGGTCATAATTTGGATCTCTATGTTTACAAAAATGTCCAACTAATTATGTCGCATTACATGTCCGTCCAATTAGCTAAATGTCGAACTAATTGTAAATTACTGTACTTTCAATCTGGAAACAATTTAAGAATTGGTGTAAATTGAATAATCAGGAAAGTCCCCAACTATCAATAAGCTCAGAACAACTGCCAAATTCACATACTCAGCAGATCCTGGCAAACAAATTATGAAAAAATCAAATTGTTTTTTATTATTATTTTGGATATTATTTTAGAAAGCATTGAACTATATTTCGTAAACTCTTTTTTGAAAGGTTTAATGGCCCTGATAAGCGCCTTGTTTTATGGAATGGTTCCAATTTAGAAAACTTTGTACTCGTGGTTTTGAAAAAAGCCATTTCGAACGCCCTCGATGCCGCCTTGTTCTGGATTTGCCACCAAAGCAGATTGTATAAAGAACAAACTATTTTCTTCTGCTACCTGCTGCCGTTTTGCGATTGCGTTTGCCATTCGCCACTCGCTGCAGCTGCCTGTTGTCTTGATGTCCACTGAACCGAATGTGTTCTGTTCCGAATGCGGGTTTTGTTTTCGGCGCGAGCAGCTTTGGCAGCTAACTCGATCACTTCGGCGGCCGAAACTATATAACGCCGGATTGGTGGACTGGTGCACTGGTACTAATGCGCTCGGCCTAGCTACCCTTGCGGGGAACTCCAGACCGACACGATTCGAGCGGGTTTTGCCTTTCCCTTAATTTTTCCTCCTTTGCCATGTCCAGACATGGCTGCTTGGGTTGGTTTGTTGATGTGTTGTGATGCGAACTGATGTGGTGTACGGTTTGAATGAGAATGATCGTTACGGCAGCGGAGCGGGGATTTTTAAGCTGACTGGCTGGCTCGAGAATTACGCATGTGTGAGACTGCGACCAATGTTTCGTTCTTTTTTTTTCTTTTTCCTTTCCAATCGTGCTTCATTCTATTTCGCTGCTGCTCTGGTTGCCCGTTTTGGTCGGTACGATTTGAGGAGCACAAAATGGACCAATCAAAAATGGGCACATAGTGCATTTGGACAATGCTTGATATTTCACAATTATTCAATTATTTATCTCAAGAAAAATGAAATGTTATTCGTTATGATAGATGCGTAGATATATTTCCTATCAATTGATGCAAAAACCTTTGCGATCTATTGAGAAATGCTCGAGTTATAAACGTTCCAAATCTTGCATTTTTTGTTGTTTTTCATTAGATAAACAATTGAATAACTGTAAAATATTAGGCTTTATCTAAACGCCCTAACTGCATCGTTTTAATTGGCCCGATTTACGGTTTCCCTAACACAGCCATCAAAACCAAGCAGCCTTGGGGAAATCGGCATTGCAAATACATGAAAGTAGGGGGACTTTTGTTCTCATCGAAAAATGTTCCCTAACACAGACTTTAAAACCAAGCAGCGAAATCGGCATTGCAAGCACACGAAAGAGCCTAGAGGCGAGTGAACTGAAAAGTTTAAACCCTCTTAAAGCCAAAAACAAGAAAAAGAACACACGAAAGTAGGGGGAGCTTTTGTTCCCACAGAAATGTGTTCCCTAATAGAGATTTCTAAACCAAGGTGCCTGGAGAAATCGGTATTTCAAATTCATGCAAGTCGGGGGTATTTTTGTTCCGACTGGAATGTGGTTCCCTAACACAAACTTCAAATCCATGGAGCGTGGGGAAATCGGCATTGCGAATTCATACAAATCGGGAGTATTTTTGTTCCGATTGAAATGTGTTTCCCTAACACAGACTTCCAAACCGAGGTTTCTGGGGAAATCGGCTCTGCAAATAAATGCAAACTGCGAGTACTTTTGTCCTCGCTTGCCTTTGTGCAGAGTGGAATATGTCTGTCCTAACATGATCTTCTAAACTTAGGAACCTGGGAAAATCGTGCAGCCACTAGAAGCGAATGAACTTCCCAGTTTCAAGCAAATTCGAGATTCGAGAAGTATGTACACTTTTGGGATGTAAACTTCAGAGGGAAATGTAAAATAAAATAATCGTTTGATATTTTTTTTTTATTGGAAAGATTTTCAGCCTTAGGCTGGTTCATCAAACGTTTGATAATTCTTCCGTACATATATTTTGTTCTAGTCATCATACCAAACGTAAAAGGTCCGTCATTAAATTTACTTGTAACGAAGAACAATCAATCACAATAAATGAATTGACTTTACACGGCATTTGTTCATTTTTTTCACTCACAGAGCAAATATATTGAACTCAATTGAATTTGGAAACTGTTTCATTCAATTAAGAATTTAATCAATACAAACGAATGATTGCTAAGCTAAGGTAGTTCCACGTGAACCTTGCGGTTATATCATAGATATAACCCACTAATTTTTTTTTCTGTCTTACTTGTTTTAAATGCTTTGTAATCGGACTAGAAAACAAACCTCATGATATCTAGAACAGGAATTACCGCACTCAACGCAAAGAAATCAAAACAATGTCAGTCTTTTCGGAAAGGTTCAACGATATACATTAATGAAACGAAATTATAAACCATACATAATGGATTATTATTAATGTCGATCATTGTATGTATGAAAGAAATGTTTCTAAACATCCCTGTAAAACTATTATATTATTCACCAAAATAACTCTACTTCAATACCGAACACATCCTCCATTTTTTCCCGCAGTGTCAAGCTCATCATCTGGGAGTCTAATCACAAACGGGTGGGAATTAACCGCAATTGTGTTTATATATTTTTGGACCGAGTAGCGGCGTGACTGGAAGGCGTGAAAAAAGAAAACAGTGCGGCAAACAGTAGCCATGCCAGTAGTGTAAGTGGCAATTGGACGACTCAAGGTGAAAAAAAAAAAGAATATTTTATTCATTATGGGTATTAGATGCGAGCATTGGTGGTAATTGTTTCGAATTTAATCGTTAAACATTGAGCATTGCCCCGCTGCGTTAACGACGATTATTCAATCAATCAATCAATCAATCAACAGAAATGCAAATTTCGTACCAATTTAGGTGGTTATCATTTGGTGGACGGAAATGCGTACGTCTAGCGGGGTTTGGGGACATACTACGCATTGAGTTACTTACACGGGTACCGTTTTAGTTCCACCAGTAGGGTAACACGGGGTGAGTTGGACATATGGGGTGATTTGGACCACCCCATTATCTCAAAAAGTATGGCTCAACTTGGATTTTTTATAATGTCATCTTCTTTTATTGTTGAACCGTATATAACTAACGTAAAAAAACTTTGGTAAAATTCGACAGGTTGAAGGAAACGGTAGCATTAACACAGCAAGCACTTTTATTGTCAAAAAATGTGAGTTTTCCGATCGTGGTTTTAAGGTTTTTCCCGCTGATTAAACAAACTTTTCGTGTATTGTGCAGTAAAGTTCTGTTCTCCTACAGAAGAGGAGCAATTTGATGCAGCGAAACAGTAAGTTTGATAACAATAAATGAAATTAATTGCATTTTAATTTTTGGATGTTGTGTGGGGTGACATGGACATGTTTTTGTGGGGTGAATTGGTCCTACAGATTTGAGGCTTTTCTTTGGTCTAATTGATTCCAGATGCCACTAAATTACAAAAAGAGGATGGGCAGACAACGTTGGAAGAAGGAGGAGCTTGAAAGACCAACGCAGGTCATCAAGAACGGATTTTCTTTGACCAATCATCGACAGTGTTTGAAAATGCTCGAACAACAGTGAAAAGATCCATGCATAATTCGAGATGGTCCCAATCCTATTTTTCTGGTCTGAAATCTGGCCAAGACACCTGGTATCGATCCCAGAACACTGTTACTGATTGTAACATTATTTCTAAATACTTTAAATAAACATAAGAATGTTTTTTTTGATGATACACACACTGGACCAAATCACCCCACAGATGGTCCAAATCACCCTACATCAAATTTTAATGTCCAAAAATCGTCTCTTTCATTTTATGATATATTTGGTAGTTTGAAGCTTGATATAATGATTAAACATTATTGATTGAGAGAAAACAAGTGTAGCTCAGTATACAATGTGACATTTTTTATTTAGACCGTATTGGTTTGGAAATATTAGGCGATTTGCTTAGGTGGTCCAAATTCCCCCCTTTTCCCCTAAGGCGTTTAGTGATTTCAAACTGTACGCAACAAGAGATTACCAAACATTTGCCTGCTAATGATTCCGAGCCGACTGTGAGCGGTGAAAATTACTGATACTTTCAAAAATGGTGCCGCTTTTAAGGTTTTTGAATCGCGCAATGCAAGGAAAACCATCAATGATTGCCCACTTACAAGTACCCAACCGAAAATGAGACTCGTCTCAGCAGAGGTCGCGACACCGCATGTCGGTGTGCGGTGTGAAAAGGCCGAAAGGCCAACTTTGAACCCGCTTCGCCCAGGGCACTACCACTACTCGGTGATGCAATTGAAATTACAGGTTTCCGGATTGCCCAGCAAGTATTCAATCTACAACAAACTGATACAGCAGTGGTTGTGAACTTTATCGGGAACATGACAGCATCCGTAACCTGTCAGCTGAAACAATCGGAATAATGTTGTTATTTTCGGCCCGACCCAACCTAGGCTCTAAACCGGTTAGCGCTGGCGCAGCGAATGCTAAATAAATTGTATACCGTGGGTTCGCCAGGCCGCTCACGCCATTTGCTGGCGTGATTTTTGGCGCATAATTCCAATGGCCCATGGCGATGCAAAATGGCAACCGATAGGTGTTCCGGAGTGGTGCAATGCTGCCGTCTATTAAGCGTCTGCATCGCTACAACCCGAGTGCTTTCGATGCTTCGCCTTGAAATTCTTCATCATTCCTGGTAACAGCGTTAGCAAACGGCGTTCGATCGAATCGATTCGCGATGGTGACATCCTTCGCGCCGCCACGATGCGGTGATTCAACTGTCATGATTGCATTTCACTGTCTACGTGAAGTGTATGAAAAAACTGGATTCTTTTAGTTGACTCAATGTGTTGAACAATATGTCTTCGTTTCACCGGGGTTTATCATATGAATCAAAATGAAAAATAACTTTCATAAGACTTTCGATCACGATTAGACCCAGTCAGTCAGTTTGATAGATATATCTATATTTTATCATCGGAGAACAGAAACAAGTATGAAAGATTCATTCAAATTGCTTAACTATTCTCAAATCGTCTCGGAAACATTTATTTAGCATTTACACACAAAATGTTCTGGAGGATTAGAACAATTCCACCAAGAATCAATTAAAACTGGTCGAATTGTCTCGAATTTTATTTTGAACATATACCATATTACACAGCCAACAACGGACCATAGACTATGGGCAAGAAGCATGGGCGATTCTCTAAGAGGACTCACAAACTCATATGGCGAATTCGTTTTTAAAACTGAGTCAATTCCAAACTGATTCTGTAATAAAAAAACCTTTTCAGTTTCACGAACGCGGCGGTTTGTTGGTGTGCGTTATATAGTCTGATTTGTTTATATTTGCGATGACAAATGTACAGTGTCGACGTCTGGTGGCGATATTAGTGCTTGGGAGGTAAATTATTCTCTATCAGATCAGAAGGGCCAAGTGAGGTGTAAAAATATAAAAGTTTGAATGAAAATTTCCACTTCATATTGTTTGATTACCTAACACATGTAGTCCTGACACTCAAATAACCCTTTGTCGATGCATTTTCTGTTTGTTCCAAAAATAAATAATATCATAATATAAAATCATCATCAGACACAGTTTCGGAAAAAAAACCTCTCATTTCATCACATAAAATAAAACACGATAAGTTAAAGTAAATTTTCATTCATAACTTTTGATTTCCACCTGAATATCCATCATTATTTTCGCCTCCCAATGAAAGCACACGAAGCTTAATGCCGTCTATGCGAATATACACTTCAAAATCAGAATCCGAATTGGATTACGATTCCAATAATACAAAAGTAAAAGCAGCAGGTTTTCCATTTTCATAGTTTTTTTATTATTAGATTTTCCAAAACAATAGTATAGTTGTATTGGTGAACCCGAGGGCGAACCCGTGGAACATCCAGCCGGGTGCTATGATTGGCGCTAGGATCGTTAGCAAAATCTCAAGCAGAACTGTCAGTGGGATACCCAATTCATGTGAGAACAAAGCGAAAATGTCAGTGGGAATACTCGATATGTTGACTCCTGTCAGTTCAATAAGGGTTCTCTAAAGACATCATCCAGGTAGAAACATCTTAGTGCGAAACTAACAGCTTTCGGGTTGAACCTGGTGCGACACTAGGTTGAAAATGAGTGAATAAAAAAACGTTTTGACAGCAATTAGTTTGGCAGTGGGGTTGAAACTAAACAAAAACGAATTCGCTATTAGTGTCTTTGAACGCCGAGTGTTCAGAACAATATGCGGCCTGGAGTTGGAGAATATCAGCTTTAGGCCGGGTTCATTGGCGAAACAAAGTTGTGAATAAGATCCAGCCTCTTTATGGGATGTAAAATCATTGAAAAAAAAATAAATAAAAACGGCCACCCAACTTTTCCCTTCTTCATTTTCATATGACAAATTTCAATTCATACATTTGGACGAGGGACTACGATTTTTCGGAAGGGTTCCAGTTTAGGAAAATATCACGCGTTGATGAAATATTAAGTTGGGGTGAAGGAAATCCATACTTTCCCGGCAGATGACTAAGATTTCGTACTAAAAACAGCTCTCAGATAGTTTTGAGATCGCTTGACTCAGTTTTGTATGAACGCACGTCAAAGATAGTAAAAGCCAATTACACGGAAACTGTCGTGGTCGAAAAGTGATGAGCCGGCGAAAACGATGGCCAAGCCAGGATTAGCGGTTTTGTTATGTTTTTAGTGAGAAAATTAGTCTGAAAAAAAAAACTCGTGAGAATAGTCTGTCCCAGTTTCCGACAATAGGAAAAAGTTCTATAGGAAAGTAACGGGTGTTAAATAAAAAATGAGAATTTTTTCAATACCTTTCAGTAACTCAAATAAAGAGCGTAAAATTTTCTTTCTCCGAAAAAAATTGCTCTTTGGGCTCCCTAGAAACAGTAGACGTGTTTGGTTTTGCTAGTTTGAATTTAGTCAAAGCAAAGATGGCGTCGAAACAGCACGTGCTCCGCGAACGCATTGTACGGTTCTACGAAACGCATTTCCAGCAAGGAAAAAAGTTCACGGTGGCACATTTTAAGGATAAAATGTACCTGTCAGTACGGTATATCGTATCTTGGGTTCCCTGAACGTAGAGCGGAAGGTCGAAAGTGGTCGTCCGGTGACGATAATGACGAAGCAGAGGAAGACATCGTTAGCACTCCTATACTCGCGCATTGGTCTGTCAGACCGAGAAATCAATAATTCGTTCATTTCTCAGAAAATATCAACACTACGACTTTGCGATTCTCTCTAACTTCGTTATTCGTCATTCATCATCGTTTAGTGTATCGCATGAGTTGGTACAAAGGGGACGTGTGCCACTTTTTTAAAACTTCCGGTCTGACACACCGACGCGAATATAGGAGTAACGTTTTTGGACAAGTGCCTTTTTTCATATTTTAGAATATTGTTGAATGAAATGTATAAATTAATGTTAGTGGCGTGGAATAATTATTGAATATAATGCATAAGATCATTACCGGACTATTCTTATTTGGCTTAAATCCCTTTTGTAACTGCATTGAACGGATTTATATATGAACAATCGATATCGATATTTTCGTCATTAGATTCATACGTTCAAAAGCAAATTATGATTGTTTGACTTTCGTGTAGTTATTCACTAAATATAATGGTCATACATATACACACTTGTGAAAGAATTTCACTTGTGGAAGAATTGTAAACAGTAAACTATAAACTAATCGGTGGCTTATGGTAGTTTTTAACAGTTACAGTTTCGGGGAAATTTTTTTCTAATGAACAATATCGAGAAGAAAACAAGAGAAAGAAAAGGAAGCTCCTAGAAATCCGTTTATATAATCTTTTTATGGCCCATATAAAAAAGGCATTAATTCTTATTTTACCAAGAATACAGAGAATATTAGAAATATGCAAAAGTTATATTCCAGAACCTTTATCATCTGGTGATTATCTAGAGGTCGTTATACATTCTTCTATTCGATAAAGGCCCGAAAAACACACAACAACTGCATGAAATGTAAAAAATTTGTTTGTTTCGAGCATGCAGTTATGCTATGTTCTGATTCTTACTCCAATGAAACCACAATCGATGAATACGTTTTTATGTTATTTTATAGCTCTTAAAACTTTCATGAATCATATTCAGTTGCTCACTTTTAATTAGTAACAGTGAAAAATTCGAATTTCGTTATTTGTGTTGGAGTATCAAAAATTACTCTGTTTTGAGGAGGCTGAATTAAATGACTATTAAAACATAATAAAGACGAAGATTACATATTTTTGGAGTTTTTTCATCCAATCATACCCTCTTCTTCAATTAAATGCCTATAAAGCCTGAAAAATACACAATGGCAACAATACAGAGAAGTTCAATTTTCGGTCTGTGACACCGTGAGCGAGTATACGTGTTATGATTTTGCACGCGAGTACAGGAGGGTTAAAGAAGCTGTTTGACAACAAGGACGCAACCAGCCTGCGTGACGCCGGTCGGAAATATGGCTGCTCTCACGTATTGATCCATCGGACCCTCAAGATGGAAGGAATCGTCTGCAGGAAGAAGACGAGGTCGCCGGAGTACAAGGAGAAGCAGATTGAGATGGTTAAGTCACACTTTCGGTGGATGACCAAAAAATACCGCGGGACGTCTTTCGTTCTGGACGACGAAAGCTATTTTCCGCTGTCCAAAACGCATATTCCAGGAAATGATAATTACTACTCCAGCGACAAGTCATCCACACCGCCTGAAGTGAAATACAAGTTCAAGCACAAGTTTGAAAAAAAGGTTATGTTGTTCATCGCCATTTCCGACCCGGGCATTTCAAAGCCTTGGTTTAAGCCGAGCGGTCTGGCAATCAACCAACAAATCTATCGAGAAGAGTGTCTCGATAAAATCCTGCTGCCGTTCCTGAACGAGCATCACGCGGATGGGAAGTACGTCTTCTGGCCGGACAAGGCGTCTTCCCATTACGCCAAGAAGACGCTGGCGTATCTTGAGGAGAAAAAGATACCGTTCGTGCCGAAAGATCGTAACCCAAAAACTTGCCCCAGTGCCGCCCAATAGAGGATTTCTTTGGCTCACTCAGTGCCCTAGTGTATAAAAACAATTGGAGGGTCAAGGACACGAAGCAACTGACTACAAGAATCTGGAATTATATCCGGAAAATGGACGTAAGTGCCGTACATCGTTCTTGTGAGAGCATCGCGACAAAGTTGCGTCGCTTATATGTGATTGAAAAATTTGGCACTTTGGTCTCGTGGAAGACCAAACCGTTTGGATGTGGCTATTGGAGAATGGAAACACACTTTGGATAACTACTAAATACACTCGGATAGTTTATTAACGCGATGTTGCTTGGTGAAAGGTTGGAATTGGAATGGTATATATATTGTCAGGGAACTTCTTCATGCACGTATTTGATTGTATGCGTTCGCATCAGGTTATTGTGCTGTTTGTGGATGTGTCATACACCAGACACTGCATTTTTAGAATGGGAGGAATGGATTTGGATGGGCATAAGGATAGGGATGGGAAAGGAAAGTTGTTTCTTTTGATTACTGTTCCTCCTTCGCGATGTCGGTCGCGAACAGTCAGGGTACTTTTCTGATTTGATACTCTTATACAGGTCGCGTTTTTATGAAATATAGTTAACGTTAATAACTATTCTCGCATTGAACTAATTTGCATGATTTGCATACCAATCGTATCGAATTCAGGATTTGTTTTCTATGTTAAGCATTTTAATTCCCTAATCCGTAAATGGTTTAAATTAACAAAAATTGGAAGTAATCCTATTTTCCCCTACAATCCAATCTTTGTTTTAATGGGCTGTAAACTTTTCAGTTCATTTGCCTCTGGACTCCCATACTATTTTGTCTCAAATTCCAAACATTCCATACATTTTTAAATGTAAATTTACTAAACTTTAATGTTGTAATAAATTGAATAATGAAAACCTTGACATTCTCTGGGGTACAGACTCCATTTTAACATCATTTACAGGTGGCGGTACAGCCTATAATTTATAATAAAGGGTGTGTCACCTAAAATTGCATCACGGAAAAAACGCTGTAGAAATTTAATTTTTAGGAATTATATCTTCAGCTTTCGCTTATAATCAGATAAGAGTGTATAGATCACGTTGACCATGCTTCACTGTCAATTTTTCGTAAATTTGGAAAAATGTCGTCGAACGAAAAAGAGCGTCGTGAATTAATCCTGTGCACTCATTTCGAGAATCCGGAGTTGTCACATCGGGACATCGGTAAGACGCTGGGAATCGTCCAATCCACGGTCAGCAGAGTATTAAAACGATACTTCGAGAACCTAACCATCGACCGGAAGGTGAAGAACGACAAAAATGGATGCTCCGTCAGTGAAAAAGATCACAAGCGTGTATTTAAGCAGTTTCGACGTGATCCGAGAAGTTCGGTCCGGGATGTCGCCAATAAGCTGAATTTGTTAAGTTCATTCGTCCAGCGGACCAAGCAGCGGGAGGGCCTGCGTACATACAAGGTTCAGAAGGCTCCTAACCGCGACGAAAGGCAAAACATGGTGGGGAAGACGCGAGCCCGGAAGCTGTACACCGAAATGCTGACGAAGCCGCATTGCCTGGTAATGGACGACGAAACCTACGTCAAAGCGGACTTTCGTCAGCTGCCGGACCTGTTGTTCTTCTCCGCAGAGGACAAATTTAGAGTTCCGGAGGAGATTCACAAGCAGAAACTATCCAAGTTTGCCAAAAAGTACATGGTGTGGCAAGCGATCTGCTCTTGCGAAAAGCGGAGCGCCCCCTTCGTGATGACCGGCACGGTAAACGGGCAGGTTTACCTTAAGGAGTGCCTACATAAGCGCTTACTACCACTATTGAAGCAGCACGAGGGCCCGACCATCTTCTGGCCGGATCTCGCTTCGTGCCACTATTCAAAGGACGTGTTGGAGTGGTACGAAGCCAACGGAGTCACCTTCGTGCCAAAGGAAATGAACCCGCCCAACGCGCCGGAGCTTCGTCCTATAGAGAAATATTGGGCGATTATGAAGCAGGCCCTCCGGAAGAACCCAAAAGTTGTCAAATCGGAGGCGGACTTCAAGAGAAAATGGATTTCTGTTCAAAAAAAACTACAACCTGACGTTTTACAGAACCTTATGGACGGGGTAAAGAGGAAGGTGCGAGCATAAGGGCTTGGGCTCGAAGTATGAATAAAAAGAAAATGCCAAAAGTTGTTTAATAGTTTTTATTTTAATGTCTAAAATTATCAAAAGGATCGGTCTACTGGGCGAATTTCTACAGTGTTTTTACCGTGATGCAATTTGATGTGACACACCCTTTATTAGGCGTTTGCTGAAATGTGACTGTCAAAACCAGTGAAAAAATTTTTGCATTAGCAAATTCCGTAAAAATTAAGCATCGTAAATATTATAATTTTTATAGTTGTTTTAACTACTTTATTGGCAGTTTTCATGTTAAGTGCTAGAGAAGGTAAGCATCTACTATAAATGAATGAACACATCATCTTTTATGCAGGAATCTTCATCAAAAGTAATATTGTTCGGAATTTGAAACAAATGAGGGGCTCAAAATGAATTGACATGTTCGATTTTCTCTTCAACGACTTCCTCTTTTGATCATAGCTTAACTGCAAACACATTCCCAGCTTATTTGACAGTGCGGATGATAGGTCGGAACCTCAATTATCATTTTCTATAACAAAATCAAAGTGGAACGTTTTTGCAGCTGAGTTAAAAAAAAAAGTTGATGAAGAGGAAATCGATGAAGTCACTTACACCCCTTTCATTCTAAGCCCCTCAATTTTAATTTAACATATTTTTAAAGTTGTGTACCATGAACATCCATTTGTAAATCAATTTTATTGTAGTCAAGTGGAAAAAAACGGTTCTATTGTATCCAAAAATCAAATTGACCAAACAGTACCATTTTGAGTAATGGGACACTGTTCAATGGCCAACAAATCTTAAGTGCTCGGAATTTAAGACAAAAAGGTACATTTATTCTCCGCATTGTTTTGCTCTCCTATCAACGCCCTCAATAACTGGCAAGTAGTGCAACAACGAGGCGCAGTATTCATACACCACTACCATTGCGAAGCTGAAGGCGAAGCGAGAAGGAAAATATTGCAACATAAGCACCACCCGCTGACAGCTTATTGCAATGGTCGAAAATGGTGAAACGAGCGCTCAAAAACATTTCTTGAGGTCGGTAGAAGAGAATTTATTGCAAATCGGTTGCGCGTCCGCTTACTAAGCGGATGAAGGGTTCTTCATTGACAAAAAAAACTATGGATGGGTTATAGCTATGATATAACCGCAAGGTTCACGTAGGATTGCCATTGGCTTAGTAATCAATTATATTTCTTCAATTAGCAATAATTCCACCTCGGATGTTCCTCATTGGGTACGATATCGCCACTGCGCAGAGCTATCTTTTGTGTGTATTGATTAAATTATTGATTATACTAGTGAATGAATGAAACTATTGACGAATTCAATTGCAAACAAATCCCAATTTGAGTCAATTCATGCATTATAGTAGTGATTATTGTAGAAGTTCAGTGAGCTGGCGCCTTGAAGAGATATCTTCCAATGCAGTTTTGAATAATCGAGCCAAAGCGTTGTATTTGCACCCGATTTGGTAGACCGTGATAGCAAAACCGGAGTGTAAAAATGCTTGGAGGTATAAAAGTATTGCCGACTTGAAGAATTCCCAACTTCTTGGTTACGGAATCTGTATTGCGAAAACACATTCCGGTTTGCAAAAATGCAAGCGAGTACAAAAGTACCGCAGCTCGCATCTATTTTGCAATGCCAATTTCCCCAGGCTTCATAATTTAGAAGTCTCTGTTAGGGAAACATTCCAATTTGCAAAAACGCAAACGAGTACAAAGGTACTCGCTGTTGCATCTAATTTTCTATGCTGATTTCCCTAGCTCCATGGTTTTGAAGTCTGTGTTAGGGAAACATCCATCCATTCCAGCGATCGTACCTCAATCGTTGCGCAATCATAACTGAGTGGATTTCCGAACGACACTCGCTTATATACCGATTGGTTTGATTTCAATAGCCTGTATTGAAAGCTATTGTTATTAGGGCTATTGAAACAAGTTTTTGGATCAAAAAGTAACAATCATATAACGCGTAGACATTTGATCTTTCGAATGAAGTGTTTATCATACCATTTCGTTCAGTTGTTTAGGAGCTATTAACTCTCAAAATCTCGTTCTCCGGCGTAACGCTTTCGTTTTCGAAACTTTGAACTTACACCCCAGTATAGAAATGAAAGACGTAGTCCTACCTCAAAATCAGCCTGTCTCTATCGCGCTTCAGGTCAATAATTCCCCTTCTGCTTCCATCCGTACTGTTTACATACGAGAGTCGTTCAAAAAATAAGTTTCAGTGCCTCAGAAATCGCGGAAGAATAAAATTAGAACAAAAAACAAGGTGATTTTCGTAATCTACGTTTTATTTTCTATTTTTCTACATAATCGCCGTAACGTTCGAGGCATTTTTCATAGCGCGACACGAGTTTTTCTATTCCGAGCGCGAAGTGCGTAGCGTCCAACTTTTTGAAGTACGATGTAACTGCGTTACGAATTTCTTCAGTGTTATCGAATCGTTGACCGCCGAACGCCTGTTTCATCGCCGTACTATTGCGATTAAGAACCGCGATTCCCGTCGCACGTCGGATTTGCATTATCCACAGTTAGCTGTTTCATCATATGCCCCACGATGTTATTTCACTCTCATAATTGCCCTAGATTAATGAAGGAAGGGATGTGATAACTACTAACTGCAACTTGCCTAATTATTTTCTAGCTTTTAGTACATTAAACCGTTTAACTTAAAAAGTTTTTTGACGTAGAACTACGTCTTTCATTAAGGGTGCCAAATCAGAAAACAGGTCACGTTTTTATGAAACAAAGTTAACGTTAATAACTTTTTTTGCCGTGAACGGATTTTGGCGATTTACATACCAAACGAATCGGAAATTCCCTAAGATTTGTTTGATATGCTATACATTACAATCCCATACTCTGTATATGGTTTAAATTGATGAAAATTGGGAGCATTCCCATTTCCTCATACATTTGTTCTGTCCATTTGTGTGCTTTCCCGAACAGAGCTGTCTATAACGAGCAACTTATCGACGAGCAACGAAGAGGAAGCCGTGAGATGTAAAGTCTCCGTGCACAAAGAAAAAGAAAAAGGGGAACGAAGGGGAATATTTACCTAGAGTATAAACAGTGGATCTGAGTCAAACTTTCATTCTTCGTGAGGAAATCGACTGAACAACATGTTTGTTGGGCGAGCCGGACGACGAGGGATCGAATGCCTTTCGCAAGGCAATTGGGGTAGAGGAGTAATATTATGGATAAGTAAAGTTTTTCAAAGGCCTTTTCGAAGGTTAGAGACGAATGAACTGAAGAAGTTCAAAGTCGCAAGCAAGGAAGAAAGGCAAACTTTCAGTATCGTTCTGTATTCAAAGCAATGAATATCGCTTGTTCTTCCTTGTTTTGCGTCTTCACATGTCTTCGTTTCGGATTGAGCTGTGGACGCGACCAAATTACTCAATCGCTGATGTCTCGGGCATTGCAATCATTATAAAACTGACGCCTTTTCATTAAGGTTCTGAACTACACAATTGTGTGATTCCCCACAAGCTAGGCTATCGTAGGCTCACCAAGAAAATAAATGTTCTTGAATTCTGGTTTCGCATGACGGCAGGAAATCTTTTTCCACAAAGGGTGACAGCTAACCTCATCTAGACTGGTAATATTAACAGAAAGGGCTTCTATTGAGAAGAGCGCAAAACGGAGATAAGTGTGTATATATTGCATTTGCGCTAATCTTGAAAATAATGAAGCAGTGCTACTCTTTTCGAGGATAAAATAATATCCGCAGTTATGTACAAGCTTAAACCACAGTGTAGTTCTACGTCAACAATGCGGTCGTGTCATGAACACAACCTCCTATTTTTTTTACATTTTTTTATTTGTTCCAACTTTATTTTTCCGCGAATTTTGAGGCACTGAAACTTATTTTTTAAACGACCCTCGTATTAATACAAATTACAACAATGGTACTTTCTACTAAAGCATCAGTCATTTTTATCGATCAATTTTGAAATTGATCCATAGCGCACAATCAACTAGCAATGCTTTCAATCGTTTTGTTGCAAACGGCGCGCTGCTGTTCAACCGCAAAGCAGGTGAGAGGATTCAGTGGACATTAGTATCCACACAGTTAACCACAGTTCACCCTTTCACACACATATGCTCTCAAATCTACTCAGGAGCAGGCAGGTTTCTAACCTAACTGTTTCAAACCGCAGGGAAAGGAATTCCGTGAGGGGAAAGAACTGGTCCACCACTAGTAGGTATTAGTAGCAGTAGTTTGTGACCTCGTTGGCCTTGTCTACCACTCATTTCATCCATGACCGTCCACATGGGTTCTTAATTGTCACGGAAGTCAACGCTTCCGTGATCTGGATTTTTTTAAACTAGTTTGGGATAAGGTTATATCTCACTAATCGTCCGAGTTTTTTTAATAAATTCTGAAGAGGGGTCAACGATTAGACGATACAAGAAAAATTGAGCCCGGCGCAGAATGTTCCAACCCAAGTTTTCAGCATGAATTTTCAAAATTGCTAATTTATGCTCCAGGCCGCGGCGCGATTTTGCATTAAGATTGCCAAAGAGCTGCTTGCATCTTCTCTTTGTCAGCAAAGACTGCAGAAACAGTTGACTCGAAGGTCAACCGGTTTGCATCGGAATCGGTTAGCAGGCACAGGTTTCGTGAGTGTTTCGAAATCGTTGTATCAGGGCTGATATATTTTTAAGTTATCTTTTTCGGTGTCTTTTTGCATTCATGCATGTTCAAAAGCTACCCTGAGACGCAAAATGCTTGTTTGCATGTTTCAAAACCAAATAGAGTTACTTCAAACAACTTAATCGATAACATATTTGTGCCCGCTCGTACCTTGCTGAGATCAAGTATCCCCGGGGTTTCGCGTTTACGCTACTCGGTGGCGTGCGAACGAGAAGTATCTATAAATATTGAAACAAAATTACTGGTGAAAGGCATCCACAGCACAAGTGTGTAAATAATAATGAGAACAAAAATGTATTCAATGCAGTAGGGGATCGCTGCATTCGTAGATCTTTAGCGCGCCCGAGGTTACGGAGAATGATTTACGATTCCCAAAGCACCCTACGGCCGCACAAAGGGGAGAGTTCCTCCCCCTCTCGGGTTGAATGAAGAGGATTGTCACAGACGGTTGTAGAATTTTTTTGCGTCATCTCTCAATAGGTCGCGGCACACTGAAAAGGTATCTCGAGGCTTGAGGCGCCGCCGGTCACGACGAGTGAGATCAGGAATCGATTGAAGCAAGCCTGCTAATCAAGCAGCTGTTGTGCTATACCCGTCTGCGCTGGAGCTCATCCTCGACACGACTTTGGCAAATGTCAATGGTCAATGCAAGCGGGAGGTGCGCTGGAGATTGGACGGCATCAGTTATGTTATAATTATTCATGCTTATTATTGTTGAGAGAGATGTTTCACTTGTATTTCATAAAAGTATTGTAAAATTATTGCATTATATAAATTACAAATAAAAGCAAGATGATTTTGTCGGATAGCGATTTTGTATTATGAAGATGACATTTTAGCGAAAAAATTAGGAAACTCATAGAAAAACAGTTAAGTAAAGGTGCTGCCCCACGGACGCTATTTCTAGTATATTGGGTTGGGGAAAAAGAAAAGTCGTATATTGTCAATATATGGCAACACTTAAACATATCTTGTGTTGTACTTATCGCGCCGGGTCATACTATACGGCTGTTTAAAGACGACAATCTGTGCTTCAAGTGTTGTTTTGACAGTGTTGTGATTGTCCTTTTCAGTCTCAAGTTATAGCGCGTCAAAGATGGAGTCCACCAAGCAAGAAATTCGCCATATTTTACGTTTTTACTACCTGCGAAGTAAAACTCTAACGAAGGCGGCCGAAAAAATTCTTGTAGTTTATGGACCCAATACTGTAACGATTCGCACAGCACAGCGTTGGTTTGATCGATTTCGTTCTGGCTGTCGAAGATACACCCCGTACTGGTAGGTCAATCGTCGTGGAAACCGATAAAATCGTCGAAATCATCCAAGTAGACCGGCATGTAAGCACTCGCTCGATTGGCCAGGAACTGGGTATAGACCATAAAACCGTTTGGAACCATTTGCAGAAGATTGGATTCCAAAAAAAAACTGGATGCATGGGTACCACGCGAGTTGACGCAAAAAAATCTTTTAGACCGAATCAACGCCTGAAACGCTGAAACGGAACGAACTCGACCCATTTTTGAAGAAGATGGTGACTGATGATGAAAAGTGGATCACGTACGACAACCTAAAGCGAAAAAAGTCGTGGTCGAAGCGCGGTGAACCGGCCCAAACCATCGCCAAGCCCGGATTGACGGCCAGGAAGGTTTTGCTGTGTGTTTGGTGGGATTGGAAGGGAATCATCCACTATGAGCTGCTCAACTATGGCCAGACCCTCAACTCGGTTCTCTACTGTGAGCAGCTTCGCCGTTTGAAGCAGGCGATTGACCAGCAGCGGCCAGAAATGATCAATATGAATGATGTTGTTTTCCACCAGGACAACGCTCGGTCTCACACATCTTTGATGACCCGCCAGAAGCTACGGGAGCTCGGATGGGATGTCCTATTGCACCCACCGTATAGTCCGGACCTGGCTCCAAGTAATTATCATCTCTTCCGGTTCATGCAAAATGCTCTTGGTGATACTAAGTTGGCCTCAAAAGGGGCTTGCGAAAACTGGCTGTCTGAGTTTTTTGCAAATAAGGAGGGGAGGTTTTATAATGGAGGGATAATGAAGTTGCCTTCTAAATGGCAACAAGTTTGCGAACAAAACGACGCATATTTGACGCTATATGGTGAGCTATGTGATAGAAAACAAAGTTATAGTATCGTAGAAACACCAAAACTATGAGGTGATAGTCAATAGTTATGACTTGCCAGTAATAGTTTTTAGCCATAACATAGAGAAAATAATTTTATCGTGTGTACACTCTAGTACTATTCTTCATGTCATAGCTGCTACCTTTCAACTATTCCGTCATGACGGAACACATTTCATTTCTCAATTATAGTAGCTTTCAACACATTTCGGCTAATTCGTCACTTTTATTTCCATTTTTGGAAGAATATCGGGAGTGAGAATTGAGCTCGTGATTTCTGCGTGAGAGGTATGGATGTTACCACTTACGTCAGATCGCCTCCACATTGTGTGGCCTTGCGTTGTCCTGATGGAACACAACACATCTTCTGTTGGCCAATTCTGAACGTTTCTGGTCAATCGCTAGTTTCCAACGGTCCATTTGTTGACAGTAGAGATCATAATTTAGTGTATTGCACAGAAAAAAAAAATTAAAAAATTTAAACAAAAATTTAAAAAAAAAATTTTTTTTAAATAAATTAAATTACATGTATTTTACTGTTGCAATATTGACACCATAAACATCAAACACAATTTCATCGGCCTGGCTTGCATTTTCGCATTTATGGAATAAAAAATGTAAAATAAACCGAATTTTCTCTTTGTTGACCTCCATTGTTAATACCGTGTAACTCACAACTGAATGGAACGAACAAAAAACAACAAATTGTTTTTAGTGTGAAGTGCCACCTTTACAACGAGCCTGAACATGAAATTGTATGATCGATATTACGCGAGATATTGATCACTAAAGCCAGCCAACGAGAAAATAATGGATAACTTTTTCCCCAACCTAATATAAACATATCCAGTTAAAATCATGCATTAGGTGCACGAAAAAAGCGCGTTATAGGAGGGCTGTCGCAATTTCATCTCCGCGTTATATGGAAAC
Organism: Toxorhynchites rutilus septentrionalis; assembly: GCF_029784135.1. Classification (NCBI taxonomy): domain Eukaryota; kingdom Metazoa; phylum Arthropoda; class Insecta; order Diptera; family Culicidae; genus Toxorhynchites; species Toxorhynchites rutilus. Next base: position 136,114,258 of record NC_073744.1, on the reverse strand, counting down.
CGCGTTCTGAGAGTACCGCGTTATAGGAGGGTTGACTGTGAATACCTAAAACATAAAAAAAAAACAGAACCCGTCTCAGGAGCTCCTGGGAGTAACAAGATGCCGACCAGCAAAGCTTAAATTATGATTTTTATTCTTATTGTCTTCTTTTTTCTTATGCTTTATCTGCTATTTTTACATGTAAAGCTACTTAACCACAAGTTTTTCACGAAGCCTAATCAATAATGTTTATAAGAATATAATGTTTGTTTATAAGTTATAAGTTTGTTCTTTTATTGCGATACTAGCTGACCCGGCAAACTTCGTCCCGCCCAAAATTGGTTTTTCGTTATTAATACCTTACATTCACATTTTCTTACTATGAGCAACTATGGGTCCAATCGCAGAACTATTCATTGATTGATCTTCTATTCGAATTCGTTGAATTTACTTTTACTATAATATTGATTGTACCCTAAAACCTCAATATTCCCAATTTGGTTTCATTTGCTTGATTAATTCTCGAGTAATGCATAAATTTGTGTTTCTTTGTATGGCAGCCAACCACACCCCCCCTCAAAGAGGGGGGGAGGGGTGGAGAGTCTGACCATCATAGAAACATGCACCCTAAAACCTCAATATGTCAAGTTTTGTTTCATTTGTATGGCAAAAAACCCCTTAGAGAGGGGGGTGGAGTGTCTAATCATCATAGAAACATTTATTGCACCCTAAAACCTTCACATGCCTAATTTGGTTTCATTTGCTTGATTGATTCTCGAGTAATGCAGAAATTTGTTTTTCATTTGTATGGCAGCCCCCCCCCCCTTAGAGAGGGGGGTGGAGAGTCTAACCACCATAGAAACATTTATTGCACCCTGAAACCTCAATATGCCTAATTTGGTTTCATTTGCTTGATTGATTCTCGAGTAATGCAGAAATTTGTGTTTCATTCGTATGGCAGCCCCCCCTTAGAGAGGGGGGAGGGGTCTCAAACTATCACGAAAACCTTCGCCGGCCCCAAAACCTCTACATACCAATTTTCATGTTGATCGGTTCAGTAGTTTCCGAGTCCATAAAAATCAGACAGACAGACAGAAATCCATTTTTATATACAGGGTTTTCCAACTTTAAATTCCGAAAGTAAATTGAAATAAAACACACCTAGAATTCGAATTTCGATGAAACTTTCATTTCAAATTAAAGTTTGGTTTATGCCATTATATGTGAAATACAACATCATTCAAATGTCCACCTAGGGCTTCCTCGCACACCTTGATCCGGAACAGGCAATTTTCGATGACTTTTCGGCACATATGGGGCGGTATCTCGGTCATAACTTCACGAATGTTGTCTTTCAAATGTTCAAGAGTTTGCGGAGAGTTGGCATAGACACGGTCTTTCGCATAACCCCACAAAAAAAGTCTAGCGGGTTCAAATCGCATGATCTGGGCGGCCAATTGGCATCACCAAAACGCGAAATTATGCGTCCCTCAAATTTCGTTCGCAATATGGCCATGTTCGGTCGTGTTGTGTGGCACGTGGCGCCGTCCTGCTGAAACCACATGTCATCCGTATCCTTATCTTCAATTTGTGGCAGAAAAAAAATCGGTTAACATGCGGCCATAGCGCTCACCATTCACAGTTCAATACAGTTCACAAATACGGCCCGATGACTCCACCAGACCATAATGCGCACCAAACAGTAACTGTTGTTCGTTTCTCCCAATCGACGTATGCCCGACGCATTCCATGGTCACCACGCTCTAATTTTTGTACTAGTTGGACTTTATAGTCAAGTCCAAATGCAAAATTCGCCACAATGATGTGTTTGACAAGCCCAATTGCTGAGCACGCCGTGGAATTGAAACATTCGGGTCATCCTCCACACTGGCAGCAACAGCAGCAATATTTTCGGCCGAACGCACATTACGATGATGCACAGGTTTCACAATATCCGCTACGGATCCAGTTTGTTCGAATTTACGCACTACATTAGCGATTGTGTGCTCTGTAGGCCGTCCATGACGACCAAAATCCGTCCGTAATGCTCGAAAAACATTTGCTGGTTTTTCATCATTTTTATAGTATAATTTAACAAAATTAACACGTTGTGCGATGCTAAAACGATCCATATTGTAAAATGGCAGACATTCAACTAACGATATGACGCTTTGGTTGACAGCTATGTCAAACGGTTGTCAGCGCAGGGCTGTATACTTTCGGAAGCCCGAAATGGAAAACCCTGTATATAGATAAAAAAAATTCGCTTCAAAAAATGCATTTTTGAAATTTTTCATCTTCATTTCTCGATATTTTAGGTATAGTACTTGCTGCAGTCTTGAAATTTTGAACTTTTTTTAGTTAAAGTGTAGGAAATTTAGAAAAAAAAACAGACCGGTGACAGTGATGAAATGAAATGAAACGTACGTGGGAAAAATCTTGTTTTATATATAAAGATGGACTGTTTCTTTTAAGGTAGAATGTGCGCCACGTGACCTATCGTTCTTTTGTATATAATATTCGATTGCTTCTCTCAATATTTCGGCTAGTATCTAGACCATTTAGTCCAACAATAAAATACCAGTATGTTTTATGCGTAGATTGATTGATTCTTTGTTTTAGGAGGCTTTAAACTTTGCAGTTCATTCGCCTCTATTTTGCGTTGTTCAAGTGTCAAACGATTCTTATAAAATTTTCTGAACCACGGAAATCTTAATGCTATAGTGTTGGGTAGGTTCTAAATCAGATGGATGACGCAAGTGATATAGATGATAAAAAAAACAAGTAATTTTTAATTGAAAAAATTGTTTCTTGGCTGTTGAGACTTGGGTGGTTGATCTCTTTGCGAAAACAATGTTTCTATAGACTTTTCGAATGTTTTGATGGCATCTTCGATTACTTCAAATTTCAAATCACCAACATTTAAGTGGTCATTTACGTTTTAATAATCAACTACAAGCGCGTCATGTACTTCTAGTTTCGAACAGGGTTGGGATGAATGATCTTTAGCGTAAAGTTGTTTTATGAATCTCGATATGCCTGTCAAAACAGAACTAGTATATGTCGTACTTATTGTCGAAACTATAATTTGATTTGTAACCATTTACAGCTAGTCGTATGATCACAGAACATCAGTAAGAAATATATCTTTCCAATTCAGACGCCACTAGAATGTACGATTCCGAAAAGATCCTGTTCAACTTGTAACGCACGCTGTATCATGAGGCAAGCGTGGGGGTCTCCGTAGCCACATTGGTTACGCGTTCGCTTAGTAAGCGATCGATCGTGAGTTCAAAACTCAGGGCCCCCATTGACCATATTTGTGTTGTTACAGAACAACTACGTCCACGCAACAATCATCAGCGATGGAGATCGATCCACGGTCGAAATAAGATCGATTCATCCATACAACTGCTCTGCTCTGCAGAAATATCGGGCTGCTGTTCTATAAATAACTCAACAATGGATCAACGACTGTCTCCGCTGTCCAGTCTTAACTGTGGATAATGGAAGAACAGATAGAAAACTCTTTCGCCTAAATGGCTACTGTGTAAATATGTACCATTTGCAACGGTATAGAAGGGAATACTCTAACGCCGAAAAATGGCAACTGTGTAATGTGCTAATTATAGATACGATAAATATGTGACATGTACACGATTAAAATTCGGCTCTGTTACAGCTAAAATGCTAATGAGCCTAAAATAAAAAAATAAAACAAAAGGGATAAAAAAAAATGAGGCAAGCGCCTCTCAGCATACATAAAAATGCATTGAAACGCCTGCTAAAATTTTATCATTCCAGCAGAGAAAGAAATAAATAAGACAAAAAAAATTACAAACGATGGCTGAACACACAAAAAAACACTCTTAGAACAGCCTAATTCGAAGCCAACGCACGTTTTGTGGCGTTTCGAGGTTCGTCGCTTGTTGCCAGCAAGGCCCCAAGCATTGCATGCAGTCGCCGCCAGTCGTGACTCCGAGACTCCATAGCACTCCGCAGCAGCAGTGAGAAGCAATCATTCGTAATTGAACTGTTGACTGGTGTGAACGCGTCTCTCGTTCGGTGTGCGGTGTGTCTGCTCTGTCTGCTCTGTGGTAAAAATTAAAATAAAACTGTGTAGTCGTTGTTTCAACAGGACCTCCTACTGTTTGGAAGAACCGACGAGGTGAAGTGCTCTGGAAGAAGGATCCTGCAGTGACTAAGTTTCGGAACCTGAATTTGCAGTAGTGTGCTTGGGAAACTTGGGTTTTGCGCTTTCGAACCGTCTGCATTTTGGATTTGGGTGTGGAAAATAATGAACCATTTTCAGTGCTGACTCTGGGGTGGAACGCTGAAAAGGTCATCATTTTCTGTGCGCTGAGGCCCCCTAAAGGTCTCGATATGTTGGATGCTCACATTATTCTCTTCTCGACTCTGCAGATAGTGATAGTGATCTAGTCACGGTGCAACGGTAACAGTGTGGGAGGTTTTCAGAAATTCCCAGCGAAGCTAGAGATCAACAGATAATTTTTTATAGTTGTTCAGTAGAGTGTACGGTGCGGTGTGGGCTGAGTTACAAACGGCAGTTTGCGATTTCGAAGATTCTCTACAGGAAGAAAGGAGGAAAAGCTGACACTTGGATAAGTGCTAAATAAATCAACACGCACGTAACAGCGTTGAATCAGTGAGGAACGGGTCGAGAGCTCCGGAGATTTACATTCAAGATGCATTTATCAAAAACGTGAGTGGCATATTAATCCTTTTTTTTACATTTTATTTAACCATTTCCTGGGCGATAGCAATGACTTCGCTAACTAACTGATACAAAATCAGGAAATAAGGCACTCGCACAAATGCATTTGCAGCCACTGGCCCCAATTGCGGCACCATATTTCGCGCACATTTCTAATCCTAATTTATTAACTGGAGCGCGTGGATTGGCGATACATTGGAAAACTATCACCAACTGACGACGACTTCGACGAATACGGCAGCAGCGAGGAGATATTTTTATCAGCGTCCAATCACGCCCCGTTCGATTTCAATAATCGATTATGCATCAGCGGTCATGGTGTTATACAAGATTTCGACGAAATTGGTGCAAAAGTGTAGCGGTGTTCAACTCGAACGCTATAATGGGCAAATCGGTGGCCAGCATTGGTGCTGAATATCTATTAGTCTTGATTTTGGGGTTCGCAAAAAGTGTTTGCTGAAAGGAGTTTTCAACTGTTTTTCTTTTTTGCACCGTAAATTGGAGTCGGTATGCGATATTTAAGTCGACAATAATTGTTGCGAAACGATAGAAACAACGTGTTATGCTTATTTCATTTCCAGTGCGATAATCTCTGACATCAGAAGTACTTACAGGATTGCACCGAGAGAAACTGAATGCAACCTTATTCATTAGTGAGCAAAAAAAAATATTCCCCAGTTTCGGTCCGTGAAGATCACGCCCATTGTTCACATGACCTTAAACTCAAGTTTGATTGATTGTACGAAAAAAAAAATCATCAGAAAAACACACCAAAATTGCACACCAAATGCGTTGAATATTCATGACTGTTTGTCACATTTAACCTGAATGTTTCAAAAATACCGGCTTCGCAATAGCTTTATTTTTACCCAAGTCATTCAATCCGCCTGTCGCCAAAGCGTCGGATCGCGAATACGGACATTCATTCGTGTTGCAGACTCACTTGCATGCCACCCCACCCACCAGCGTTTATAGCTCTGATGAAACATTCCTGTTTTGTCATCTTTGCTGCATCGGTGTTTTTTTTTTCAATAAGTACCGTTCTCTCGTGGGTCGATTATGACATACCCCACCATCCTTTCACATACTTGCAGTATGCGAGATCGTCAAGCGCCTCACCTCTAGCCTTGATCATCTAACCATGTAGATGTCCGTCGGATGACCTACCGGAAGGCTATCAATCTGGGCGTGTTACGTTGATTGGCAAATATGGATTGTGGATTTGTGAGACCGATAGTATTATTTGATTTCATTTGACCGATATAAAAATTGATGAGATTGACCTCAAAAATGAATCATTTGAACGGAACTAGCCGGATAATAAGTGCCAAGAATTAATCATTTTGTGTGAGCCGTATATTCAAGCGATTCTTAGTTATATTCCGACAGACTGTTAGCACTACACGATCATTGATCAACTTGCAATAGTTGATAGTAAGATAGCATCGAGTCATTTGAGCGTAACGGGTGTTGAATAAAAAATGAGAATTTTTTCAATCACATATAAAAAAAATTTTTTTTTCATCGATTTCAGTATTTTTTATTAATAACATAATGTATTTCCTTAAAAAAAATGTCAGTGAATGTTTGAGTAAGGGCCGTGGTCTGCTGTTCGACGCAACTTTGTCGCGATGCTCCCACAAGAACGTTGTACGGCACTTACGTCCATTTTCCGGATACAATTCCGGATTCTTGTAGTCAGTTGCTTCGTGTCCTTGGCTCTCCAATTGTTTTTATACACTAGGACACTGAGTGAGCCAAAGAAATCCTCTATTGGGCGGCACTGGGGCAAGTTTTTGGGTTACGATCTTTCGGCACGAACGGTATCTTTTTCTCCTCAAGATACGCCAGCGTCTTCTTGGCGTAATGGGAAGACGCCTTGTCCGGCCAGAAGACGTACTTCCCATCCGCGTGATGCTGGTTCAGGAATGGCAGCAGGATTTTACCGAGGCACTCTTCTCGATAGATTTGTTGGTTGATTGCCAGACCTTTTTTTCAAACTTGTGCTTGAACTTGTATTTCACTTCAGGCGGTGTGGATGACTTGTCGCTGGAGTAGTAATTATCATTTCCTGGAATATGCGTTTTGGACAGCGGAAAATAGCTTTCGTCGTCCAGAACGAAAGACGTCCCGCGGTATTTTTTGGTCATCCACCGACACTGTGATTTAACCGTCTCAATCTGCTCCTCCGTGTACTCCGGCGACGTCGTCTTCTTCCTGCAGACGATTCCTTCCATCTTGAGGGTCCGATGGATCAATACGTGGGAGCAGCCATATTTCCGACCGTCGTCACGCAGGCTGGTTGCGTCCTTGTTGTCAAACAGCTTCTTTAACGATGTCTTCCTCTGCTTCGTCATTATCGTCACCGGACGACATCTTCCGACCTTTCGCTCTACTTTCAGGGAACCCAGGATACGATATACCGTACTGACAGGTACATTTTCTTCCTTAAAATGTGCCACCGTGAACTTTTTTCCTTGCTGGAAATGCGTTTCGTAGAACCGTACAATGCGTTCGCGGAGCACGTGCTGTTTCGACGCCATCTTTGCTTTGACTAAATTCAAACCAAGGCGCTTATATCAATGTATAACAGGTGAAGCAACATCATCACTTCGATAAGAAGAGGATTACGGTTTGTGGAGCGGGGGTTGTTTGTTTTGTTATTGCTAGGATACGCCATTTTTTCATTTCCACATGCAAGAGTAGTGGAAATGAGAATGAAATTCTACAAAATCATCCCTTCTTTTTCACATCAATTCGCGAAAGCCGAACATAGTAGGCATTGTTCGAATAAGCGTCGTAGCAGTTTGTAGAGAACCGCCGGCAGCGTTCTGATGCTGTTTGTAAACAATATCGACAGCACTTCCAATATGGCTGAAAGTGCATTTCATATGATTGTTTCACCTGGTATATTTAGAGGCGCCTTGATTCAAATTAGCCTACCCAAACACGCCTACTGTTTCTAGGGAGCCCAAAGAGCAATTTTCTTGTAGAAAGAAAATTTTACGCTCTTTATTTGAGTTACTGAAAGGTATTGAAAAAATTCTCATTTTTTATTTAACACCCGTTATTCATGTTTTGGGAATGTACATATTATCATTGCAATGATAATACATTCAGCATAAGCCGGTCTTGGGTTTAAATCAAATAAACAATGTTCATAATCGACAGAAATGCTTCTTGGATTTTTTTTTGACAAATATGACCGAAGATTTTTGTGTGACTGAATCATTAACTTCACTTTGGAAAAATGAAGCCTTCCACACAGCTATCGAATATTCTATATTTATAGATAACACCCAAAAACCATTTGATTATGAATTCGAGGAAGCCTCTGATTAAACTAAAGCAAATTTCCAATCAATTAGGTGTAAGCTTAACTATATCAAGTGGCAGGATTTATTCAGAAGTGTGGAAAACATTGAAGTAGCAGTGACGACTTTTTACTCGATGATCAATAAAATTATAGAGGAGGAGATACCAACTAGACGAAAAAGGAGAAATATAAACACAAAGTATCCGAATTGGTTTAATCAAAACATAGAGAATATAAAAACTAAAATACAGAAGGCATATAAAATTCATAAGAAATACAAATCTGACGCTGACAATCTCGAAAAATATCTGAACATCTGCGAACAGCCCAACTCAACTGTTAAAATCGCTTTTGAAGATTACAACTTAAAAACAGAGTCGGACATAAAGTCTAACCCGAAAAGTTTCTTTCATTACATAAAACCAAAATTAAAAAGCAATTGTTTTCCATCACGCATGCACCTTGACAATACCGTGGGGAATGACTCAGAAAAAATTTGCAACCTCTTTGCAACATTTTTTCAAGAAGTTTATATTGAAACAGCTGAGGAGGACCGAGAACGTGACTTCTTTGCATTTCTTCCAGAATTTCCATGTGATGTTGGAGTCAGAAAACTCACTTACATTGAAATTTTTGACGCATTTAATAAGCTTGAAGTCTCAAAAGGGCCAGGTCCTGACGGAATTCCACCGGTTTTTATAAAAAAAAATTGACATCTGAATTAACTCATCCACTATTATTGCTTTTCAATAAGTCATTGTAGTCAGAAAGGTTCCCAAAAATATGGAAAAACTCTTTTCGTGTACCAATATTCAAATCCGCTAATAGATCCGATGTAAGAAATTATCATGGTGTAGCAATTATTTCTTGCATTCCAAAACTCTTTGAAGCCATAATAAACCAAAAACTTTTCCAACAACTAAAGACACAAATTACGAATAAGCAACACGGGTTTTTCAAAGGACGATCAACGCCAAAAAATTTGCTGGAATTTGTCACATTCACTTTGAATGCAATGGATAATGGTAATCAAGTTGAAGCTCTATACACTGACTTTAGTAAGGCTTTCGATCGTGTTGATATACCATTACTGCTTCTTAAACTTCAAAAAATAGGGATAGAAGTCAAGCTATTGAAATGGCTAGAATCATATTTGACTGACCGCACGCAAAGAGTAAGGTTTAATAGGAACATTTTAAAACCAATACTTGTTACATCCGGAGTTCCTCAAGGCTCTCATTTTGGGCCACTTTTGTTCATTCTATTTGTTAATGACGTTTGCGTTTCTCTTAACAGTGTTAAGGCACTTATCTACGCAATGATATGAAGCTGTATATGGAAAAAAAGAATGAAAAAGACTCCCAAACATTCCAAAATGAAGTTAACATAGTTTATAATTGGTGCACTAAGAGTTTATTACAGCTCAATGTTAGGAAATGCACTTTGATGACTTATACAAGAAGAAGAACACCATTGAACGATGGTGTTAAGCTGGGAAATCAACCCATCAATAGATGTCAATTCTCAATTCTCAGATCAATTCTCGAATACTGTAGTATTGTATGGTCCCCCTACATAACTTCACACGATGACAGAATTGAATCTGTACAAAAACAATTTCTATTATTTGCACTTCGTAAACTAGGCTGGTCTTCATACCATCTCCCTCCATATGAGACACGTTGCATGCTAATCATTATGAAAAGCTTAAAAGAACGTCGGAACTATGCCATGATTCTATTTATTATTGACATCATATCACAACAAGTGGACTCAGAAGAAATATTAGGAAACCTAAATTTTTACGCACCGATTAGGCACCGATGAGAAACCCTAACATTTTCTACATTGATTACGAAGAACGAATTATGCCTAATATAGTTCTATTAATCGTATGATGAGCCTCTGTAACGAACACAGTGAAATAATTAATGTAACCATGTCAAGGTCAATGCTCAAAGACTATTTGAATAGAATAAGATATAGTTAAATTTCACTGTAATATTTGGGCAGCATATTTAGTCTACGCTGGTTTGACGAAATAAATAAATAAATAAATAAATATTTTTTTTTATTATGTAACTTGTTAAAATTGTCTTTTGAATTGAACGGATAAATTATCCAGTCAGCTCTCTTTAGTTTTTTTTTTAGTTTTAAGTAGTATTAAGAATGCATTGGTCTACAATTTTGATTGATGACAATAAAAAAAACAAAACAAAAACAGGAATCGTGTAGCAGCTCCATATGGCACCAAATCAAACCTAAAACCGTTCGTGATGTTTTGCACCTAAATATTAATCAGCTCCCCGATTTGCGCATAAGCATCAAATAGAATCCTATGAGTACGAGGATATTTATCGCCCAAATTAGAATACGGATCAGAGCAAACCCAATAAAAAAAAAGATCGATGAAATTTTAAAACTAGTTGAGCAAAACTAGCATGCAATCATTAAAACACTTTTCATAGCTGCAGGAATTGCATTCAGAGCAAGCTAGGGTTACCATCTGTCCTGATTTTTGCAGGACATGTCCTGATTTTGAGATCTATTGGGGGCGTACTGATTTATTTTTCACAATCTAGCCTTTGCCCGGATTTTCATAAAAAAACCAATTTTGTTGCAGAATCAGAATTACTTTCATTGTTTTACGTTTTCGGGTATTTTTTTATTTAGGACCAAAGTTTTGTGAGCATATAAAGAGTACCGAACCGTCTCAAATTCCGAACACTTCATGTGTAAATGTAAATTTACTAAACTTGTATGTTATAAATAATTAAATAAAGAAAACACAGACATTCTATGAGGTATAGGCTTCATTTTGACATCATTTACAGGTATCGATACAGCCTATAATTTATAACATTAGACACTAGCTGACCCGGCAAACTTCGTCCCGCCCAAAATTTGTTTTTTGTTATGAACACCTTCAAACATTCACGTTTCCTTCTGATTAATTCTCGCGTAAAGCAGAAATTTGTGTTTCATTTGTATGGCAGCCCCTCCTAACAGAAAGGGGAGGAGTATCTAACCACCGTAGAAACATTTATTGCACCCTAAAACCTCTACATGCCAAATTTGGTTTCATTTGCTTGATTAATTCTCGAGTAATGTAGAAATTTGTGTTTCATTTGCATGGCAGCCCCCCCTTAGAGAGGCGAGAGGGGTCTCAAACTATCGCGAATTAAAATTAATATTGAAGTAGTGTTCGGAATATGAATCAAATTTCTACTCATGATTCAAATTCCTAACACTCCATTTTCAAATGAAAATTTACTGAACTTTAATGTTATAAATAATTGAATAATCCGAACCCTGAAATTCTTCGGGTTACGGCCTTCATTTTAACATCATTTACAGGTATACAGCCTATAATTTAAAATATTAAGAATTTTCACAAAAGTTGCGATATTTATCTTTTTGCTGATGATACTGTGTTATTCATTGCAGCTAAGAATGTATATGAGGCCGTTTTACACTTGAATGGAGATTTGCATTCTTTAAGTAGATGGTTGAAGTATAAGCAATTAAAATTGAACATAAGTAAAACTAAATATATGATAAACACGCGAAATCGAATAAATGAAAACGTCTCTATTGTAATTGATGATGAGACCGTTGATCGCGTTCGGGAGATTAAATATCTTGGCGTGATTATTGATGATAAACTTAAGTTCAATACTCACATTGACAATATCATCAAGAAAATTGCCAAAAAGTATGGAATTTTGTGTCGACTAAGAAACGATTTAACTATTTGCAGTAAAATACAGCTATACAAATCAATCATCTCTCCTCATCCGGATTTTTGCTGTTCCATTTTGTTCTTGGCCAATGAAACACAAATATCGAGATTACAGCGCTTGCAGAATAAAATAATGCTTTTGATTTTACAATGCAACAGGTTCACTTCCTCATATTTGATGCTGGACACTTTGCAATGATTGTCTGTGAAGCAAAGAATTGTTTATTTAACTATGGTGTTCATTTTTAAAGTAGCTAACGGTTTGCTGCCTCGATATTTGTGTGATCGAGTTGAAAGAGGAAGTGACTTTCATAGATATAATACTAGAAACGCGATTGAAATAAGAACACCACCTTTCTTAGCATGTGCTTCGCAAAATTTTCTATATTTTAAAGGAGTAAATGTTTTCAACTCGACGCCAACACATATTAAACATGCAACAACACTAGCGGAATTTAAGAGAAACTGTATCGACGCACGTTAAGGTTGTGTTTTCCTAACAACCGAAAGCTTTCTTTTCAATTTTTTTATTGCCAAATATTTTTGACTGACAACGTTTTATACGAACGGATATCTTAATGTGAACAGTTTTCTTGATATTTTTTATTGTTTTCAATATTTTCAACCTGACGAAGTTTTTTTGACACGGATTATATTGTTTATACAATTTTGAACAATTTTTGATTTATGTTATATTTTTTGTTTTCAATTTGTGTCTCTATCATGTCTGATCTTGGTGATGATGGACTATTTTTATTTTCTGTTGTTTTTGTTTTGTATTAGTTAAAAAAAATAAAAGAAGTCTACAAAAGTTTGAGCGCCGCGCGCTTTTAACAGATATAAAGGATATAAAGTAAAAGTTTTTTTAAGAGCCGGTCTAGGAATTTTTCGTGAATGAAAATTTCTCGACTTCTCGGGATGAAGATATCCATTGTCAATCCAAAACAAGGCTGGCGATTGGACTTGTGCTTTGGTGGATGAATTGGCTGCAAGAGTCTAGTCGGGACTGTATCGGCTCTGTGGGTTGTTTTTGACATTGCAATACTATATACGAATTTATATCTGTAAATAAAATCAGTTCGTTTTCTTTAACTGGTTTCAATGCTGAGAAAAATAAATTATCTTTTAGATAACTCGATATCTTTCTCAAACCGCTGTAGGGGAAGGAGACCACCATCATCATCAAAATCAATGATTAAATGTTTGCGTTAGCAAATTCTATAAAAAAGTTTTCTCAACTATTTTTGTGCCTGAAATGATAAGAATCTACAATAAATGGATTAAATAAAATGATATTTTATGCAGAAATCTTCATTAAAATTAGTGTTCGGAGTATGAATCAAATCTCTGCGCATGATTCAAATAGCGAACACTTTATTTTTAAATGTTAATTCAGTAAACTTTAATGGTATGAATAATTTAATATTCAAAACCCTGCCATTCTTCGGGTTATAGATTTCTTTTTAACATCATTCACAGGTATCGATACCGATAAAGCGTCCTTGTTGCCGAAACCATGTAAACTATAGGAAACAAATACAATCAATAATTACAAAAGCAAAATCCTATTTATTGCGTGCATAACATTTTTCCAAACAAGCCTAGCTAATTGACTTTAATTCGATATATCGATCATATGAATCGGTCCATTAGTTTAAAAGTCATGATTTTAAAGAAAAATGCATTTTTGGTGTTCGGAATATGATTCAGTGACAAAAATGGTACTCGGAATTTGAGACAAAAGTGATTAAACATATTTTTAGTTTTTCACCATGAATATGTATTTGTAAATCAATTTTATTGTCGTCAAATGAAAAAGAAGGCTCTATTGTATCTAAAAATCAAATTAATTTTGCGAAAGAGTACCCTTTTGAGTAATGAGACCAGTGCTTGGAAATATCTGTATCACATCAATCTTTTCAGCTGAATTTCCGTCCACATTCGATCATTATACCATTGCATTCGGGATACCGAAAATGAACCAACGCCAAACCTCACAATCACAGCAAGCTACTCACAGTTGATTCATCCAGTCTTGGTCATTCTCATTTTCGTTCTGTTCTGCGTTCACGGAATGTGAGTTTGGTCATTCATTGATATTAGTATACCAATTCATTCACTATCAGCATCGTCCTCGGACACTGACGGAACGGAGAAATTCGTTGAGGAAGATAACGAAGTACGGAATGCTCATAATAGTGACAGGAAATTAAATTGTTCAAGCATGCAAGGTTTCCGTCTCAGTTAAAATGCTTTAATTTTACTTAGTGAATATGCAATTCCAATCCCGCTTGTCAGAAATGCTTCAAAAGACTCCAATTCCGACGTAAAAAAATACCGTCTTGACATTTAATTTTTGGGCCTGATTCTCGAATACACTTCACGGTGGAAACGAAATAAACGGCACACCATTGAACTACGTTTTACGAGTTAGTGGAGTGTCGAAGACAATGATGAGTTTTCAGGCAGAATGAGCACTTTTCAAATAAAAAATCATTGATGAAAATTACCTTCTTCGTATCAAACTGGTGTTTAATGTGAGTGGAAAACTTCATGTTTTCTTCATGTGGTATAATAATCTCATACAAAAATTTCATCTGAAGATAATTTGATATTATAATGATAAATTTAGTGGGAAACTAATCTCGCATCCAGATGTCGACACCGTACCGTTGTCATCGCGAATACGTTTCATTCCGTTTCCACCGTGAAGTGTATTCGTAGTGTATTCGAGAATCAGGCCCTTTGACTCATATTCTGAACACACGAACATAAAATGGTGGTGTCCAAGACACGACTGCAATGGGAATATTTCGAGCTTCCTTTTGCAAACGGATCAAACTGTGCTATAGGATTAGCCGATGAAATCGCCATCCAGCTTTGGCTGACGAAGTTTGCATTCGCTACTCGGATCTGTTCTGCAGAATGCCTCCTCGCCGTCCAAGCCTATGTAATCCTTAGCTGTAAGTGTGCATGCAGATCTTGCTCTTTTGCTTTTTGCTTTTCCGCTTGCGCCACCGATTTGCTGTGCCCTTTCGGAGTAACTTCAAAAATAACTGAATAAGCAGGGCACTGACTCGATGAGAAAATCACACACATATCGAGATATTGAAAATGAACAGTCACAACATTCCTGACAATTCAATGGAATAAATGTGAATGAATTCTCATGACTCGAGCTTTAGAGAAAGCTCAAATAGCACAGAATGAATATGAATGAACACAGTTGTAAATTTGTTGCTGTCGAATGAATGACAGCAGCATCGACAAGCAAAATAAACGCGTTACACTGATAAAAATATATTTTCAATATTACTTAACAAGCTCAATATTTCCAAGCCCTGGCCACTATAGTTCCCAGCGTATTTTTACTTTCGAATGCCTCAAGACATTCTGAAAATTGTTACGTCATGATCTGGTGACAATTTTGATTGTGAACCACACCACGACTCCAGATATGTAGAAAAAGTTGTACGCATGATTTATGGAAAATAGCTCCGGGCCAGCCAAGGGCTTATGAGTGATTTGCTCAATTCAGAAGAGGATAAATATCACTTGCAATTAAACTACCAATTCGTTTCCAATTTTGTTGACGTCGATCAAAATCAAGCACAAAAGCGGAGGATGCATTTATATAGTCACGATCCATTACGACTGGAAGTAAGTGGATCGTTAAGTTTTATGTAGTGCTGCCGCCACGGTCGATCTGTCAGTTCACGGAAAGTGCATCCAGCGTTGTTCTTTACGATGTCGAGCGCGTTCGTCACTTGATGGCTGCTTTGCGTTATTCATGAACTTTGTCCCATCATCATCAGCACACCGTTCTCAGACAATCAGTAGAAGCCTCCCTTCTTTCCGCGAATGGCGAAAACGTGTGACTTGTGACCAATTGGTACTCGCCACTGTGTGTTGCCACAATTGACTTTAGAAAGGCGTTGCATGCAATCAAGCCTAAACATGCCAACCGAGCTGAGTGCTTGATTGGGTGTATAATAACAGTAGGTGATCATTGGGCTTCGCTGAGAACCACTTATTATTAGTGGTTCTTGCGTTCTCGGCGCAACGGCCAGCAGTAGACATTCTTGGCTGGTAATTGTTTGAGAACCTACCGTGTTGAATTGCTACGATTATTGAGCCACGGAGCACGTTCCGTTCAGTCCGCCCACAAAGACTGAACGTGTAGGGGAACTGCGGGTAATACGGACAGTGGGGGTAATATGAACAGGTGGTTGTTTTGTATAGTTACATTTTGGGATTCAGATTTCTGTTAATGAGAACACATTCTACATGTTATTCTATAATATTTAAGCCAGCCTATGGTAATGAATACTGATTAAAAATGTAAGAGGGAAACAAAAACGCGTGTGAATATAGTGGCATTTAGCTGCTTCGAAACTAATCATTTTGAGTGGTTTGATATCAAAATTCAATTCACTGATGGTTATATTTCGGTTTGTGAGTTAACAGAGAAGCGATATTAGATATGTACGGAAAGGTAAATTCATTTTTGAGTGGAAAATTTAAATAATTGAAATAATTGTTCTGGTGGGGTTCATTGACACCTAACATCCATTTTTTTGACATTTTCACTTTTTTTTTTCATATCATTTTGGACAATTCCTGGTGAATCTTCAACTTGAATTTACCAAAAGCACGCAAAATCTGGCATCTCTGCTTGAGAGGAAATCCCCGGCGCGGAAAAGTTCGTGCTGATTAAATGAAATATAAGGCTGGTCTCCAAGATGCGACTGCACGGTTAAATCATTGCATTTAATTTACCTTATTCCCGTAGCCCCTGAAAAGCATATTTGATAAATTTTATATTGAAACGAAAACTCAGCATATGCTTTCCAATGTCGCTGTCTAGAGCAAAACTGCAAGAGAAATCACAGTCCAGGATTATTATTCCGCATTTCTTAACCACTTCAATTTACCTTTGACGGAGCGTAAAACAACAACAATGCGTGTGTGGGATGTAAAAATACAGCGAAACTCCCCACCAGACGGCATGAATACACACGTATCAAAAAGTGTTGCACAGTTGAAGTCCAACAAAGCCCGCTGTATCCTGTACCGAAATAATGGTTATCAACATTATGTCTCGTCATCAAATGTTTTACGTGGAAGTTTAGTAAACTGAGGGTATTGTAAAAAATAAAAAAAATCGCTAAAAAAGCTTCTTAATTTTGAAATACGAAATGGAATATGAAATATGAAATGAATGAAATAAACAGAATGGATGGAATGAATGAAATGAATGGAATAAATGGAATGAATGGTATGAAAAGAATGAAATGAATGAATGGAATGAATGGAATGAATGGAATGAAAGGAATGAAAGAAATGAAAGGAATGAAAGGAATGAAAGGAATGAAAGGAATGAATGGAATGATTGGGTTAATATGTTAATAAATGAGAAATAGGCCCAATACTGCGTTTTATGAATGCAGCAATTTCAATATTTGTGTGTTGTTAGCGATGATTAGGATCGGATAGCAAACAAGTAGTTCGACCAATGATTTATACACCCAAAGTTCATTTTTAGCACATGTTATGGCATCCCAATTTATTACATTAAATGAACTGAAAAGTAACAGAAAATGTTCTACTCCCCAATACATGTATATCATTTGTATGATATACAGGGTGGGCCATTTAAAGTGGAAGGATTTGTTTTTGCAATAGCAAAGTAAAGAAGTGGAATTAAAAAAATTTTTTTTTTAATTTAATTTATTTTGGTCCAAGGAGATTTGTTCTAACTACTTTTTGATTATGATATCTCGTAAATGACCGCCTCTGGCCTTGACCGCAAAATGTGCCCTTTTTTCGGCATTTTCCATCACTTTGCCCAATATTTCGGCCGATATGGCAGCAATTTCTTGTCGGATATTGTCTTTCAGCGCAGCCAGGGTCCTTCGTTTACCAGTGTATACCTTGGATTTTAAATATCCCCATAAAAAAAAGTCAGGAGGCGTCAAATCAGGTGATCTCGGTGGCCAGTCATGATCGCCGTTTTTCGATATTAATCTTCCGGGGAACATTTCGCGCAATAATTTGGTCGTGGCAGCCGCTGTATGGGTTAAGTTGTTGAGCCATTTGAATTTTATACGGAAACATTTTCAAATCAACACGAATTATGCGTCGGAGAGTGGTTCGAGCGATGCCTAACTCTTGCGAACGATGGCGACCTGATGTCGATGCAGTCTCTGCAACACTGGCTCGAACGGCATCAATATTCTCGTCGAAACTCTCGTCGTTGTCTGGACAGATGACTGGCATTACCAACACTACCAGACGATATAAATTTGGCATATAATCGACGTATAGTGTTGTCTCCAGGCGATGTTTTAACTTTATTTTTATTTTTCCACGCACGTTTAGTTAACACAATTGAGAAGTTATTTTGAATGTACAGCTGAACAATTTCAGCGCGTTGTTTAGGTGTGTATTGTTCCATGGTTAAAATTGTACTGAAATGACGCTTCCAACGCGGTATGACATTTGTTAATCTGACATCTCTGTCAAAAGTTATAAGGGTTGCCAGATGCTTCCACTTTAAATGGCCCACCCTGTATATGCTAGAGCCAATATGAGCGAGCGAAACAGGAGACACATTTAAATGTTTGATATTCAAATTTTTGTTGTTTCTATTTATCTTTTTTACTATCTTATGTTCTTATATTACATTGGATTCCTAAAAAGAAATACTTTTTTTCACTGGGATCCATACATCTTTGCTCTACATGTTATTGTCCGCTCACCTTGTACCTAAATATCTTGTGTTGTCCTGTGGAACTGTAAATTGTTTTAATTTTTTTTCCAGCAACAAAATAATTGGTTTGGTTTAGTTTAGCAAATCGGCCGGATCGATTGTGTGAAAGCTGCATCTATCAGTTTCGAGCAGTTTTTTTTTTTTGTTTGAATGCAATTCCTAAATATTACTCAGTGAATCACTTAAAAATTGTTTCAAGATACTGAAAACATCGGTTTCCCATCCTTCTAATCGTAGAATTACTGAAAATACCAACAGCGATCTAATGAAAAATAGAATATAAATTTTTATATACGACCAAAACATTGATTTGATCAGAATCAATCGAATTTCGTAATGCGAAATTTCGCTCGATGGGATGGTGATTGGTATTGAGCCGAACTCTTGATAGGAATTGCAATGGAGGGCCAAAAATTAATGTTAGTCTTGAAAGTGAAATTGACATCAAAAATAACTCAAAGAACACAATTTTATTATACATAAAAACTCAAACTTTCTAATGTCGTATTGTAGCCTGTAATGTATTACTGTTTGAACAGATCATAAGTGTAGATTTACTTGAAGACTGGTACTAGCGTATTGTGTTTTGTTTACAAACAAAACACAGTAAACTTCCAAGATGGCTGGTTAGTGGTTTTAGAAAGTTGGCCCATCTTAGGATATACTTCTAGGCGCCTTGTTGAAGAACAAAAGTCCATTTGCTCATATTCATTGGTTGTCTGCATCTGTCATTTTGATTTTCGTTTGGAATATATAGGTTTTCGATGCAACCTAGCCCGGAAATTTATGCATTAGAGCTTAGCGAAGATGATTTCTTCAACACTGCTTCTCGGATACATTTCATCCCGTCAATCTCTCATTATCAGGCCCCGGCCAAGAGGATATGATCCGCGAGTCAAGATGTGTTGCAAATTTAACTGTCATTGCCAAACATATCAAACTGCTCGGTGAGCTCAAGGCAGATCTATGGAACAAGGTGCGCCCATTCGCTAATCATATTTAACTCGAAATAATAGTCGAATTCGCAAAAATTTAAGAATACAATTTTGCAATCTTTAAATTTTAATGGAGATTCTTAAGTTATTCGATTACTTAAAACACGACGTTTACTTAATCATTTGGCTATATATTGCACAACACACAACATTTACAAAAACTCACCATTATAATATAAAATCATCATCAGACACGATTTCAGTTCAATTTTATTTCACAATTTGCGAGAAAACGTAATAGAAATTCTATGTAGACTTTCCGAGATCTCGCATAGCACGCAAAAGAGACAGTGTTGCGTTATCCAGTCTCGCAGTGTTGTAAACGGTCGACATTTCTCTCAACCATCACATACTGCTCTTGCGCGAGAGTCACGGCTCAATATGTGTTGCGAATGTGACCAAGAATGCATTGCTCGGTTCCAACAGTCACCCCAGACAAAATGCACAGCTGCAAACACGACCATCAATTGAACGTTTATATATTCTCTCTTTCTGACGAACGTACCCAGAAGAGCGGTGAAAATATGCTATTTCCATTCTACCATTCGTGCTCATAACCATCCTTTAATTCCGGCTAATATGACTGTAGTTTTAATGTCATTTGACATTAAAACTGCAGTGGTATGCATTCTTTTTCGCTCTTTACTCTGCATTCGAGCGTAGCTGCACGCATACATCCACCTTCCCACTCTCACATCCATACACGATGGATGACGGATTACTTGGATCAAAACAACCGAAAAACTCTCCCCTATCAAGTGCGAATGTGTTGAATGAACGTTTTCAGCGGTGAGCGTTCCCCGTGAACACTGTTGTTTAATTACTGGACGAGGAATAGCTAATGAATGAGACGGGAAACAAAACGAAATGTCATGACATTTTTGAGTCGATGGTACTTTGACGGTTCATGTTATGATGTTCATTAATGGAGGCGATCTGGTGTTGTGGTAACATCCATACCTCTCACGCAGAGATCACGAGTTCAATTCTCACTCCCGACATTCTTCCAAAAATGGAAGTAAAAGTGACGAACCAGCCGAAATGTGTTTGAAAGTCACTATAATAGAGAGAAAAAAAAAGTTCATTAATGGCACAGCACATACGTCTCCATGAATAGTCATACGATGGTAACCATTAGCAAGACTGCATAGAATACATATTCGATACAGAAAAATAAATTTTCATTCATTATTTTTTATTTTAGAAGTGTGTTAATTTCCTCCTGTAAATTCATGGCTATAGAGTGGTTTTCACATTTTGGCCAACCTGGCAGTATGTTAAGCGCCTTGATTTACACCAGCTTGTGAGTTTGGCAGTTCTCGCGAGTGATTAAAAACCATGACAGCTTCAGTTGTGTTGGCAGCGGCGGAAAGTGAGCAGTGATTGTGTGCAAGACGGGTCTATGGTACTAGGTGAGGCCGTTTCGTCACTAAGTTGGTTAGGGGAGCGGTATATGAAAACAGTACGGAAGAAAGCCGAAGGGGAATTATTTGCTTGAAGCGTGAAAGAGACAGACTGATCAGGAACGAGCTTCGGCACTAGCGTATTGTGTTTTGTTTACAAACAAAACACAGTAGACTTCCAAGATGGCTGAAGAGTGGTTTTAGCAAGTTGGCCCACCTTAGGCTATACTTCTACGCGCCTTGATTATGTGTTGGGAGGAGAATTGTCACTCAAACGCTTCCCAACGGGGAATATGCCAAAGTGGCATGCGGAATTAATAGAGTTGAAGGTGATCTCAAGTGAGCTGTTCAATCTCACGGAAATGGATTATGATGATACGGCTGACGAGAGGAAGGCAATTTTAGAAGAGATGGACTGTGAAAAGTCTGTTCAATCTATTCCTAAGGAATGCCCTGCGTCTATAAATGGAAATCAAATCGCCAAATGTGGACTGTTTAGAAGCTGACTGGAACCAAAAGCAAAATAGTTGAGGGTCTGTCCGTTAAATACTGCTGAAAAGCACGGTATCACTTCTAAGTGGATTAATTTGATTTTTTCATCATTTAACGGACATAGAGTTCAGACCTTGGTTGAATAAAATTGTTCCTCTCGCGATCGATAAACCTCTACGCTTCGTATATTACAAACCTGTCCATATTACCTGCATCGAAAAAAATGTTGTACTTTTCGGTCTGTTTTAATTTCAGTAAAAAACATTGAAAACACTTTGTTGTAAAATATTTGGCCAATTAGGTAGAAAATCAGTATAGTGAATTGCAAGAAACTGCATCAAAGTTTTGGGAAACATGAGTTTCCAAAGATATAATTGAAGTTCTTCTTAACATGTTCGGTTTACCCCCACCTCTCCTAATCTTAAATAACAACCATAATCGTGATGCCGGGATACGGATACAACATCACTTGGGCTTGAGCACCAAAACTTTTAATGCAATAACAATAACAACAACAACAACAGAGATAATCAATGTTATGTCAAAAAGATGAAGTCATGCAGTGGGCGAACTGAAGGGCACAACTTTCTTTTCCAGCGAGGATGAGGTAAGACCCTGCTCCGGAACAATTTAACGAACTTTCATTTTTTTTTGCCTCTCCGACTCGCTTTTAACGGCAATTTATCAATGCAATCGGTTCAATCGATGTATGAATGTAGGTGCTTGTCTGAAATCCACAAAAAAACGGAGATTTTGAAACCAGAAAATATATGATGAGTGGCGCTTAACCACGAGGCGTATAATTTATTTTTAACTGGAACAAATGCCCGCTAAAAGCTTAATGAAGCTAAACTGTTGCTATATCCTAAAGGCTTATTATCTAGTCGTTCAGTAACACTACGTTAAAATGTAAGCCAGAGGCTCGCATCTTGTGTTGTTTGCACTGAGGTTTGTCATACTGACTTTCGCTGTATGTCAGGACACAAAAGTTGTTCCTTTGTCTGAGAAACTTGAATGGGCATTCCGAACTGTCCAGTTTCTCCTTCCTTGTGGGGAAATAATGGGGCGGTACAGCGGCGGTAGGTCGTTCGGAATCGTAATTAGTTAACGGTAGTTCTAATGCGGTGAGAGGTCCAGAATCACCTTCAAGAATGCTAGGGTAGCATTTACTTGCCCGTGGTATAACGCGGGCAATCCAAATACCAACCCGACGACGACGACGACGCCAGCTGCAATATTTTACGCTCGAGGTTTTTTTTCAGGTACCGAATCACGAGCGTCATTTTCTGTCTAAATAAACCGTGCTCAGGCGAGGAGTTCGACCTGGGTTAATTTACATAAAAAAAGAGTGGATACAACATGATACAACTTTTGCTGCACGTTTTGCGCGTTGGCTGGCTGCTGGCGAAAAGCGCTCTAGCAACGCCCCGACTTGTTTGCGAGACCGCGGGAGCCTTGGAGTTGAGCATGGAAATGTGGGCCACCAGTGTGTCAGATCGGGACAAGTTTTCAAAATTCGGTGCAACGGCGAAACGAGACAGAATCATTCATGCCCAAACCAAAGTTCACGGATTGACAATTAGAGAACGCCGCGTGGAACGCCGAGGCCTTGCGTTTTTGCAACATATAAAATTAACGCTCAGTCATCTCCGATCAAACGTCGCCTCGAGAGATGAAATAATCGCACAATAAGCACAATAAGCCTCTTTCGAAAAGTACAAGGATGCGCAATTAAGGCTCGGAGCGGTCTCAATCAACCTTTTCGAGATGAAAGCTCTTTGCACACGATCGGTTCTAAGTAATCTCCCGAATGCACTCGTTAATCGTCTGCATATTACCGTTCACCGCCAAATCGATCACTGCCATTATTGTGGCTGTGAAGGTTCTTTCTGCGTCTTTGGGCATCAGTTCAAAAGTCGCAATAAATCAGCCCGGCGGGTAATCCCACGCTTCGGTGTTTTGCCTTCTTCCATTCCGACCAATTTCGCTTATTCTGCCTTGCCCTTCTGCCTGTCCGCCTTGCAATCTGATTTATTTTTACCATAACGTACAGCAACAATGTATTTTATGCATCTGACAGTCGACGATATATTCATAATGACGCATCCTGCAGTTGTCCGTCACGTGAAGAGTTGGCGGAATGCTTGAGTGACCTTCAACAAGGAGATTATACACCACTCAACATCTTGATTCTGCCAATAGAAGTCATTACTCTTCACTTACTCCGGATATTTCGTTATGTTTAAGATCTGTTTATTTGTTATCGATCGTCTGCATGGTATTATTGTGGAATATAAACGAAAACTCTACATTCACATCAAAGCACTCAGCTTTTGCTGAAATTTCGCGAATGAAATACACTCGACAAAAAAATAGAGGAACTCTTTGCAACATCGAGGTTTTTGATTGATTTTTGAAAGGATTTTTGAAAGGAACTTCGCCAAATATCAAGGCAAGAAGATAGGATGAGCATCATTTTAAAGGTTCAAGTTAACAGAACAGAAATAAATCGCTTTTTTTCCTTCTCGATATTTTTGTCCACTACATCTACACACAACTAGATAACGTAGGTGAACGTACAAAATTCTGAAACTGGAAATTAAACTTCAAAATGCTGTAGGATAACTCGCCAAATGTTGAACGCTTAAGCCAGATATGTTCAAACTTTCTTAGTTTCTTCGTGATTACACATGGAATTACTGAAAACTCCCCTGCATCACTCTATAGCAACCATTAAGAGTCATTTCTTGTTGTATTTATTATACAGGGTTTTCCAACTTTAAATTCCGAAAGTAAATTGAAATAAAACACACTTAGAATTCGAATTTCGATGAAACTGTTATTTCAAATTAAAGTTTGGTTTATGCCATTATGTGTGAAATACAACATCATTCAAATGTCCACCTAGGGCTTCCTCGCACACCTTGATCCGGAACAGGTAATTTTCGATGACTTTTCGGCACATATGGGGTGGTATCTCGGTCATAACTTCACGAATGTTGTCTTTCAAATGTTCAAGAGTTTGCGGAGAGTTTGCATAGACACGGTCTTTCGCATAACCACACAAAAAAAAGTCTAGCGGGTTCAAATCGCATGATCTGGACGGCCAATTGGCATCACCAAAAGGCGAAATTATGCATCCCTCAAATTTCGTTCGCAATATGGCCATGTTTGGTCGTGTTGTGTGGCACGTGGCGCCGTCCTGCTGAAACCACATGTCATCCGTATCCATATCTTCAATTTGTGGCAAAAAAAATCGGTTAACATGCGGCCATAGCGCTCACCATTCACAGTTACCGTCTCGCCGTCCTCATTTTCAAAAAAATACGGCCCGATGACTCCACCAGACCATAATGCGCACCAAATAGTGACTTTTGGCGGAGGCAATGGCCTTTCAACAATCACGTGTGGATTTTCTGAGCCCCATTTACGGAAATTTTGGGTGTTCACATAGCCACCGAGCTCGAAATGTGCCTCATCGCTGAAGAAAATTCGATGCGAAAATTCAGCACTTTGCTGCTGTTGTTCGTTCACCCAACCGACGTATGCCCGACGCATTCCATGGTCACCACGCTCTAATTTTTGTACAAGTTGGACTTTATATGGATGTAGGTGCAAGTACAAATGCAAAATTCGCAACAATGATGTGTTTGACAAGCCCAATTGCTGAGCACGCCGTGGAATCGAAACATTCGGGTCATCCTCCACACTGGCAGCAACAGCAGCAATATTTTCGGCCGAACGCACATTACGATGATGCACAGGTTTCACAATATCCGCTACGGATCCAGATTGTTCGAATTTACGCACTACATTAGCGATTGTGTGCTCTGTAGGTCATCAATGACGACCAAAATCCGTCCGTAATGCTCGAAAAACATTTGCCGGTTTTTCATCATTTTTATAGTATAATTTAACAAAATTAACACGTTGTGCGATGCTAAAATGATCCATATTGTAAAATGGCAGACATTCAGCTAACGATATGACGCTTTGGTTGACAGCTATGTCAAACGGTTGTCAGCGCAGAGCTGTATACTTTCGGAAGCCCGAAATGAAAAACCCTGTATTAGACCACTTGCATTGTTCAACAATGCATATTTTTTCAATGGTATTCTGGAACCCAAATGTTGAACACATATCCATCCATTCAACCAAATGTTGAACGATCCTCGCAGGATGTTGAACAGTTAGTTTCTAACCTCAACAACATTTTTTCGAGAGACCAAGGCGCTTAGGGTATATCATAAGATGGAACAATATGTGAAAACCACTCTGTAGCTTTTTTGTAAGTATACTGCGTTTTGTTTGTAAACAAAACACAATACGCTTGTTCGAAACCTGGCTTGTGATCAGCCTGTCTCTTTCAAACTTCAGGTAAATAATTTCGCTTCTGCGCTTCTTCCGTACTGTTTTCATAAACCGCTTCCCTAAACAACTTAGTGACAAAACGGCCTCACCTAGTATCATCTAAAACAAGACGTGACAACTGGCTTCTTACTCTTACTCTTCGACCATGTGCGGGCAACAGGGATGCCGAACCACTCCAGATGTCAAGTTTCCAAATGAGATAAAGTTTCTGAAGGCTATTTTTCACGTCCCTAACGTATGTTTTCGTATCAGATATTCTATGAATAACTACATTTGGATGATGTAAAGCAAATTTGTTGCGTATTTCACAACAAATTTTCTGTTATGCTTTATATTTTTATGTTATGCTTTATTTTGAAAACTAGTGAGACTACATATCATGAGTACATTATGTAGAAGTGTATTTTCAAATATTATTGGCAACCTTTTAAAATTGACCAATCAGCAGCTGGTCCGAAAACTGGTCCGAAATCGACCCCCTATTGTCTGGTCTTGTCTTAGAGTATCATATATCCGTTTTGCGTGAGACAAACCGGTAATGTAAATAAACCCAATGACGAAAGCAGGGTTGCCAGATATGGGTGAATTGAATATCATTTTGTTTTATTTTTTTCTTCGAAGTTTTTCAATTTGAAAGAATTTCCAAGTAATATGTAAGAAGAGAAATAATGAGTATAGTCGCACACTCAAAATTATAGAAGGGCAAAATTGAGTATGGTCACATATATTAATTTGTTTACAAAAGTGGACGTTTCAGTTACATAGGATTGTTGTCTTCGGTATATTTTTTTCTTTTGTTGATTTGCACACTAGAATACACCAACATAATTGAATTTCAACTGCAGTTTTACTTGCTCCCCTTCTAATGGAAAAGACAATTTGAGGTTATGGGAGTGTTC
Organism: Toxorhynchites rutilus septentrionalis; assembly: GCF_029784135.1. NCBI lineage: Eukaryota > Metazoa > Arthropoda > Insecta > Diptera > Culicidae > Toxorhynchites > Toxorhynchites rutilus. The sequence continues at coordinate 136,087,554 of NC_073744.1, read as the reverse complement.
GACAAATGGAATATGAGAAAATAACAGCATCTAAAAATGTATTATTCATAAAATATTTTAGTGTAAAAGAACCCCAGATGATTGAAGAACTGTTAAAACGTTCTATCAGGCGTTGTGAAAAAATAGTGGCAGTTAAAAATTCTTATTTTGAAGATGCACTTTCTTATTTATATTTTTTTGGAAATCACTATGCCAAATGATCATTGATTACATGATATTTTAATCGCATTTTCAAGGGCAAGAGTTATGTAAATGTTATCAGTAGGACAACATAACATGTATAACTTTCAAACGCAGATGTTTTTGAATATAGTGTTTGAAAAACAACAATTGAAATTGATTTCTAGTTAGAATTCCTCAGACTGTTCAACATTTGGAAAGTGTTCAACAGTTAGCGATGTACCCTACTTCCCGTTTTACAGGCTTTCAAGATCAATTTAATATATCGCCTTCGCACTCTGTTCTTCTAATTTTTTGTCGAGTGCAGTTGTAATTATGAATGACTACAGAAGTGCAGGATGTTGTCAATTTTTTTTTGGAATCATACCATTTTATTTTTTTTATCCCATCTGCTCATTTAGCAATTCAGCTGTAACAGAGCCGAATTTATTCGTGTACATTTTTATCTAACGATAGTTTTTGTTATATATTACACAGTAGCCATTTTTGGCGCAAGAGTATTCCTATCGTATCGATACACATTTTTATCCATTGCACAGTAGCCATTTAAAATCCATTTCCAAATCAATTTCGTTGGAGCAACCATCAAATGGACTATGATGCTTGTCACTTTGTAATTATAGAACATATAAGAATTGAATTTTCCGAATTCAGATTTTTCCGAAAATTTTCAATTATCATGTTTGGTTAAATTATGTGTAATAGTTTTATGGCTCTCCATTCCAGAGGAGGAAGGGGTTCATACCATCATAGAAACATTTCTCGTACCCAAAACCCCTCACATCCCAAATTTGGCTCAATTTGCTTGATTATTTCTCGAGTTATACAGAAGTTTGTGTTTTATTTGTATGGCAGCCACCCCTTAGAGAGAGGGGTGGAGTGTCTATTTACCATAGAAACATTTCGTGCTCTCTAAAACCTTCACATGCCAAATTTGGCTCTATTTACTGGATTAGTTTTCGAGTTATACAGAAATTTGTTCCGACTTTTTTCTCCACTTTATTGATCTACGAAAAGAGACGAATACAAAAAAAAATAAAGACTGCTCGAATCGGACCATTTCTTCCTCGGGTTTTTCGCTTACCAACACATTTGGCCTTATATTTTTATTTATAGAGATTTGCTAGAATTATTCGTATCACTCACCTTACTTGCAATACAAAAATACTTCCGACTTGCATATCTTTGCAATGCCGATTTACTCAGGCTCAGCTAGGTAAAACTCGCCAAAACGTCATGGAACTTGATGAAGGGTAAATTTCGTTTTTTGAGATGCCCGAAACGAACAAGCTCCACTTTTCTTGCCGCATCTCCACACCCCATGCCCGGCTCCGGAATTCAACCACTTTTTTTTCTGTTTTAGGTTTCAATTGGTTTGTTTACTTGCTCTGTATCACTTGTAACCTACTCGATGATGGATTCGTCGCTTTCGGGAAAAATCAGTACTCTCGCTAGTTTACGTACGGACGCTGATGGATTTTTCAAGAGAGTGTGTACTAAATGTACTAAATTTCCGTGAGCTGCTTCCTTCCGACCGAAACAAAACGGAAAATCCTTATCTCATTCAGAAAACGAAAAAATACTGGCTAGACACACCTCCGTGACTGAAAATTCGAAAGCTCTGGCGGTTTTATATTATCCGACAAATTATTTTCTCCGAGAGACCCGTAATGGCATTATCTGATTGGATTCGTTATATATACACATACACATAAAAAAAAAACTTCCAATAACATTTGTCTCGAACAAAACATAACCTGTCGTGTCGTATCATGTCGTGTCGGAATAAAGCCGCCTTTAGGCCGAACAGACTGCCAGTTATCGTGGCTGATCGGAAGAACGCAAGCGAGATTGTTATCGTCAATCGATTTACGTTGGAATAGCTCGTATAATTCTTTCCATGAGGTGGAAATTTCGGAAAATTTCCATGAGGTTTTTTTTAACATAAACATAACGTGTCAGTTCTTTCTTCGATTTATTTATTAGTCCCTCCTCCGTTTTCGCCACGAAATTGTTGAAGTAGACCTTCCGCCCCAGTTGGCCCAAATATTCTCGATGAGACGCAGCTGGGGAACGTTCGGAGGGTTGGCAGACTTCGGAACAACATCCCTCTTCAAACGGTTCATCTCCTCAAGCGACTTCTTCACGTAATAGGCGGAGACCTGGTCCGGCCAAAACACCACATTCTCGTCCGGATGTTATTTTTGGATGAAGGAGGTAATATCTGGCAAGCACTTTGTGTTGTAAATCTTTCCGTTCACCGAACGTCCTGAACGGAAGAAGAACGGCTTTGACATCCTCTTTTCGCTGATGGTGAGCCTCAGAGGCACCTTCTTTGGGTCACTTTCAACCTTTGTTTCTTGGCCACAGTTTGCTGTTCCGATACGGTCGGCTTTGACTTACGTTTATAAAGATGTCCATCTCCGCTAGCTATTTTTTCACTGTCTGGCCTGTTACTCCAACCTCCCTGCCCAAAAACCGGAACGATTTAGAAACCTTTTCCTCGATCTTCTGCTTTAGCTTCAGCTGCAGTTCAAGATTGCGTAGCACTCATTATTCTCCAGAAGTGTAACGGTATTATAGATACCAGAACGGGGGTATCCGGCGGACTCAAAATACTTGACGATGTTCACTTTCTTCGCAACAGGATGAAGCTTCCAGTACGCACAAATCACAGAGCACAGTTGTTTTACTGTTGCATAAATTTCCATAACTTTCGTAGTTCAATTGTTAGCGTTGTCGAATGTTGTCTGAACCTTCATGGGTTATTGTAACTGACGATGGACAAGTGATCTCATATCCAGGTGTTAAGGTGAATGCATAAAAAAATGGAACAAACTGTCTAAGACATCTAGAGACGTCTAAGCTTTTCCTACATATTCCATAACGTAAATCTTGCAATGAATTCTTTGGACTATTTAAAACTGTGATTTTGACACCAATGACAGGAAACATAGGAAATAAACACTGCAAATTTTAAAAGACGAATTGGAAATCTCTTAACCAGTGCTAAACATTTGCAAGCAATAAGAGTGGTTAAAAAACCCGAAAAATCGAACGTCAAAAACACGAGCGCAGCTCAAAGATAAGAAAGGAAATGTTTTTTTGCGTCAAATAATTACTGCAGTTGAAAAATGAATATAATGGATAGTTGATAATAGATGTTATAAGAACCAACGGCGCAAAAAGACTTGTGTGAAGCCAGGTTCAGTCAGCTCATTACAGCCAAATGGAAAAACTTGTTCTGCTTAGCTTGAGCTTGAGCTTGGGTAAACTGTTCAATTCGTAGTTGCTCTCCGTGATTGACCTGAACCAACCAAATTGCACAAAAAACACACAAAGACGCTTGGGACTAGCAAATCATTCTCGTTGTGTAATTTTCGGTGATTCGAACTTTAAATGGTCAATAACGACGCCGGCCACGTCCTCACAGTCACCAGGGGAAGGGAAGGAATGTTAGTATGATATGCGCCGCCCGAAAGCCACAAAGGTCGCCTCTATAGCGTGGTTCCCTAGCGTTTATCATGTAAGGTATAGTTGTTAGTGGGAATGGTTAAGAAAAATCAGGATTCACTGCGGTAAGTGATGTGATTCTAAAAACGTGAACTCTCAACTATTCGGCGATATGAGATTTGAAGAAAATATACATTCTGATCGGATCGGTAATGCATTCCGTTTTTCTGCGTGCGTAGTACGTAGTATCATAGATATATATATATATATATATATATATATATATATATATATTTCATTGTTTTTCAATCGCGGAGACCCAGATTATTTTTGGCACAACCTGAGTTCGTCACTTGTATTATCTTTCAAAATATTATTCAATCGCGATGACCGAGATTATTTTCTAAACCTAAGAAGGTCTCTGAGACACTGCTTCAACATTGCTCAAATCAACGATTTTCTACCTGGTCACCTAAGAAATTCCTTTAAAATCAATTGAACCGACGATATGTCTTGATATTTTAATTACTCCTATTATATTTCAATACACTTTCAATCGCGATGGCTGAGGTCACTTTGGAAAACCTGAGAAGGTCACCGAGAAAACTTCTTAAAAAAATATCGCTCGAGCCGACGATGCATTTTACGATATTTTTCAATCGCGACAACAGAGGTTCTTTGAGAAACCTTAGAAGGTCACCAAGAAAACATTATTGAATATCTCGAGCCAATGAACCGATTTAGTTACCAAAACCCAAGAGCATGTATAGAAAATAAATTACGGCTTATCGCGCACACAATTTTCCCTAACTGATCATATATTTTGTCACGCGACGGTCGATTTCATATCTGAAAGCAAAAATGTGAAATGTAACAGTTATATCTGGAATTCAGAATTAATCATTTTAAAATCCTGAACAGTTATCCATCACCAGAATCGGAGTCCAAAAGTCGCAGAGATCTCCTAGAATCCTGCCCCGTGCGCAGAATCCATCTCTGAAGCGAATGATAGCTAGTTCCCACTCTACATTGTTGTGCCAAATTGGTCCCAACAAGTGGTGTCGACAACGGTGCCGATATCGTGCCTTTTTGCAATAATTATGTCGACCTACCCTTCATATTCGACAACCAATTACGAGCCAAACCTGTGCCAATCTGTCACCGTGTCGACCGATTGAAAAACTGCTCGAACCTTATTATGGTGGTATTTGTTTTGAAGAAAGTTTAAAGTTTTCTAGGAATAAAAAAAATTGCGTTGTTTACAAACATTTATTTTTTATACAATGCTTTCAAACTTAATACAATGCCACTAAAATTCAAAGCAAACATTTGCAGCGTTCATGTTGTCACCAGCAAATCCCCGACAGGTGCGAATTTTCTTCGGATCATTATCCACTCTCAGCTTAATTGTTTTCGTCGCATCTGGTGCTCTACATGAGAATTCATCATCGACCAGTGGTATTTCAGTGGATAGATGGTTGCAGCTACTGCATAATGTTTCCTCATTGACACAGATCGAGTTTTTGTCTCCATCGAAATCACCTTCTCCGTCCTCACATCACTTCTACGAGATGATGTCTGCCGTTTGAAGAATTTGATGAAAACTACACATAAAGTTTCCTTCGATCGTCCGTATCGATTGCAACGGAATATTGCTGTACCATTTAGCGTTTAAGTGTTTCTGAAAAATATGAGATAGAGGTAAAATGTTCTGTAGATCGAAAGCAATGAAAGTACTTCTGTTACCTGTCCATACTTCGATTGGAAGTTTTCTTTATGTTGTTTTACTGCACCGAGAAGTATTCCAATTGAGAATAGAATCTCTAAAACCAGCTGATATTGGCGACTGCTTCTTTAACACTTTCATGTTTCGTGTTTTGGCAGTTCAACAAGAAAGAGAAAAGCTATCGCTGCAGTGATGCCTTCTCGCTCAGTATAAATAATCGCATACAATTATTAAGTGTAGACAGTGCTGCCTGTGGGGAGGCATGGCGGGGTACGGTTCCAGCACTTTTGTAGCACTTTCCGCCGCTCGGTCCACTTTGTACCTATAACAGCTCGAAAATATAGGAAACTGGGTTATCATATAAAATTAATGCTAACAGTAGGAGAAGGGTGGTAAAGACGGACACCCTAAGTAAAAGTTGATTTTTTTTCCTGAATTTCACAGAAAAAAATATATAGTTATCTCACCACAAATTGATAGTCTAGGTCTCTTTTTATAACAAAATTGGTCTCTGAGGCAGAAATTTTGAAAATGAATGTGTCCGGCATCTTTGAAAAAATAAGATTAAGTCGGGAAAGACGAACACTTGGCGGGGAAGATGGACACTTAGGGTGGGAAAGATGGACACTAACTGAAAATTCAAGTTAATGTACTCGATAAATGTTCTGAAAATATGTCATAAAGATAATCTAACAAAAAAGCTAGACTAAAATCACCTAGAATAATTGTAAGCTTGTAATTTTTCTCATTTTTTTCATTTTTTCATGAAGCTGTTTTATTTCCGACATTCGGAATGATAAATTCGGGTTACGTTTTAAAAACCGCTATGCTGATTTGTCCAAGGTATGTGGTTGCACTTGCAAACGTAACTAGTGAGCATCTGATAATAAAAGAAGGATGAGATAACCAAATTGTTTCAAAAACAAAATGTTTGTTTTTTATCGGTGGAGTGTCCGTCTTACCCGACTTGATTAGTATTTTATTTTCGTCAATATTTCTGGAGTAAAAATGTTAAAACTTCACCGTTGATTCGATAATCTGGAAGAGAAGTGATGGTAAAACATTCACGTAACGAAAAACACCCCAAAAAATTACTCGATAACAATGAGAACCTTGTTTTCTGCAGACGAAAACTTACATCGAGCTGCTCTTTGTAGATTACTTTTTTGTTTTTATTTACAATTTTAACAGAAAGCCAACTAGGTGTACACAGTAAGTGTCAAAGGTATTGATACACTGTATCGCAGGTTTGTACATCAATAAAATTCAAAATAAAAATGTAATTTATCAATTATACAGGGGTGTCCGTCTTTCCCGATTTTTCCCTAACAGGACAGCTAAAGGAAAGATAAATAAATATGTATACAAATATACCCATCCCCACCGCAAATTCTCGAGAAACTATATGTTAGAGGAGCAGAGAAATAAAATACACATATCTCTCGTTGATTTCGGCTCAGCCCAGTCATGCTAGCGATCCATCCTTTTATGACACCGCTGAATCTCGAGAATCACAGACAATACTCGGGGCTTAACGCAGTCTGGCAAACGATTCACCACTACATTTAATGTACTCGTCGGAGATAAAAAAAAAAACACAAGATGAACACGAGCGCACTAAGATAAAGGTTGCAACGAGATTGACCGAACAAAATTTTCATTTCAACGATCGCGCTCTATCGATGACATTACGAACATCTGGAAAATCTTGTTTTGCTTAGGCACAAAAAAGACGGGTGGGTAATGTCGGGGACATAACCGGAGAGACGTAGGACTACACCAAGGGGTGTACATTATTCGAATATCATGGAGCATAGATCCCAGAATGAGCAGTTTTTTATGTACAAAATCACAGAAAAAAATCAAAAGATAAAATAAAACCGTAGCACTCAGTAAACACTCAAACGGATAGATTCAAATACGAAAAAATCTAAATTTGTCGTGCAAATGTCGTGCGGTTCAAATGTTGTAGGAGTTATTGTTCAGCCGGCAACGAACACACAGTTGATAGCAAGCATATCGTAATAGGAATTTACCGTCTCGTATCGTGATATAAATGGGCTTTGTACTCCTCATGAATAGCTGTGTTCTACTAGTCAATCCCTTTCATTTGATACCCATATTGATGGGGCTTTGAGAAAATATGTAATCCGCCATTTTGTAGCGGTCGCCATCTTGGATTTTTAAGATCATAAAATACGCAGTTTTACAATGACTACAGAGATAAAGGAAGCGTAGACAAAATGTATGGGACAGTAGGAAATTCTTTCTTCCAATTTTTCATCAATTTGAACTTTATATGAGCTGAAAACCCGTAATGTGTAGCATATAAACAATTGCTGAGGATATTTCCTATCAATGTGTGTATTTGGAACCAAAATCCATTCATTAATTGAGGAGGTATTAGCGTTCAAAAACTGAACACTTTTTCACGCCGAGATATTGAAATGGGCCCCTATATTGAAAAGTTAGACGTAGTCCTACGCCAAAATGGCAAATATGTTACGCAAAAAGCATGATAAGCCTATTTGTGTCGTTTCGAAATACTTGGCAACACTTGAGCGCACGAAATATCAAAATTGTAAACAAAACAAAGTTTTCGTCCATTGCGGTTGCATGCGATCTCAAGGCAACCAAAATAAGTATTTTTTTCATTTTTTTCATTTTTTCAGTAGATTGTTCCGGTTCAAAATAATGCAAAAGGTTCTCTGAGGGGAAGTCGGTCTACTTTCGACGGGGTAAAAGCACCATACGTCGTGATATTGAATGATTTTCATATCAAATAAAATACCATCTTTTTGCTCGTCTATTTACAAACAAATGCCCCGAAAGTACATAAGGAAGCCGTCGAATTATCGTCCTTATAGATTCCGATAATTTGGTAAATTCACGAATATTTGCAAAACTCTACACGTGGAATGTTTATGGCCTTTTCAGAAGTTTGTGTGTAGTTTATGAACAACCCTAAACATTTAGTACCTTAGACAACACTGTTCCTGTGATTTTTACTAGACTAAACTGTTTGAAAATAGCATCGCTCCGTCTTACCCCGCGGGTGGTCATTCTTACCCCGTCAGCGAAATAAAAAGCAATTTATTATCATTTCAAAAATTAATGAATGAAACGCAAAAAAAAAGTTATACAATGAACAGTTACACATTTTTAGTAGTAGATTATTAGATATTCAATGATATGTAGTACAACAAATAGGGGAAATCCTGAAGGACGTTCAAATGAAAATTGGTTTTCTTAGGGGGACGGTCTTACCCCGTCTTCCCCTACACTAAGAAGGACTACAAGAAACAGATTCTCATGGCAAAGTGAATGACAAAAATCCAGTTTTCATACCTAAATTCATTTTTTTGTATCAGTATCGAATCGTGTTCACCTCCAAAATTTATCATTCACATAATTATTATATATACTCAATTTATGCCGAGATAGCATACATTGTATCATTCCCTCCTATCATCATAATCACATATCATCACTTGTTCACAGACAAGCCGTATAAATTATATCATGCCGGAAAGAAAATGTACAAAACGCAAACCTTGACCAAGGCAGTGACGAGGCTCATAAATGCACCCAAGCTCCGAAGTATGATTGTATCGTGCACTTTTTTAACAGCATCAACTTTCGAGTTTATGCCAAACTTCCTTATAAAGCGCCTGACGGAACGAACAATGACGGTGTCTTCGAGTCTGAAAATATATGAAATGTTCCAACGCGGAACTGTGAACCTGTGTCAATCATACACCAGGAAAAAAAATGTACGAAGGTCGACGCCAATTATTGGGTTGGGATTGTATTCAACTAAAATCTCTCGGTTTTCAACTAGACACATATCTTCCTGATTTAACGCGTTTTTTCTCACCTTCTTCCCTTTCCGCAGCGCCTATCTAACAGTACTCCTATGCCTGGCGGCGACGGTCACATCCGTCCTCTCGCAGGACAACAGTCGGAACAATCTGCTGCTGCGACGGGGCAACATCGGCCGACAGAACCCGCTGGCCAAGACAACCACCACGACGCCTCCGCCCGAATACGCTGATGTGAGTGAACCTAGCTGACCTCGTACCGGGTGTTATGTTTCATGTTTTAGTTTAGATTGAACTGCGAAGCAAAATTAGGAAAAAAAAATGTGAACCCAGAAAACCTTGCACTCGTTTGTTGAACTATCGACTGCGGGTTCAATGTGTTCTTTCGAATGTGGACAATAATTCATCGCTCCACTGAACTTACTTATGAACACTTGTGAACTTGTGACTTGTGACTTGTGAACATTCACTGGAAGCAGGAAGTTCAACTTCTTACATGAATCAAACATTCTCTGCTAAAATTATTTTATTTTTCATGTTTCGACATATCATCGTATTTGTACGACATTGTTGAATTCTTCTTGAACGAACGATGGCTACAATTTAATTCATCTTCTATTATTATTGTCATTAACTAGTCTAAATATAGGTACTCTAATATTCATTGAAAGCTACTCAAAATCACTTACAATAATCACTTAAATGTATATATGTCCATAAGACTATCCTTGTTATACAAGAAGCGAAACTCGGATATTCAATATTCGCTACCGCGAGGAATGATGTGAATTACATTTTGATTAATTTACTACGAACGCTTTGCAAATAATGTGCAAAATATGCTGGTGATAATGTGTTGACAAGACTTTATACTTCCAACACAATGTCATAATAACCTTTCAAGAAAAAATGATATTACAGAACATATAAACTTGAGACGATACCAGTCAGAGGGGTCAATTCTGGACCATATACCTGTCAACAGTCTTCAGAAAACAAACACAGCGCTGCGCTTGAGTTAATTTTCATCAACGCGCGCTCAAAGAAAACTCGTATTCTCTCTTGGTGCGAAGAGCACAAAATTCATAAGCACGACTTCGCAAAATGTACCGGCGCAGAACTCAGATACTAAACATTTCTTCTCACTTGTGTGATACGCGTCTCGTTCTGTACACACACATACACATCAAGTTCTAGCGCCCGCTTTGTCTTCGTTCGTTCTAAGCAAAGCATAAAAACAACAGCGCGCCCCCATTTGAACCGTATGCGCTTGTGTGAAGAAAAATATCTCAACAGAGAGAGCAATCCAGTTTCAAGCGCGCAGTATAGAAATACGGCGCAAGCACGGTGCAAATTTCAGCGCAAAACTCAGCTTAACACTGGGCGAAAATCTCTACGTAAGAACGGCGCTGACAACCAAACATTTCATCTGTGTTTCGGAGCGTGCTCATTCGCCAGAGCGCATGTGTGCACAAGTAGCGGGAGCTCAACTGGGTACAAAAATCTTGTTGAGCATCAGCACCGAGTTACATACTAAAGACTACCTGTCAAACTCGGCCCAGCTGTTGATTGGTGAATTCTAAAAGTTTACCAATGCTATTTTTAATTACACTTCTAATAATACACTCACGGTACATACTCTCGAGTTGATGTTCACGACAAAAAATAACAGAAAAATTTAAATTGTTGCAAAATATACAACAATTTTGTACTGCATCAAGCAAATGTAACTGCATAGAATGCATGCATAGAATAAATGATACGAAAAACATATATCACGGGCAGTGTTGCCACACGTACAGATTTATCTGGAAAGGTACATATTTTTTCGTCATTTTTGGTACAGATTCTGTACGGTACAGAGTACACATTTTCGTCAAAAAGTACAGATTGGTACAGATTTTTTCCGCGTGTGAAATTTCTTACATTTGAACAATGCAACATTAGGGTACAAGACGAGTTTTGCGCCGCAGTATCGCGCAATCAAGCAATCTAAAGTCTGCTTCATTTAATATTGGAACACAACAATTGCGTGTAGTTCAGTCATTTATTAACGAATTCATAATTTGTTTTTCATACAAATGTAGCATTTTCTTTACTTTTTCATAAAAAAAAAATAAAAAAAATTATTCATTGCTGTTTCGAAGAAATTCTCGTACTTTTCCCTTAATACGGCACATTAGGCGGCGCACACCCTTTTCGTCCACCGTTTTGGCGATTTGATTCAACCAGTTCTTCATTTGAGTCATGTTCCTAACAAGTTTTCCCTTTGCCTTAAGCCTCCGCTTCGTGATTGCCCAGTATTTCTCTATCGGCCGGAACTGGGGGCAGTTTGGGGGGTTGAGGTCCTTCGGTATTACGCTGACCCCGTTCGTTATGTACCATTCCATAACCGTTTTGCTGTAATGGCAGCTGTAATGGTCCGGCCAAAACATTACTGGACGGTCGTGGGCACGAATAAACGGCAGAATCCGTTTCTGTAGGCACTCTTTTTTGTAGACTTCTGATGTCATTGTCTTGTCAGTGAGGAAGACTTTGGTTTTCTGTCCACAACTGCATATCCCCTGCCAAATCATGTACTTGCGGGCGAATTTATCCGCAAACACGAACTTAAATTTTGCAGGTACATCCCCCCGAGCCGTCGCCAAATAAAATTTTTGACCTGGGATTTGCCCAAAGTCCGCCTTCACGTAGGTCTCATCGTCCATCAGAATACATCCGTCGAACTTGGTCAGCACTTGGTCGTACAGCTTTCGAGCACGGATGCTGGCCACATTGTTCTGCTTCAGCGTCCGATTTGGCTGTTTGCTGGCTCGGAATGACCTTATTCCTTCCCGGAGACGAATTCGTCGCACCGTACTGTGAGCGGCCTAGAACTTATTGGCCAAATCGCGGTCTGAAAGATTGGGATTCCTCTTGACGGCCTTGATGACTTTCCCACGCAGTTTCCGGTCGACAGTTCCACTCCGACGCTTCGAATGCGGCTTCCGAGCCGTCGTCAATGTTCCCTTGTACTGCTTGATAACACGCCATACGGTATTTCTGGGCATTTTAAGCTGTTTAGCTAGCTTAGATGCCGACAACAATGGATTTTCAAGAAAACTGTGCACAATTTTATCTCTCCGTTCGGCTTCCATGGCGGTTGTTTACAAAATGCTATCGTTTGGTGTTATGACATAAATACATGGTGAAAGGTAATGAATTTCCCGACACGTGGGTGAAAAAAGTTTCCAAATCCGTCCACTAGGAGCGCCACAATGAGCAAAAGAATTTGTTCCAATATTAAATGAAGCAGACTTTAGATTCCGAAAAACTATGTACTAGTGTGCTCCCGTGGCCGAGTGGTTAGCGTCATACCTAACATGCCGGGTGTTCGGGTTCGATTCCCGTTCTGGTCGGGGGAATTTTTCGTCAAAGAAATTTCCTCCGACTTGCACTGTGATCACGCGTATTCTAGAGCTTGCCATTCAGAATGCATTCAAGGCGTGTTATTTGGCATAGAAATCTCAACTAAGTACTAATAAAAAATGACGCAAGTAATACTACGCTGAGACGGCGAAGTTCCTCTAGGAACGTTAGTGCCATTGAAGAAGACGAAGAAGAAGAAGAAGATGTACTCGTATAAGCACCATCAAACGCACGAATGACTCACAAATGTAAATGTAGTGTTTATAGTAAATAAATGAGTATTTTTTCATGCTAATAAAATCGATTTTCCTCTATAACGAATATTTTCGATGGTACAGATTTTTGGTACGGATTTTTGGGAGAAAAAGAACAGATGAGAAAGATTTTTAACCCCTCCGGTACAGATTAAAATGTGGCAACACTGGTCACGGGTATAGAAAAATAATCTTATGTCGAATTTTATGTCTTGGACTGACTCTAATTTAGAAAGTACGCTACTTAGAATAATTATAATACTCATTTGAAAAATAAAAAAAATTTGCGTAGAATGCAGTTGTAAAACATTTAAATTAATGGAACCAAGGTAAAGATAAAACTTAAATTGTTGTGCTTTTCTAGGTTTTTATAAATTTTCCAAGAATGCATGATAAACTGAATTGTTTTTTTCAACCAAATTGAAGCTGTCCAACCATTCTACAATTCTTTCCTTGACACTACACTGTTACCTTACCTTGCAAAAATTGAAATGATTCAAAACATAATATTTCGAATCCGCTACCTAACCACTTGTATATAACAATATCTCAAACGGATATAGGGGAAGTGGGGGCATAGTGGTCTCCCTAAGGAATATGCCCATTTCCAGCGCCCACATACCGATTCAATTCCCGTTTCTCGAAGTATATTATAGGTCAACGCATTGTTCTTCAAGATAGCAAACCGCTTTTATTATAAAATTTCAAAATAGTACACTTTTCATTACATCATCATTAGAAAAAAAGGTGAAAAATCGAACTTTTTTTCTTGTTTTTATTTGTATTTTAACATGCGACAGCTCTACTGGTGCTCCCGTGGCCGAGTGGTTAGCGTCATAACTAACATGCCGGGTGTTCGGGTTCGATTCCCGTTCTGGTCGGGGGAATTTTTCGTCAAAGAAATTTCCTCCGACTTGCACTGTGATCACGCGTATTCTAGAGCTTGCCACTCAGAATGCATTCAAAGCGTGTTATTTGGCATAGAAATCTCAACTAAGTACTAATAAAAATGACGCAAGTAATACTACGTTGAGACGGCGAATTTCCTCTAGGAACGTTAGTGCCATTGAAGAAGAAGAAGCTCTACTGAAATACAGGGTGACTCAAAAGTCATTAAATTCTTCAAACATAAGGTGACTATGAATACGGCATCTATAGTCAATAATTATACTACCAAACAAGCAGGCGACCACTTTGCCCCCCATGACCAATTTGCCCCCACTACCCCTAATAGTTTTCTCAGCAGCTTCACCCAATAAGCTGTAAAAATTATTTTTCTATGAACACCATTGGTTAGATTATTGACGTTACAGAAACCCAAATCTTCAAGAATTATCTTTTTCCGTCCTTCCGTTTTCTGGAAAATGATAAAAAACCGAAAAATCGTCAAACGAAAACATTGGCTAAAACCTACATTCATGATCTTGTAGGAGGTTCAATTCAACGTTTTTTTTTTTTACATCACAATGTGTGTTCTTTTTTAAGTAATACTGTAAGAAATTTCACACATTTTTGCATTTTAGTAGTTTTGTTTTTTATTAGGTTATGTGAGGTTATGTACTTTTCGCACATAGTTGCTTTAATCCGAATTTATTGTCCAATAGAGTTATGTAAAATTGAATGAAATTGATGATCAGTAATAGCTAATAAATTAAGCTATCATTTTATGCTAAAAGCTTACCATATGGTAGCTTTCCAAAGCCATGAAAAATTATCAAAGTTGTTGTTCGATTTTTCGAACGCTTGGCCTGAAATGGGTTAAATATTTCTTCATCTTTTTGAGGAATCAATTAACTTTCTATTAAATTAATTGATTTCTCAAAAACTTGTTTCAATCGGGCAGCAGATTTCAAACCAAAAATGCACAAATTTAAATAAAAAATGGGGAGAATCGGGGCAGCGATTGATTAACTTGGTGTTGGATTGTTCTTTAGTAAACTCTTCGAATTTGATAAGCGATGTTTTGATAAGGATTTTAGCGGAGGAAAACCAAAGAGCAATACAAATAACTTTTCGGGAAAAGTTAGTAAAAAATCAATGAGTCGTGAGTTTTCTGATGATACCCCGATTCTGCATTCCGCCGATTTGCATTCCGTTCGAAATCATTACTTCGTTCTAGATATAATTTTGCATTACCTATTTTTTTACCCATTTAATGTTCGAAGAGAAGCAGATTGAACGAATTGCAAAAACAACTTGAACGGAATACAGAATGGAATTTTATCAAGTTGATCCAAATATTTCGAATCGATCGAAATACAGAATAGGGGAGGAAGTTTTCCCCACGAGCAATTTGAAAGCCATCTAGACACTCAATGAAGAATGGTCAATAAGCAGTTGAAAAATACATTAAAAATATAGCTAATACGCTATTAGTATCCTTTGAAAATTCACGGAACTATTGCGGAAAAGGTTTCGCATTGCGCTGATGACTTAAAGTGAAACGTATATGCGATATTTCCTGTGACCAATCATACTCCGGAGTGGGCAAAAAACTACACTTGACAAATCCGCTCGATATCCATAAACCAGATATTTGTAGTTTGAAAATGCTGAATTTTTTGTTTTCATGTCATGATTTATATCGAAAGTACAGGCGTTTCGAAATCGCTTAGAAGTTTCGACCCTTTACTCCTCAATCCTTTATCAAATGAAGATCTTTAGATATCAGTGCATGGTCTCTATTCCATCTTTTCTTTTCTTGAAATTCTTTTTAATTGATAAAAAAAAAATCTATGCATATAACATTGTTCTGTTTGTTTTTGTGCGCTTCATAAACTCGAAAAGTTCGCCACTGATGGAGCTCATATTATGACACAATATAAAATCCACTTCAAGGATTGTTGTTGCTACTGCCAACCCCTCAGGAAGCTTTAAGATTTTCAGATGGAATAAGCACACTTCTAAAGTAAAGCTGTGAGCATAAATCAAATTTCTAGTGTTGAATACGTATTCTATGTGGTAGCAACACATTTTTTTCGCAAGTGTTCAAAAAATTAGTTCACGATTTTTTGAACACTTGCATTGTATCCGATAATGATTTTAAATCCATTTAATTTTATTCGATTGGCGTTGCTCAAGATCAATCTTTGGAATTGTGTGATGTAGATTCGGATTCGGATTGTTCAACTGTATATTGCGCGTTTCCGTGTTGGCATACTAGATATCCAAGGCGTGGCAGGGTACAGCTAGTCAAATTTGAAAAAAAAACTTAAATAGAATTAAAATTTAATTGAGGTGCAATCCAGTTATTTTCTCAATTATTCCAGTTAAATAAGCAAAAATGTCCACGGGGTCAACAGGGAGAGGGGTATGAAAATGTCCACACTTGTCCACGGAGGGGGAGGGGGGAGTGTAAAATCTTTCTTTTTCTGTCCACGTGGTATGTGGACAGCTCCTAAGATGAGTACAGATGAGTAAGATTTGTGACCCTTCTGGTACAGATTTAAATGTGGCAACACTGCATAACATATATTCCGTGACCGAGCGGGTAGTGGATTTTTCGTCAAAGAAATTCTTTCACTCTGAATACGGATAAAGTGTGTTATTGTGCATAGTAGTTTCAATCAAAAACTAATAAAAATGACGCTAGTTATACTACATTGAGTCGCCAAATTCCTTTAGGAATAGGAACAGCTCAGAAGAATAAAAACATATAAAATAAATAAAAACATATAAAATACCCTAAAACCTTGCATTTGAAACCTGATACTAACGTTGGTCAATCAAACAGTGAGATAAAGGTTATTTCAATATGGACGCTATGAAAGTAGACCGAAAGGGACAGCAAACGGCGCCATATTTTTTCCCACTCTCTTGACATTGCTCTTCAGTAAGGTTTGCCATTTCATAATGGAATGATATACAATCCAACAACGAGTCGAGATTATTAAAATTTACTACCGAAATTCAATGGCCTCAAGTTTAAGAGCGCTACGTCCAATTTATGGTCGTCATAATCGTCCTGCCAGATCAACAATTGAGCGTCTAGTGGAAAAATTTGAATCCACAGGCACAGTACAAAATGTTCCCGTGCCAGTGAGACAAAGAAGTGCCCGTAGTGTCGAAAACATTGCTGCCGCTAGCGCATCAATTGAGGAAGACCCAAATCAGTCTCTAGCACGTCGTTCTCAAGCGTTGGGCACCTCTGTGACGTCGTTGTGGCGAATTTTGCGAAAAGATCTTGGCATACATCCTTACAAGATCAAATTGATGCAAGAACTGAAACCGCTTGACCACCAGAAGCGTCGTATTCGTGAATTGTGCTGAGCAACAACTTGAAAATGATCCGGATCTTCATCGAAAAAAACATTTTCAGCGATGAGGCTCATTTCTGAGTGAATGGCTTAATCAATAAGCAAAATATGCGTTATTGGAAAGGCAGAAATCCACACGTACTCCATGAGTCACCATTGCATCCTGAAAAAATTACGCTTTGGTGCGGTTTATGGTCCGGTGGCGTCATTGGGCCGTACTTCTTCCACTCAATGATAACCGAATATTTTTGGCCCGAATTGTATGACATGGACTTGGACAAAATGTGGTTTCAACAGGACGGCGCCACAAGCCACACAGCCAATTTAACAATCGATTTATTGAAAACCATGTTTGGTGAGCGTGTTATCTCTCGACATGGCCCAGTCAATTGGCCGCCTCGGTCGTGCGATTTGACGCCGTTAGACTAGCTCCTGCGGGGCTACGTCAAGTCTATGGTCTATACAAGCAAGTCAGCGACGATTGATGAACTTCGTACGAATATCTAACGTGAAATTGCAGCAGTATCGGCCGATTTTTGCTTGAAAACCGTCGAAAATGGGGTTCAGCGTTTGGATTTCTGCAAGCGTGCCCGTGGTGTTCATGCAAAAGAAAGGCATCAAATGTACTTTCACATGAATCCAGAATTTCATTGATGTCCAAAACCGTTTCTGATTTATTAAAAAAAAAAACTTTTATAGCGCTCTTATTGAAAAATCCGATATTTCAAAGGCTGAACGTTCATCGTAATTTCGCCAATGCACTGTCAGGATGTGAGGTCATGCTAACAAGGATGAACTCTATCGATGGAAGAGAACCTCGAGTTTTGATTTCATTTTGAAACATTCTACATAATGAGCATATTATTCACTGCCATGATTTCCATAAACTATTTGCATTTCATGAATCGTATATGTCGAATTAAATGGGTTTTCAAGGATCCTGAAATGCATGCAAACGACATCTGGTCATCCATATCAATGAGTTGTCGAATATAATCATAAAACGAATATCAGCAGAAAAACATTCTTTGAGAAATACAAGCCCATTCCTCCAAAACGGTGCAATACACAATTCCTCTGTACTTTTCCAAAGTTACAGTGTGTGTCATTTTTATTAGTTCTTGGTTGAGATTTCAATACCAAATAACTCGTAGAATAGCCCAAATGAAAATACACTGTTTGTCAATTAAGTTTTGGCACTAGTAGTGAACATGAACTTTTCCGAAGAGTTATTTTTTATTAGTTGCTTGTAAGCAGTTTTCTACAGCTCTAATAAACTATTACATCGATTTAATAGCGATCCGAATGCGTGCTCTAGTACATGTTGGTTAATTTCGTACAATGTTTCGGTTGAAACTGTTTTAATTGGCATAATATCGTCAAAATGTTCATTTAATGTTGCTTTTAATTTTAAGACAAGAGAAAAGTCATCTCAGTAACTTAACACCAAATCGAATGATTTGTTATTTTTATTTAAAATGATGTTACATCCCTTGAAGAGATTGGATCTGATTCACAACATTGCTCCTCCAACAACTTGGTTCATATCTGCAGTTTCCACCGATTCTTGTCAATTCTTATCCAACCAACTTCTTGTTCTTACCGGATTCAATGCGGACACCATCTTTGCAAAGCTGCTGCCTGGCAATCTTGCAAAATGTCCTGTCCATCGCACGCGTTCAGCCTTGACGACTTTCTTGTCCATACTTCGTGCCCATAGAGAACAACCGGTCGAATTAGGAATTTGTACATGGTACACTTCGTACGGGGTCGGAGTTTGTTGGACCGTAATGATTGGCGTAGCCCATATTAGGCGCGACTTCCATTGACTATGTGTCTTCGAATTTCACGGCGAGCCAAGGTAAACAAATTACTCTACCACCTTAAGACCGTCGCCGTTGATAACATCACTTCCATGTTCCATGAAGAATTCTATTACGATCAGCACCTACTGCTAGCATGTAGTTAACTTTAGACGCATTGATCTCAAGCCCAAACAGCCCTACTTAGTGTTTCAGTCGGGTATACATGTTCGCTCTCGCTATGTGTTCTTCCGATTACGTCCACGTCGCCGGCGAAGCAGATAAACTGACTAGACTTGTTGAAAATTGTGCCCCGCAAGTTGAAGACCGTTTTTCGCATAACACCTTCCAGCGCCACGTGGAAGAGCAGACAGAAGAGTCCATCGCCTTGTCGAAGTCCTCTGTGAGTATCAAGCGATTCCGACAGATCGCCTGAGATTCGCACACCGTTCATCGTTGTCTGAATTAGTCTTGTCAGCTTTCGGGGAAAGCCGTGTTCGTCCATGATTCTCCATAGCTGTCGTCGGTCGATTGTGTCATATGCGGCCTTTAAATCGACGAAGATATGATGCGTAGGGACTCGATACTCACGGTACTTTTAAAGGACTGCACGGTAGTTCCCACAATCCAGCTTGTCACCTTTTTTGTAGATAGGCCAGATTACCCTGTGCTTCCACTCCAGATGTTCCAGATTCTGACTATGAACCGATGCATACACTCTACAAGTTTTCCTGGACCTCCCTTGAATAGCTCCGCTGCGAGGCTATCCTTGGCCATGGCTTCCTTGACTTCACCCATAAGAAGTATTGAAGAACCGCAAGTTTTATATCGTAGCACTGCAGGAAGTATGTTCAAAAGGATCTACAGTACGTACGTTTCGCGATGATCATACCATCTGCCATGGCTGCGGCAATACAAACGAGCTAAGTAAAGTTTTCATTGTGATGTGCAATATGCCGAAGCTTGTGATTGATTGGTGACCAATCAACCCAAGAATGTGCAGATTAGGGAATATGGGCTGATTCTTCAACATCAGCATCATCAATGTGCACAGCCCACACGATTCGGGCCATTACCTAGTGATGGTTAAGGTGCACCCAAAACTCTCCATTGTGAACAATATTCGATACCAATACCCGTGACGGTACAAACTTACCCGACTGAAACAAGCAGATGTCGCCGAAAACTACACACATTAGCTTGAAGCTGCACAGCCGGAAGAGTCCCAAACTAACGAAGCTCCTCTTGAGAACTGCTGGAGCATGATTAAAACAGCCATAAACAGTGTATCGGAGAACATCCTAGGACACGCGAAACGAATACGACGGTACGAGTGGTTCGATGTTGGGTGTCAGCAAGTGTTACACGAGAAGAACGCTGCGCGGGAGCTAATGCTGCGTCAATCTACCCGTCAGTACGTGGAACGATATAGACAGAAGCGGAGACAGCAAACCAAACTCTTCAGGAAAAAGAAGCGCCGCCAGAAAGAGGAGGAGTGTGAAGAACCGTTCTCATGATACGCGTAAGTTCTACCGGAGCTCAATGCATCCCGAAAAGGCTTCGTGCCACGAGCAGAAATGTTTCAGAATGGGAGTATCCTGGCGAATGAACGTGAAGTGACCGAAAGATGGAGGCAGCACTTCGATGAACACCTGAATTGTGTACAGGTAAAAGACCACGATAATGATGGAAGCGTTTGATGCAGTAAATAATGCAGATGTACCACCCCAACGATAGGTGAAATTAGGAATGCTATCAAACAGCTTAAGAACAACAAATCAACTGGAAAAGATTGCATCGGAGCAGAACTTATCAAGATGGGCTTGAAAAAGTATGCATCGTCTGATTGCCAGAATTTTGGAAACCGAACAGCTACCGGAGGAGTGGAGAGTTGTGGTAGACTGCGAAAACTTTCGTGCAATCGCCGTCCCGAATGCCGCCTACAAAGTGCTTTCCCAAATCATCTTCCGCCGTCTATCGCCACTTACAAACAGATTCGTGGGAGGTTATCAGGCCGACTTCATCGAAGGTTAGTCTACTACTGGCCAGATCTTAACAGAGTCCCAGCGCATCATCCAATCGACTTCAAAGCCGCATATGAATCAATAACACAAAAAGAGCTTTGGAGAATCGTGAACGAAAACTACTTCCCCGGGAGCCTGGCAAGACTGATTAAGGCTACGATGGATAGAATACAGTACTATATGCGACTATCGGGTGTATTATTTGATTCATTCGAGCACCGCAATTATCTTCGACAAGGTGATGGTCTCTCTTGCCTGCTGTTCAACATTGCGGTAGAGGGTGTTATAGGACGAGCGGCGTTTAACCTGCGTGGTACGATTCTCAATGGATCCAGTCAATTCATCTGCTTCGCTGATGACGTACACAATGTCGGCAGATCATCTGTGACGGTAGCTGAACATTACATCAGACTTAAGTACGAAGCAGAGAGAGTTTGACTGAGAATCAATGCGTCTAAAACCAAATACACGCGCGACGGCGATGATTTAGAGGCAGTGGACCAATCTGTCTACCTTGGATCAATGGTATCGTCTGACAATGATATCAGCCTCGAGATCCGGAGACGCATTCTCAATGGGAGTTGTACATACTATGGTCACCACCAACACTTAGATCAAACAGACTTAGTAATTGTGCGAAATGTCCCCTGTACAAAACACTCATAAGACCGGTTATCCTCTACGGGCACGAAACGTGGACAAGACTCAAAGAGGACATGCGAGCACTCGGATTATTTGAGCGACGAGTGTTAAGAACCATCTTCGGCGGTGCACAGGAGGACAGCGTATGGAGGCGAAGGATGAACCACGAACTCATGCAACTCACCGGCGAACCCACCAGTATCCAGAAAGTGTTCAAAGTTGGAAGGATACTCTGGGCAAAAATGGTGTTCATCTGGAATCCAGCTAATACGAGACGCCGAGGAGCACAGCGAGCAAGATGGTTAGACCAAGTGGAACAGGACATGGTGAGCGTGGGGTGCCCGCGGAAATTGGAGGGAGATAGCCACGAACCGAGTTAATTGGAGAAGAATTGTGAATCAGGCCATGTTGTAAAGACGTATAGCCAAAATCTATACATATAAAAATGGCAGCCCCACCTTAGAGAGGGAGGCTGCCATACAAATGAAACACAAATTTCTAAATTTCTCGAGAATTAATCAAGCAAATGAAACGAAATTTGCCGTGTGGAGGTATTAGGGTGCAATAAATGATTCTATGGTGGTTAGATACCCCTCCCCCCTCTCGAAGGGAGAGGGCTGCCATTCGAATGAAGCACAAATTTCTGCATTACTCGAGAATTAATCAAGCAAATGAAACCAAATTTGGCAAATTGAGGTTTTAGGATGCAATAAATATTTCTATGGTGGCTCCCGCTCTCTGGGTGGGCTGTGCTGTCATACAAATGAAACACAAATTTCTGCATAACTCGAAAACTAATCAAGCAAATGGAGCCACATTTGGCATGTGAAGATTTTATGGGACACGGAACGTTTCTATGGTGAATACACTCCTCCCCCTCTCTAAGGGGGGGTTGCAGTACAAACGAAATACAAACTTCTGCATAACTCGAGAACTAATCAAGCACAATTTGGGATGTGAGGGTTTTTGGGTATGAGAAATGTTTCTATAATGGTATGACACCCCTCCCTCCTCTGGAATGGAGAGGGAATCCCATAAAAATATTACCCATATTTCAACCAAAAATATTCCAACCAAACATGACAATTGAAAATTTTCGGAAAACTCTGAAGGAAAAAGGGAAAATTCGGAAAATTAAATTCCCATATGTTCTACAATTATATAGTGACAAGTTCAGTTAGTCCATTTGATGTTTGCGCTAGCGAAATTGATCTTTGCTCGAAACTGGAAAAGGATTTTAATGTGATGAAACGCACTCCTATATCTTCTTCTATCTATACCAAAAAAAAAGATCGCCGGATGTGTTGATAAGAGCAGAACTCGAGGAAGGAATTGTCCGATTTAGGACTGTCTTTATTCTTTTATATTTTCTGTATAAAACATTTATTCCATGTAACGAAGAAACATGTTATTTGCAACTGGTTGAAAAATCTTGAACGAGAATTGTGTTGCAAAATATTATAATGATGAGTTTTGTTAGAAATATTAGGAATTTTATAGTAAAAGGTAAATTCAACGGGGTCGAATAGAAAATCAATCAATGAACAGCTCTGCGATTGGACCCATGAACTTGCTCATAGTAAGAAAACGTGAATGTTTGAAGGTATTGATAACAAAAAACAAAATTTGGGCGGTACGAAGTTTGCCGGGTCAGCTAGTGTTTAATAAAAGTAATGGTTAATAACCATTGGTTATCACGGTTACAAGTACACGCAATAGGCTATACCAAGGATTAAAAGTAACGAAAAGACATTTTTCAATTTGCTTCCCCACTAGAGATTTTTTTGTTTACCCAATTAATAAATCGTCACAGGATCTTCAAGTTTTTTTATAAACAGAAAGTATATAAATATTACACATGAATTGTAAAATATGCATTAAATTGATCATTTACACCTTTGCTGAAAATCAGTTCGTTCGGAATTATTTCGTATGACGTTTAAAAAAACGACCGTTCGTTCAATCTTTGATCGCGTGACGTGACGTCCGCGAACGGTTTGCCCATCACTACCATGAAGGCTAAGGCCCGAATTGTATGCAAAAATGTTTGTTGCTCTTCCCCCACAGCGCAAGCAGTGAGTAAAATATAAAAAAAGCATACCTACTTTATACGCTAAATTTTTTACTTCCTTCACTGTCTTTATTGTTGTGTTATAAACCAAAAACATTGCTGTATGGCTTACCCCTTGAATAAAAAGTTAAAGACGTAGTCCTACGTCAAAATCGTTCTAAGTATCTCATACAGTATCGTACATTTTAAATTATTCAGTTTTAGTTTTAGTTAAGGCAAACAGTTTGGGCTTAACTATGACAAGTTTGACCATATCTTCGAATTTTCATGAAAGTAGGGGAACAAGGTTGAGAACTTATGAGAACTAACGATGAGATTTGTAAAACTTAACCATTTATAATTTCCCGATAATGTCAAGAACAGCCGTATTTTTTTAAAGTTTTTCTGTATTAATAAAACATATTTATCTTGCTGAAACTTCTTTTTTTTTATTTTTAGTCAATTATTGTGTAATCCGCGATTTTCGTCATTCGCGGTGAGCTTGCCCTACTATTCAGCAAATAATCGGGGCTCTACTGTAACCCGAATTAGCGCTGTTGACGTCAAACAAATAATTTTTTACGAGATTTGTGGACGGCAAAGTGTCAAAATATTTGCGCTCGTTAACTTAACACACTGTATATGCCATCGAAATAACTTCAACAGAACCAAGATTCTTAATATGCTCAACACGTGAAACACATTTGAAAACAAATTATTCTTTATGAGCGCGACTTGTTTACGAAGAAGTGCGCACCAAGCTCATCAAATTCGCCCTTCCGATCTCCTCTAACATTTTGTTTACTCTTTTAGGACGAGTATGTGGACGAAGAAGGTGAACACGTCGAGGGCGAGGAAGGTGACGAGCCTGCCGGGCATCAACCAGTGACCACAACCACCACCACCACTGAGAAGCCGAAGAACATCCGGCCCAGCATTCGTCCGTTCCGCAGCAACGATGACCTTCTGTCGGCACTGAAGAAACGCCGCATGGAATCCAAAAATCAAAAACCAGGTATGAGCACCTCGATCATTACCAGCCAACTAGGAACAGACCATAACAGTGAACGAACAAAATACACAAAAAAAAACTCGATCCTCCTTGGGCAAGGACGGTAGCCTTACCGGTCAGGGCAAAATCTACCGCACAGAGAAAGTGCTGAGTTGTTGTCCACCTTCACAGCGCCAACTGCTTATCGCGATCGAACCACATTCCATGAGCAGAGCGCAAAACTTGCTCGCATATTCCAGTTTTTTTTCTGTATTTCTAAGGCAACCCACTGTGAAAATTAACTAAAAAAAACAGGTGCTTTGCATAATCGACTGCAGCCCGACAATGACTCGTTCATTTCTGCTCCTGCCGTCTGCAGAACGCGTCCATTCACTTTCGCTTTTTATTTCCTCTTTTAAATGGCTTGCGACGGAAGGCTGGATGAGATCCAGGGATGTTCGAGTGTCACTGACGATGGTAGCCCTCGCGCGGTGTTAATATAAATTGTGTTGCCCCGGCCAATTCGATTGTGAAACATGTTTTTCGACGCCAAAACGGACCAGTTAGAAAGCAGACGGAACACTCGGAGGCCTTGGATGCCATTTTTGAAAAAAAGGAACCTTGTTACCAGCCAACTTTGGCCGGTATGATACTGAAAGAAGGAACATTTATGAAGAAAATGCTACACAGACAGTGGGTAGCTGCAGGAGTCTAAAGGGTGTGTCACATCAAATTGCATCACGGAAAAAACGCTGTAGAAATTCGCCCAGTAGACCGATCCTTTTGAAAATTTCAGACAGTAAAATAAAAACTATTAAACAACTTTTGGCATTTTCTTTTTATTCATACTTCGAGCCCAAGCCCGTATGCTCGCACCTTCCTCTTTACCTCGTCCATAAGGTTCTGTACAACGTCAGGTTGTAGTTTTTTTTTAACAGAAATCCATTTTCACTTGAAATCCACCTCCGATTTGACAACTTTTGGGTTCTTCCGGAGGGCCTGCTTCATAATCGTCTAATATTTCTCTATTGGGCGAAGCTCCGGCGCGTTGGGCGGGTTCATTTCCTTTGGCACGAAGGTGACCCCGTTGGCTTCGTACCACTCCAACACGTCCTCTGAATAGTGGTACGAAGCGAGATCCGGCCAGAAGATGGTCGGGCCCTCGTGCTGCTTCAATAGTGGTAGTAAGCGCTTCTGTAGGCACTCCTTAAGGTAAACCTGCCCGTTTACCGTGCCGGTCATCACGAAGGGGGCGCTCCGCTTTCCGCAAGAGCAGATCGCTTGCCACACCATGTACTTTTTGGCAAACTTGGATAGTTTCTGCTTGCGAATCACCTCCGGAACGCTGAATTTGTCCTCTGCGGAGAAGAACAACAGGCCCGGCAGCTGACGAAAGACCGCTTTGACGTAGGTTTCGTCGTCCATTCCCAGGCAATGCGGCTTCGTCAGCATTTCGGTGTACAGTTTCCGGGCTCGCGTCTTCCCCACCATGTTTTGCCTTTCGTCGCGGTTAGGAGCTTTCTGAACCTTGTATGTACGCAGATCCTCCCGCTGCTGGGTTCGCTGGACGAATGAACTTGACAAATTCAGCTTATTGGCGACATCCCGGACCGAACTTCTCGGATCACGTCTAAACTGCTTAACTACGCGCTTGTGATCTTTTTCACTGACGGAGCATCCATATTTGCCGTTCTTCACCTTCCGGTCGATGGTTAGGTTCTCGTAGTATCGTTTTAGTACTCTGCTGACCGTGGATTGGACGATTCCCAGCATCTTACCGATGTCCCGATGTGACAACTCCGGGTTCTCGAAATGAGTGCACAGGATTAATTCACGACGCTCTTTTTCGTTCGACGACATTTTTCCAAATTTACGAAAAATTGACAGTGAAGCATGGCCAACGTGATCTATACACTCTTATCTGATTATAAGCGAAAGCTGAAGATATAATTCCTAAAAATTAAATTTCTACAGCGTTTTTTCCGTGATGCAATTTGATGTGACACACCCTTTACCTGCTTGGGGTGATGAAATCTGCAGGTGCGCTTGTGTATGCTTTTGCTGTGCGAAATACACAGCTCTGGTGGAGTGCGATAGAGAATTTGGGCCGCTAGAACCGGTTTCGACGGGCGTAACCGCCGCCGATATAGCCGCAATGCAAAAGGACTTGATATTGACATTTTCTGTTCAGTCGACAAAATCGACTGCCAATTATGAGAGGCAAGTTTCTTCGGTTAACCTAGATAATGTCCAAAACAGTTTCCACTCCCGGATATCGGATTTCATCATGCGATCTCGACGATAATGTTGGACAACAAGAACGACTCAGGCCTTCACTTTTCATCAAACAATCATCTGCATGATGCAGCGAACGCTCGATGTTGAGATACATGAGATGTTGAGATCAATCGTAAGCCCATATTGGGGGAAACCTTTCACCTTTACGGTCTCCAGCCGAGCCCATCAGACAACAAAACGAATGTTTGTTTTGGCTACATTCAAATTCATTCATTGATTGATGTGAAGTGGGAGGGAGCAACAATATCTCGAATCAAGAAAACAAACCAAATTATTACATTAGTTGTATATTGCACGCGATCTCGCCGCGTTGATATTAGACATACATTTTTGACACACTGTGAGAAAAACCAGTTTTCTTTAAGCCGGTCTCATATGGCCACAAAAGTCAATCGCTAGTGATTCGCGAGGGTTGGCGGAGAAGATGCTTGGGTGCTAATCTCATTTCCCAATCTGGGTGAATGAATGCTGACCCAACAAAGACATCGATTCCCGTTCTCCTTCGTCAACCGTCATACGGTTGATTCAGAAAGCTGTTTTCCCGGATGAGACAGAAGGTCGTTGTAGCTTATTGTAGCTACGGAATGGTTGCAGTGACTGGCAGAAAAAAAATCACTCTGCAGAGGATATTATTACATCAATGTTATTAGCAAACTAATTATTTTTACTATAGAGATTAAAATGAAATTATTAATTTCTTTAATCTACCATATCGAGTCTCGCTCATGGATCGAATCGATAACATCGCTGAACCGATTAGGTCAAAATCAATAACATCGGGCCTGACTCGTAGTGCATTTACATACGAGAGGGACGTGAAATAGCCCGATGCATGACTACTTCAACATCGAGGAGCACTCGCTTTGGCATGGTTTCCACCAAGTTATGCAGATACTGAGGTTCCAGAGTGTCCCATGTGTTAAGCAATTTTGAAATCTGTTTTTTTTCAATTCGTTTATTTGTAAGGCTCAATCGCATAAGCTTTGCGGAGCCGCTAACTCAAGTTTAGTTTATACAAAAATTTCATCTTAAATCTATGTTTAGTAGGTTTCGACCGATTACTCGCGGTTTACTCGAGGTTAGAGGGGCAACAATTTTTGTGCGACGGGTCAGGTTAGGGATATGGATATGAGGTATCATTGTCTCAACCGAGGGTTGCCGCACGCACTGTTTTTTTTTTTTTTTTTTTTTTTTTTTTTTATAGAGGTGAGGAACGCTCTTCCAGCCTTATCTGGGAAGGGATAACCCAAACGTCGAGTGGGGATCGCACCCACAAAAACCAAGCCCTCTACTCGTAGCCTCATTCCCCCCGGGACCACATCTAGGCGACTACTTCAGGGGGCGGCTGTGCTCATGCACTTCACGAGTTTTCAACGCTAACTAGCGTTGATCCTTCCCTTTTTCTCTATACATCTCATTTACGTTTCCGTTGTACTCCGCCACGCACATCTGCTGCACAGGCTTCCTTTTACCCGTCGAGACGTGTACCGATTAGGAATTGCCCTCCAACTTGACGCGCAACCCGTCACAGTCACCCTCGCGGGGTTTCTCACCTGTCGAGACGTGAACCGATTAGGAAGCGCCCTCCATCTTGACGCGCGCCCCGTCACAGCCGCCCTCGCAGGATTTCTCTTCCCAACGGAGCGCCGATTAGGCAGTGCCCTCCAACATAACGCGCACTCCGTCACAGCAACTCTCGTGGGGTACTACACTTTGCAACAGCCCTCGCATTTGTTCCTCTTCTATGGTCAGGGGTTATTACTACGCTGGTCGGCCCTCCACTTCCGCTGTAGCTCGGACATGATGTGTATGATTACACTGTTCACAGCGTTCCAGGTGCCCTCATCGCGACACATTTTCTCTACTATGTTCCCGGCATGAAGGGCAGGCAGCCCCTCGCGTCTTGCGGTGAACCTGGGACACACAAATACCACGTGTTCTGGTGTTTCCTCCACATCTTCACACTCCGGACAGAGTGGCGACGTTGCGTGCCCGAACCGGTGCAAATATTGCCTGAAGCAGCCATGTCCAGACAGGAACTGTGTCAGATGAAAATTCACCTCCCCGTGCTTCCTGTTCAGCCAGGTCGATAGTACCGGTATGAGCCCATACGTCCACCTGCCTTTCTCCGCCGTGTCCCATTCCTGCTGCCACTTCAAGAGTGATTCTACTCTCGCTGTTTTCCGGATACCCCTGATTTCCTTTCGTCTGTAGCACTCTCTGTCTTCCGCCAGAGTGATGCCAATAGGGATCATGCCGGCGATAACGCAGACTGCCTCCAACGAGATCGTCCTATACGCGCTCGCAACTCGCATCGCCATGAGCCGAAACGTACGGTCCAGTTTTCTACGATTCCGGTGGGTTTCGAGAGCCGCAGACCAGGCTGGTGCTCCGTACCGCAGTATGGACGAGGATACAGCAGCCAGGAGACGCCTTTTGCTACTGCAAGGTCCTGCGTTATTCGGCATTATTCTCGCTATCGCGCTAATGGACTTCTCTGCTTTCTCGCAGACGTAGTCGACGTGGTTGTTGAAATTCAGCCGGTCGTCGATCATAACTCCCAAATATTTCAACCTACGCTTAGAAGGTATCACGTGTTCCCCGACTGTAATTTCCGCTCGCTGCACGGCTTTGCAGTTACTCACCAACAATACTTCCGTTTTATTATGAGCAATCTGCAGTTTCGCTGCTTGCATCCAGTTCTCTACTGAGACGATGGACTCGATTGCAAGCATCTTCACCTCTTCGAGTGTCTCGCCTGCCACTGTGAGAGCGATATCATCCGCGAAGCCCACGATCTCCACGCCTTTGGGAAGCTTCAGATTCAGTACACCGTTATACATTACGTTCCAGAGCGTTGGGCCCAGGATAGAGCCTTGTGGTACGCCGGCCGTTATATTCAACGTTGTCCGCCCCATGCTCGTCTCGTAGACTAGGACGCGGTTCTGAAAGTAGCTTCCTAGAATTCTGCACAGGTACCCAGGAACCTTCATACGGTGTAGGGACTCGGCAATGGCTTCCCAGCTAGCGCTGTTGAAAGCATTCCTCACGTCGATCGTTACTATAGCACAATGTCGGTCGCCCCTCCGCTTTTGCTGTGATGCCTTCTCTGCTTTTTCAACCACTGTCCGGATAGCATCAACGGTGGACCTGCCTTTCCGGAATCCAAACTGCATCTTTGACAGACCATGGTCACTCTCCGTACATTTCGTCAGTCTGTTGAGGATAATCCTTTCCAAGAGTTTCCCGAGCGTATCCAGCAGGCATATAGGCCTATAGGATGTTGGTACCCCCGGGGGCTTTCCTGGTTTTGGCAGCAACACTAACTTTTGGATCTTCCATTTCTTAGGAAAGTGACCATCATCCAGGCATTTCTGTAGCACTATCCTGAAGATGTCCGGGAACGCCTGAATCGCCGTTTTCAAGGCCGCGTTGGGGATTCCGTCGGGGCCGGGCGCTTTCTTTACCTGCAGTCTCTTCGCCACTGCTACCAGTTCTTCATTGGAAACTTGAGAACGTTCGGTAGCTATTTCGGCGTACGGTGTCGGTGGCCATATCGTAGGATCATGCATCGGAAATAAACCCTCCACAATGACCTTCAGCTTCTCGGGACACGATTCGACGGGCGTCACAGGTCCTCTGATCTTCGCCATCACGACTCGATACGCGTTGCCCCATGGGTTGGCATCTGCCTCTCGGCACAGCTCCTTAAAACAGTTCGCTTTGCTCATTGTAATTTCCCGTTTCAAGGCGGCTCTAGCTGCTCGGTACACCGTATTACGTTCCTCTCTATCAGCACTGTTTCGTGCTCTCTGAGCGCGTCTTCTGGCTCGAAGACAGCTAGCGCGAAGGTTGCGGAGAGAGTCGTTCCACCAGTAAGCTGGGCGTCTTCCATTTTTTGGTGCAACTTTCCTCGGCATGGTAGTGTCGCATGCTCTCACCAGTAGATCTGTCAACTTTTCTGCGTTCCAATCTGAAACTCCGCTATCTAGACGAAATGCTTCGACGAAAAGGTCCTTGTCGAAAGCATTCGTCTTCCACTTCCGCTCACAGCTTGTTGTCCTCCGAACTCTCACGTGGTTTCGTTGACCGATTCTGTACCGGATCGCCTGGTGATCACTGTGCGTATACGACTCGCACACTTTCCACTCCGTACTCGCCAACAGCGACGGACTGCAAAAAGTAACGTCGATGATGGATTCGCGCCCATCTTTCCGGAAAGTGCTGGTGGTACCTTCGTTCAGTAACGTTACTTCCAGCTTTGCTAGAGCTTCCAGTAGACTGTACCCTCTGATGTTGGTGCATCTACTTCCCCACTCCACCGCCCAGGCGTTGAAGTCGCCTCCAATGACGATCGGTGTTCTACCAATTAGTTCCTCGGTCATTGCGTCTAGCATCTGGTGAAATTGATCAGTTGTCCATCTCGGGGGTGCGTAGCAACTACACATGAAGATTCCATTAATTTTGGCGATTACGAAACCTTCATGTGAACCTCCAACCACTTCCTGGATAGGATATCTGCCCATCACCTGTATTGCAGCAAACCCTAAACTATCCGTCGCCCAGCTGCCGTTATCACGGGGTACTCGGTACGGCTCCGCTATGATTGCAACGTCGCATTTTGTCTCTGTTGTCGACTGCCACAACAGTTGCTGAGATGTGTTGCAATGGTTCAGATTGATCTGAATTATCTCCGTTACTGCGATTCTGCTAACGCCTTCTTATACGAGGGACACTTGAAGCTTCCTGTCGCATGGTCGCTGCCGTTCTCTGGTTTGCAGAGCAGGCATTTCGGTTGCTTCGTGCAGTCTCTCGCAACGTGCCCTTTCTCACCGCATCTCCTGCACAGTTCAGACCTGTCGGGGCCTGTGAAGCTTCTTGCCTGATGTCCAAAGCCCATGCACTGGAAGCATCGCTCCATCCGCTTGGTCACCCGGGGCACCATCTTCAGCGAGCAAACCGACCAGCCAACTTTTATTTTGGTCGTTTCTACCATCTTATTGGCTGCAACTGTTGAGAGCCGTATCGACGCCGTCTGCGTACCACCATACGCCTTCCTCATACGGATCGTCATTGGTGTATTGTCCAGCTTACACTGTTCTATCAACTCGCGCCTTAGCTCCTCGTCTGTCGTGATTTCGTCCAGATTTCTGCATTCGACCACTGATTCCTGGGAAAGAGCCCTCACCTTCACTTCCTCACCGAGCGACTTCGCAACCAGTTCCTTGAAGGCTGAACTTTTGACCGCCGGATCCCTCTTGAGCTCGAAGAGCATCTCTCCTTTCTGGGTACGCCTGGTTTTCACCACCTTCTCTCCCAGTTCTTTCAACTCCGGATCGTCCCTCACTTTCCGTAGGAGTGATGCATAAGTCACTCCTTCCTTCACCTCGACGATCAGGGCCTCTCCCTTACTACGCTCGCGTCGGGGCCTAGGTTTTTTTGTCTCCTGCACCCCTTTCTTCTTTTCTTCTTTCTTCTTTCGTTTCTCCGTCTGTTTTTCGACAGTGCGCCATCCACTGCCTTCACCTTCCTTTTTGTTTCCCAGGTTATCATTTTTAACCTTCTTCAGGTCTTCTTCATCCCCTGGGGTATCCCTCTTCCTTTTGTCCGATCGTGGATTTCGTGGCGTCTTCGGCGTCTCCTGTATCTCAGCCGCACGCACTGTAGCATTGTGCATAATGACCAGGGATAGCATCTGGTGTTCGACTAGCTGTCGAGGGTGGGCGACGGTGAGATGAGGGGACAAGACAAACAAACTAATAACGAAAAAGAAAAAAAACACAAAAGCATTAAATTCTTATACTAGACCGTTTCACAAACATATAGATCAACTGCATATAGCAGATGTCGCGAGTTCCCAACACGTCTCTAACAGGAACATAGGGTTGTCTTCCTTGGACCTCAAGGGCATTCAAAAGGTACTCTCTGGCTGCGTAATTATCCGTACATTGCCAAACTGCGTGATCGATGTCATCGTAACAGTTTCCACACCGACAGACATTGCTTTGAACAAGATTTATTCTGTGGAGATGCACATCTAGCGAGTAGTGGTTGGACATAAGTCTACTCATTACACGAATGAAGTCACGACTTACGTCCAAACCTTTGAACCACGCTCTCGAAGAAACATTTGGAATAATTGAATATAACCACCATCTGCAGCCTCACTTTTGTGAGGAAATAAGATGGGTGCCTACTAGTTCTCATCGACTGGAGAGCCTCAAGCGAACTGAGACTATCCGAGAAAATGAAGTAATGGTCTGCAGGCTTGTTGATCTCCAATGCGAAGTCGATTGCTGCCAGCTCAGCAACATAAACGGAACAAGGTTCCTGCAGTTTACGGAAGGCGCTCGAATTTTCATTGAAAACACCGAAGCCAGTGGATCCATTGAGGCGAGACCCATCAGTGAAGTATCTTTTCATGCAATTGTCTTTTGAGTACTTTCGGTTAAAAATACGGGGAACGTAAGTTGATCGGAGCTGATCTGAGATTCCAAGTATTGCTTGTTTCATCGACAGATCGTATTCAATTGAGGAACTGCTGATGGTGAAGTGAGCACGGTCTGAAGTAAACGATGGAAGACAAATATCTGACGAAATATAGTGGTGGTAAATTCTCATAAACCGAGATTGTATATTTAGATGAAGAATTTTTTCAAAGTTTTTAATCAAAAGTGTGTTCGTGACTCCGCATTTCACCAGTATTCTGAGAGAAAGTTCCCAGAATCGGTTCTGTAGAGGAGTTACTCCTGCCAGAACCTCGAGACTCATGTTATGCGTTGAGTGCATACAGCCAAGAGCTATACGCAGACAATGATATTGAATTCGTTCCAGTTTTAGAAGATGACTTTTAGCTGCTGAGAGAAAGCAGAAAGATCCATACTCCAGAATGGATAGAATAGTTGTTTTATAAAGTGTTATGAGATCTCCCGGATTAGCTCCCCACCACGTGCCGCAAATCGAGCGGAGGAAGTTGACCCTCTTTTGACATTTTTGCTTCAAATACGTAATGTGGGTATTCCAAGTGCATTTTGAATCAAACCAGACACCAAGGTACTTGAAAGTCAATGATTGGGTAATGCTTCTGCCCAAAAGCTTAAGTTGCAATTGGGCTGGGAACCGCTTTCGAGTAAACACTACCAGTTCGGTTTTCTGCGGCGAGAATTCGATCCCTAAGTTCCTTGCCCAAGAAGACAAGTTATCTAAGGAATTTTGCAATGGTCTTTGCAAATTTTCGGCATGGAGACCTCTGACGGAAACCACACCATCATCTGCAAGCTGTCTAAGCGTGCATTGTTCTGCCAAACAACTGTCAATATCTTTCACATAAAAATTATAAAGAAGGGGGCTCAGACATGAGCCTTGGGGTAGACCCATATAACTATTTCTGGAAGTTGTCAGTTGTCCAAGGGTGAAGTTCATTCGCTTTTCTGACAACAAATTGTACAAAAAGTTATTCAAAATTCCAGGAAGTCCGCATCTGTCCAGATTGTCTGACAGAATTTCTATGGTAACCGAATCAAAAGCTCCCTTAATATCCAAGAATACTGAAGCCAATTGCTACTTGTGCGCAAAGGCCAGTTGAATATCTGTAGAAAGCAACGCTAGACAATCGTTTGTTCCTTTGCTCTTGCGAAACCCAAATTGTGTACTTGATAGCAAATTATTTGTCTCGATCCATTGATCGAGTCTTCGAAGGATCATTTTCTCCAGCAATTTTCTAATGCACGAGAGCATAGCAATCGGACGGTATGAGTTATGATCAGACGCTGGTTTGCCAGGCTTTTGAATTGCTATCACTTTGACCTGTCTCCATTCGGGTGGCACAATATTGTTTTCTAGTAGAGTATTGAATAAGTCTAGCAAGCGTCTTTTCGCGATATCGGGAAGATTTTTTAGAAGAACGAATTTAATCATATCGCTTCCGGGTGAAGAGTTGTTCGATGAAAGAAGAGCCATAGAAAATTCCAGCATTGAGAATGGTCCGTCCAGAGGTCCACCGCTCGGAGACGTTTCTCGAAGAGTATGTTGGGCTGGAACTGAGTCTGGACAGACCTTTTTCGCGAAATCGAATATCCATCGGTTGGAGTATTCTTCACTCTCGTTGGTAGATGAGCGGTTACGCATGTTGCGAGCTACCCTCCACAAGGTGCGTATTGAGGTTTCACGAGAAAGACCTTCGATGAAATTGCGCCAGTAACCGCGTTTTTTTGCTTTAATTAATTGTTTCAGCTGTATTTCAAGCTTTGAATATTCCTCGAAGTGTGTGGATGTTCCATGTCTACGAAAAGCTTTGAAAGCATCAGATTTTTTCAAATACAATTTTGTGCATTCATCGTCCCAGCCAGGAGTGGCTGGTTTTCTTTTAAACGGAGCACTTGGAACTTTTCTTTTTTGTGCTTCCAGTGAGCTTTTATACATCAAATCGACAAAGAATCGATATTCCTCCAATGGTGGAAGTATATCTATTGATTCGACACCGATTGTTACCGCCGTTGCAAATTTTTGCCAGTCGATGTTCCTTGTTAGATCAAATGGAACTCGAGATGGTTCAGTGGATTGCGGGCTACACTTGATTGATATACTGATTGGCAAGTGATCGCTACCATGGGGATCATTGATGACCTTCCACTGACAATCTAATGATAACGAGCTTGAGCAAAAAGAAAGGTCGAGACGACTTTCTCGAGCCGGAGGTTTTGGAATTCGTGTCGCTTCACCAGTGTTCAAGATAGTCAAGTTGAAATCGTCACATAAATCGTAAAAAATAGCCGCTCTGGCGTCATCATAAGGATCACCCCACCCAGTACCATGAGAGTTCATATTTTGAAATCTGTTGTGCCGGTTTTATCTACATTGCCCATTGCGAGGATAGCCCCGGGCATTCTCGATAAGGATTAAAAATTTTCGTTGTTCATTCCATCACCTCACATAAAACAGACCGACGAAATTAAGCATACGATGAAATTTTGGACCGGTGAAATCATTCCTCCGTCATTTTTGCACTTCTTTACTCGAACACAACAATCTAACTTCGGAGGTATCCATTCATATCATGCTGAAATCAAAATACTTTTGGTATTTTTGTGAGCTTGTCTGATGAATGGGTTGGATGAGAATCTCTATTTGAAGGCGTGCATTTTTTTCGTGCAGATCACTGTAGTTGGTATCTATTTGTATTTGATGAGATAGGGTGCAACTTTATAACTCGCAGAAGGTAAACCGAATCACTCCTTGAATTTTTGCTGTATCATTTATGATGATGATAATAACGCTGATGCTGATGAAGATCCAGCATTATACCTCCAATCAAACTGGTACAGTTTGTAAACATAAATATTTTCCTGGTGAAACTAAGTTATCATATTATGTCAGCTACAGTCGTGCTTGTAGGAAGCAAGTATTAACCCTTTGCGATCGTAATTACTTTCTCTTGAAAGAAATCCTCTTATCTTTCCACGCTAATAATAAACGAATTTCATGCCAACTCGTCTTAGGAGTTGGCAGCACCATTTCAGATAGCAGTGAAACGTTGTGGGTGCACAGACATGTGTCATTCATGCAACTTTGCATACTTGAAATATTCGAAAAATAATTCGACTACTTTTTGGAAAAAGCCAAAAAAATTTTCTTTTTTTTCAAAAAATTATAACATAAAAACTATGATAACTACAAAATTTTTGGCAAAGGATAAAATGTAGGAAACTGTTTAAAAAAACAATACCAAAATTTTTTTTAGAAAAAAAATTCGCTGACAAAAAAGTTATTTAAAAAATTAAAATTCATTTTTCTCAAAAACGTTTTTTTTTTTCAAAATTCCCAAAAATATATATATGAATTGCCCTTACAATTTCCAACAAGTCGTCCATACATCGGAAGATGGGAACTTTCACAGGGAAAAAGTTTTTCGAACAACAACTTTTTTATGTTTTCTTTGAAAAAAATACAACTTATCTTAATTTTGTATAAAGTCACGATAGCAATATAATGTATTCGACAATGTTTTTTAGATCTTGTTAAAATATAAACTTTTGTCGAAGACATCAACTTTCTATCTTTTATAGTTTTTGGAATATAAGTCATTTTTGTATGAAGACTCCTGAAAAAATAATGTTTTGCTCGTAACATTTTTGTGTGTAAATTCTCACGTTTGACATGTTCTTGACATGTTTCTAAATAGAGAAAAGTCAGCAGATCATTCAAATTGCGATAATTTATACATGAAAATGTAACGAATTGCACATTAATAGTATTTTTTCAAAGAAAAACATGAAAAAGTTGTTGTTCGAAAAACTTTTTCCATGTAAATGTGCCCAGGCTTATGTTTTCGAGAAAAATTAATTTTAATTTTCAAAATATTATTTTTTCAATAAATTTTTTTCCCAAAAAATTCTTTGGTATTTTTTGATGAAAACCAAAATAATTTCCTACATACCATTCTTTGACTAAAATTTTGTAGGTCTGATAGAATTTTTTGTAGGATTCTTTCTAAATTTTGTGTTTTTGCAACTTTTTTTTTTCAAATCTTAATTTAAAAACTATAAGATCTACAGAAAGTTGGTCGGAGAATGAAATGTACGGAATTACTTAGGTTTTCATTAAAAATTATCAAAGAATTTTTTGGAAAAAAAATCATCGTAGAAAAATGAAAATTAAAATTCATTTTTCTCGAAAAAATATGCTTTTAAAATTCTGACAAAAAAGATATAGATAGCCCTTAAAATTTCCAATAAGTTTTCCACACATCGGACGATGGGCACATTTACATGGAAAAAGTTTTTCGAACAACAACTTTTTCATGTTTTTCATTGAAAAAGTGCTATTAATGTTCTATTCGTTACATTTTTACACTTTGCACTTCGTTGGTATTCGTTGCGTTTTATATTGTACTTCGGGTTTTGCTGCTGTGTAGTTGTGTTATGCACCACACACTGTATTTAGGATGGGAGGGAGTGATTTGGATGGGAATTAGGATAGGGATGGACAATGGAATTTGGAAGTAGGGATACTTGCTCCTTTACCGCGCTGTCGGTCGCGAACATGTGCCAAATAATAATTTTGGGTGAAGTGAAAAACTTACCAACTTGTTGAATTTGCAGAAAGTTTGAACAGATTTTTCTTAACGTACTCTAAAATCGCGGTGACTCTAAAATAAATATCGCACCCTTTCAGCAGCCCTAAAAATGGGAGTGTTGCTAGATGCCTTATGTGCGATTCACATAGCACGTTACGGAGAAGAACGTCTACGTTCCGTCAACGTCTCCACCAATTCACACATGCAGTCAATGCTTCCACCAGCACCGTCACGTCAAATGCCAAACGAATGATTTATTTAATTTTATTCATGGTGTCGCCACCTTCTTCTTCTTCTTCAATGGCACTAACGTTCCTAGAGGAACTTCGCCGTCTCAACGTAGTATTACTTGCGTCATTTTTATTAGTACTTAGTTGAGATTTCTATGCCAAATAACACGCCTTGAATGCATTCTGAGTGGCAAGCTCTAGAGAATACGCGTGATCACAGTGCAAGTCGGAGGAAATTTCTTTGACGAAAAATTCCCCCGACCAGAACGGGAATCGAACCCGAACACCCGGCATGTTAGTTATGACGCTAACCACTCGGCCACGGGAGCACCACGTACAACAATTTTAAATTGCAATGCCCTCTTTCAAATCAGCATGCCTAGAATCAGTTCTAAATTTTGAAAAATTCAATGAGAATCATTGAATTCAATTATTTAAATGCTTAAACCCCGTAGTCCGACCCTTATGCAACAATAATAATAAATAGAATAATTCTTTCAACTAGTCGCGAATGATTTTCACTCCGAAATTTGGAGCTAAGAGATATGTTGGCATAAAAAGTACAGTAAGTTACTTATAAAGCGATATGCTGAGGCACCACTCAGTGTCGCATTGGAGTCGGTTTTGACCAGTAATTGGACATTTGCGACTAGTGGCGACTTTCAATGTAGGGTCATAATTTGGGCCCCAAACTCAATGTTCACAAAAATGTCCAACTAGAGGTAAAAATGTCTAATTAAACGTGTTGCATCACAGATCTGTTCAATTAGCTTAATGTCGATGAAGATGTAAATTACTGTACAACCAAATCAAAACAAAAGCCGAGACACAAAGCTCAGACAAAAACCAAACGAGCCGTCCGTCTCCGTCAATTATTCTTTTCTACAAACCCTGCCGGTCGTTTTCGTTGAACGTATGCTGACGGGTCGTTACGTTGCTGGTGTATGAGAATGTTTTCATGAGAATTGCATTGTAGAATCATTGACGTATCGTGACGTGACGGGACGTGAACGTGACGTGTATGTTGTATGTGAATCGCACTTTAGTCGTTGTTTTTGGCTGTAGGGATGCTCGAACACTGTTTAATCGAAGCCAAATATTCGACATTTTTTCCACGGAAAAAAAATTACCAACGCGTACTAATCAAAAATATTTGACACAAAATACGACGAGCAGATATTCAGGTTTTAAATGTTTAGATTGATTTTCGATATGTTCGTCAAACCTATCAGTATTTGGTTACGTTACGTGAAGTATTATAAACAAAATAGTGTTTGTACCATTAAACGAACCCAACTTTATCTGTCAAAAGTGTCAAATATTTGACCTCCAGACAAACAATGTACAGCCGCTTCAAGAACATCAAGTGAATCAATGTTTCTCAAGTCGAATGTATTTAATGAAAATAGATCTCATCTTTGACTAAATTTTTGAATTATACTCCAATAACGATTTCCAATATGTGAGAAATATAAGCAGCATGAATACAATATTTCATACCAAACCGGTCGCCTCTAGCAGGTGTGTAAACATAAAACCGGAAATAGTCAACAGATTGTTTTAACTGTTCAACTGTCCTCGTCAAAATAACGATTCTTTCATTAGGGACTTGTCAACAGTTTTCTTTAAATAAAACACATGTTATTTGAGATATTGAGTTCAAATTTATTCTGGTTAAAGTTCAACTCTCACATTTCAAGAATGAAATTCGATTTCGGTCATATGACCACCACGAGCCCGATCGATCCGTTGAACCCAATTTTTCACTACAAGGTGGCCAATCGACAGGTCCTTTCCTCGAAATAACACCTTCACCAAGCTTACTTCTCAATAAATACATTATAACGTGCGCTGTGTGGCAAGTGGCACAGTCTTGTTGAAACCACATATCATTGATATTAAGATCTTGCTGATGGATGACCCTTTTCTTAAATATGTTAAAATAATGTTTTAATGTACACAAAAGTCGCTTTTTACGCGGTTTTATTTTACGCTGCTTTTTTACGCGGTTTTTGGAATTTACGCGGTTTTTTTTAAGCGGATTTCGGAATTTACGCGTTTTTTTTACGCGGATTTCGAAATTTGCGGGATTTTTT
The DNA here is from genome assembly GCF_029784135.1 of Toxorhynchites rutilus septentrionalis. Taxonomy (NCBI): domain Eukaryota; kingdom Metazoa; phylum Arthropoda; class Insecta; order Diptera; family Culicidae; genus Toxorhynchites; species Toxorhynchites rutilus. Next base: position 136,047,249 of record NC_073744.1, on the reverse strand, counting down.
CAACGCGGCTCGCATTAACCGCGTAAAAATTGAATATGCATATTGATGTGACATTTCACGAAATAAGTTTGTATTGTATCACTGATTAGTAGCTGAGAATTAAAAGAAGATACAGATAGCATGATTGTTACATGCAAAAAAAAATTGAGGTAATCAGTTGTTGGAGTATGGGTTGCATTTTAAACTACTAATTCACTGTTTGTTAGATTTTTACACGGATTTTAAAAATTACCCAGTTTTTTTTTCGCGGTTTTCTTTACGCGAATTTTGGAATTTACGCGGTTTTCTTTTACGCGGTTTTCGTTTACGCGCACGTATCCCCCGCGTAAAAAGCGACTCCAGTGTATATTTTAATTGAAATATATTGAAACCCTCGTCTTAATGTTATTCTTTTTCCTCTACCCATCACAGCTCCACCAAAAGAGAAGGTGTACGACGACGAAGACATCCCTGCCGCCGCTCCCGCCAAAGCAGCCAAGTCCCCCTCAATCGGTAAAATCGCAGATAATGTTGTTTTTGCTTTAACGAAACGTTACGGAAACCATTAATCTTCTCTGTTCTCGATCGTGCTCTGATTTTCCCCTATGTTTTAAAATTTACCGCCACGGTTTATTTTCTTCCTAAACTTAACTTTCATCAATTTTATCTCACCTTCGGTTTTTTCTTTCAATAAACTTGTTCTTTTTAACCACTAAAATCACCTGAAATGCCTTGTTTTTTACGCGACCCGTTTTCACAAACAACTCCCTACAATTTGATCGCACAACTCACGCACCCACGCAAACAAACACACAAACATACACGCACACTTTGTTTCATTCCCGTTCTTTGTCTCTCACTCTCTTCCCTTTTCTTTCTTTCTCTCTATGTCCTTCTCTGCGAATACAAATTGTCTAATTCCAGTTCCGAAAGGGCGCCGCTTCGGCTCAGCCCGGAAGGAACCCGAGCAGAACGCATCGCCTTCGGAGCAGAGCGAGCAGACCAACAACGGAAATGACAACAGTAGCGGCAAATCGCTCACCAGTCGCCTCGGACGGTCCCGGTTCGCGCTGAAACAATAGGATGGCTAGCTTGTAGGATGTTAATTTTTTTTGTTTCCTCTAAGTTCTCTCTGTCAAAAAAACTTTTTTCTCGTTGAATACCGCTCATACGTGCCCACGCCCACACAAACAAACAAACAATACAGGACAGAGCACATAATACGCAGTTAGGAAATCCCTCCCTTTCTACTTCCAAGTTCTTCCGAACCAATAAAGTGCATTTTCTGATTGTTTCTTTTTTTCTTTATGAAATGTATTTTAAGAGATTCTGAGCTAGGTAGAGACTTTTTTTACGTGTGTCTAGGAGAACAGTGAATATCATGAAATGCAAAATTAGCAGTGCATTGTGCAAGAGAATACACATACACAAACATTGTTCTCCCGTATCGTCCTATTATTCGAACACATTGTAAAGTAATAGTATGAAATAAAGAAGGTCGAAAATTATGTAAAACTGGGCCGTTGTTTGAATCACTCTAACAGACTTCTGAGGAAGTCACATGCTTCATCCTCATTTATCAAAATCTTATCCCTCTATTTTTCATCCATCTCCTCTCATTCAATCTATCGATAATATCCTATCCTTTGTGAGTTTTCAGTGCCAATGTAATGCAAATATCGTTAAGCATAATTCAGCCCACTTGACCTTATTTCCTCTTAAAAAAATATTTTTGTGTATAGCTTGACCTTGGGTAGACTGTACACTTCGTAGTTACTCTCCGACGTGAACCAGCGAAATTGCACAAGGGACACACTGAATGACGCAAAGCGTTCTCATTGTGCAAGCTTCAATGATTCGTGCTTTGAATAGCCAATAACAACGTCGGTCACGTCCTCACAGTCAGCAGCAGGTGAAGGAATGGAAGGAATGTTAGTGCGATATTCGCAGCCAGAAGGGTCACCTCTATAGCGTGGTTCCCTTGCGATTGTCATGGGCCAAATAGTTGTTAGTGGCGAAAGGTAAGAATCAGAATTCACTGAGGTAAGTGATGTGATTATACAAACCCGAACTATGAACCTCTCGACGAAACGAAAATCCTAAAATCTGATGTCAACACGTGATAGATATTAATAATAATGAGGCATCCTGAGAAGGCAAACCTGTAGAGTTATTTGGACTGGCTAAAGTCTGCTTCATTTAATATTGGAACACAAACAATTGCGTGTAGTTCAGTCATTTATTAACGAATTCATAATTAGTTTTTCATACAAATGTAGCATTTTCTTTACTCTTTCATAAAAAAAATTAAAAAAATTATTCATTGCTGTTTCGAAGAAATTCTCGTACTTTTCCCGTGATACGGCACATTAGGCGGCGCACACCCTTTTCGTCCACCGTTTTGGCGATTTGATTCCTCCAGTTCTTCATTTGAGTCATGTTCCTAACAAGTTTTCCCTTTGCCTTAAGCCTCCGCTTCGTGATTGCCCAGTATTTCTCTATCGGCCGGAACTGGGGGCAGTTTGGGGGGTTGAGGTCCTTCGGTAATACGCTGACCCTGTTCGTTGCGTACCATTCCATAACCGTTTTGCTGTAATGGCAGCTTGCGAGGTCCGGCCAAAATATTACTGGACGGTCGTGGGCACGAATAAACGGCAGAATCCGTTTCTGTAGGCACTCTTTTTTGTAGACTTCTGATGTCATTGTCTTGTCAGTGAGAAAGACTTTGGTTTTCTATCCACAACTGCATATCCCCTGCCAAATCATGTACTTGCGGGCGAATTTATCCGCAAACACGAACTTAAATTTTGCAGGTACATCCCCCCGAGCCGTCGCCAAATAAAATTTTTGACCTGGGATTTGCCCAAAGTCCGCCTTCACGTAGGTCTCATCGTCCATCAGAATACATCCGTCGAACTTGGTCAGCACTTGGTCGTACAGCTTTCGAGCACGGATTCTGGCCACATTGTTCTGCTTCAGCGTCCGATTTGGCTGTTTGCTGGCTCGGAATGACCTTATTCCTTCCCGGAGACGAATTCGTCGCACCGTACTGTGAGCGGCCTAGAACTTATTGGCCAAATCGCGGTCTGAAAGATTGGGATTCCTCTTGACGGCCTTGATGACTTTCCCACGCAGTTTCCGGTCGACAGTTCCACTCCGACGCTGCGGCTTCCGAGCCGTCGTCAATGTTTCCTTGTACTGCTTGATAACACGCCATACGGTATTTCTGGGCATTTTAAGCTGTTTAGCTAGCTTAGATGCCGACAACAATGGATTTTCAACAAAACTGTGCACAATTTTATCTCTCCGTTCGGCTTCCATGGCGGTTGTTTACAAAATGCTATCGTTTGGTGTTATGACATAAATACATGGTGAAAGGTAATGAATTTCCCGACACGTGGGTGAAAAAAGTTTCCAAATCCGTCTAATAGGAGCGCCACAATGAGCAAAAGAATTTGTTCCAATATTAAATGAAGCAGACTTTATATTATTTACCACACGTACTTTTTATGAAAAAGTCTACTGTGGAATACCTGAGAAGGTAACAGAGACAACTTTTCTACAACCAATAAGACCGGAAATATATATCCTTATACAATTGAACCCCGATTATCCGCGGAATAGTCTGGCAAGGTCACCGCAAATGACGACAATCGCAGATAACGCGATTAAGGACTTAAAATGACGCCCAAACAAGAAAAAAAGATATTTCAGCGTGAAAACTATGTTTTATCACAAATTTTTATCAGATATCAATCAGTAAAGTCGAGTAAACCAGTGGTCTGATAACAAAACAAAAGAACATGAGACTACCACTCACAGACAAATTTTGGGAAGGCCTATATAACTATGGAACTTACGTTCGCGAATAATACACATAGACATACATATGAAGCAATACCGTTTTGTCTCATATTCCGAACCCTTAAGATTTGATGGCCATTAAACAGTGTCCCATTACTAGAATGGTACTCTAACGTATAAAATTGATTTACAAATACATATTCATGGTGAAAAACTAGAAATATGTTTAATCTATTTTGTCTCAAATTCCGAACAGCAAAAATCCATTGTTTTTAAAATAATAACTTTTAAACTACTGAACCGATTCATATGATCGATATATCAAATTAAAGTCAATTAACTAGTCTTTTTTGGAAAAATTGAATTTTGCTTTTGCAATTATTGATTGTATTTGGTTCTAATAGTTTACATGTTTTCGGGACCAAGGGCGCTATATCGGTATCGATACCTGCAAATGATGTTAAAAAGAAGTCTATAACCCAAAGAATGTCAGGGTTTTGAATATTAAATTATTTATAACATTAAAGTTCAGTAAATTCACATTAAAAAATGAAGTGTTCGCAATTTGAATCATGCGTAGGAACTTGATTTGCGAACTTGCGAACACTAATTTTAATAAAGATTTCTGCATAAAATATAATTTCATTTTATCCATTTATTGTGGATTTTTACCATTTCTAGCACTTAACATGAAAACAACAAAAAAAAATAGATGAAAAAACTACAAAAACTGAAAAATTAAAGATGCTTGTTTTTTTACAAAATTTGCTAACGCAAACATTTTATCATTGGTTTCGACTGTTACTTTTTTGCAAATGCTTAATATTAGGCTGTCAAAAAAGTCCTGCGGTATTTTTTTTGAATTTTCATTTGTTCATAAAATTAGTTACAATCATCTGTTTTATGTCAAATATGCGCCGTTTTGTTCGATGACTTGTTCCCAACGAGATGCCAACTTCATAATACCCCTGTTATAGAAACTCGCTTCCTTATTGGCAAAAAGCTCGGACAGCCAATTTCCACAGGCCTCTTTTGTGGCTAACTTCTGACTACCTAGCTCGTTCGCCATGGACAAAAACAGGTGGTAGTCACTTGGTGCAAGGTCCGGACAATACGGCGGATGCAAAAGAACCTCCCATCCAAGCTCCCGGAGCTTCTAGCGCGTCACCAAAGAAATGTGTGGCCTGGCGTTGTCCTGATGGAAGACAATGCGGCCTCTGTTTATCAAAGATGGCCTCTTCTTGATGAGTGCTACCTTCAAGCGGTCCAGTTGTTGGCAGTACAGGTCCGAATTGAGCGTTTGGCCATAGGGAAGCAGCTCATAATGGATTATTCCTTGACAATCCCACCAAACACACAGCAGAACCTTCCTGGCAGTTAATGAGGGCTTGGCCACCGTCTGAGCCGCTTCAGCGGGCTTCGACCACGACCGTTAGCGCTTCACGTTGTCGTAAGTGACCCACTTTTCATCGCCAGTCACCATCCGCTTCAGAAACGGGTCGATTTTGTTGCGATTCAGCAGCGATTCACATGCGTCGATACGGTCAAAGATGTTTTTTGCGTCAACGTGTGTGGCACCCATACATCGAGCTTCTTTGTGAATCCAAGCTTCTTCAAATGGTTAATAACGGTTTGATGACTTATCCCCAGCTCTTGGCCGTTGAAACCATCGTTGTGCGGTGGAAATGGAAACTGTATCGGGTCCATAAACTGCACAAATTTTATTGGCAGCTTTAGATGCATTTTTGCCTTTGTCATAGTAGTACTGTAAAATATGTCGGATTTTTCGCGTTATTTTGCTCCATATTTGCGACACTATAACTCACGAACGACTTAATCAAACAAAACACTGTCAAGGACTATATTATAGCGCGCAAAAATACCTTTCTAGAACTAGAACTACGCGCTTACAACGACACCTCGCGGAAATACCGCATAACTTTTTTTACAGCCTAATATATGTAAATATATATATATATATATATATATATATATATATATATATATATATATATATATATATATATATATATATATATATATATATATATATATATATATATATATATATATATATATATATATATATATATATATATATATATATATATATATATATATATATATATATATATATATATATATATATGCTTCACTCTTCTCGACAAAACACAACACAAGAAAATTGCTCTTTAGGCTCCCTAGAAACAGTAGGCGTGTTTGGTTTTGATAGTTTGAATTTAGTCAAAGCAAAGATGGCGTCGAAACAGCACGTGCTCCGCGAACGCATTGTACGGTTCTACGAAACGCATTTCCAGCAAGGAAAAAAGGTCACGGTGGCACATTTTAAGGAAGAAAATGTACCTTTTTTTTCCAAAATATATATTTTTATCAAGGCTCATATGGCGTTAGCCTCACGGGGCCGGGAGTTCAATACTAATGTACCTGTCAGTACGGTATATCGTATCCTGGGTTCCCTGAACGTAGAGCGGAAGGTCGGAAGGAAGTGGTCGTCCGGTGACGATAATGACGAAGCAGAGGAAGACATCGTTAAAGAAGCTGTTTGACAACAAGGACGCAACCAGTCTGCGTGACGCCGGTCGGAAATATGGCTGCTCCCACGTATTGATCCATCGGACCCTCAAGATGGAAGGAATCGTCTGCAGGAAGAAGACGAGGTCGCCGGAGTACACGGAGGAGCAGATTGAGACGGTTAAATCACAGTGTCGGTGGATAACCAAAAAATACCGGTGGACGTCTTTCGTTCTGGACGACGAAAGCTAATCCCGACACGTGGGTGAAAAAAGTTTCCAAATCCGTCTAATAGGAGCGCCACAATGAGCAAAAGAATTTGTTCCAATATTAAATGAAGCAGACTTTATATTATTTACCACACGTACTTTTTATGAAAAAGTCTACTGTGGAATACCTGAGAAGGTAACAGAGACAACTTTTCTACAACCAATAAGACCGGAAATATATATCCTTATACAATTGAACCCCGATTATCCGCGGAATAGTCTGGCAAGGTCACCGCAAATGACGACAATCGCAGATAACGCGATTAAGGACTTAAAATGACGCCCAAACAAGAAAAAAAGATATTTCAGCGTGAAAACTATGTTTTATCACAAATTTTTATCAGATATCAATCAGTAAAGTCGAGTAAACCAGTGGTCTGATAACAAAACAAAAGAACATGAGACTACCACTCACAGACAAATTTTGGGAAGGCCTATATAACTATGGAACTTACGTTCGCGAATAATACACATAGACATACATATGAAGCAATACCGTTTTGTCTCATATTCCGAACCCTTAAGATTTGATGGCCATTAAACAGTGTCCCATTACTAGAATGGTACTCTAACGTATAAAATTGATTTACAAATACATATTCATGGTGAAAAACTAGAAATATGTTTAATCTATTTTGTCTCAAATTCCGAACAGCAAAAATCCATTGTTTTTAAAATAATAACTTTTAAACTACTGAACCGATTCATATGATCGATATATCAAATTAAAGTCAATTAACTAGTCTTTTTTGGAAAAATTGAATTTTGCTTTTGCAATTATTGATTGTATTTGGTTCTAATAGTTTACATGTTTTCGGGACCAAGGGCGCTATATCGGTATCGATACCTGCAAATGATGTTAAAAAGAAGTCTATAACCCAAAGAATGTCAGGGTTTTGAATATTAAATTATTTATAACATTAAAGTTCAGTAAATTCACATTAAAAAATGAAGTGTTCGCAATTTGAATCATGCGTAGGAACTTGATTTGCGAACTTGCGAACACTAATTTTAATAAAGATTTCTGCATAAAATATAATTTCATTTTATCCATTTATTGTGGATTTTTACCATTTCTAGCACTTAACATGAAAACAACAAAAAAAAATAGATGAAAAAACTACAAAAACTGAAAAATTAAAGATGCTTGTTTTTTTACAAAATTTGCTAACGCAAACATTTTATCATTGGTTTCGACTGTTACTTTTTTGCAAATGCTTAATATTAGGCTGTCAAAAAAGTCCTGCGGTATTTTTTTTGAATTTTCATTTGTTCATAAAATTAGTTACAATCATCTGTTTTATGTCAAATATGCGCCGTTTTGTTCGATGACTTGTTCCCAACGAGATGCCAACTTCATAATACCCCTGTTATAGAAACTCGCTTCCTTATTGGCAAAAAGCTCGGACAGCCAATTTCCACAGGCCTCTTTTGTGGCTAACTTCTGACTACCTAGCTCGTTCGCCATGGACAAAAACAGGTGGTAGTCACTTGGTGCAAGGTCCGGACAATACGGCGGATGCAAAAGAACCTCCCATCCAAGCTCCCGGAGCTTCTAGCGCGTCACCAAAGAAATGTGTGGCCTGGCGTTGTCCTGATGGAAGACAATGCGGCCTCTGTTTATCAAAGATGGCCTCTTCTTGATGAGTGCTACCTTCAAGCGGTCCAGTTGTTGGCAGTACAGGTCCGAATTGAGCGTTTGGCCATAGGGAAGCAGCTCATAATGGATTATTCCTTGACAATCCCACCAAACACACAGCAGAACCTTCCTGGCCGTTAATGAGGGCTTGGCCACCGTCTGAGCCGCTTCAGCGGGCTTCGACCACGACCGTTAGCGCTTCACGTTGTCGTAAGTGACCCACTTTTCATCGCCAGTCACCATCCGCTTCAGAAACGGGTCGATTTTGTTGCGATTCAGCAGCGATTCACATGCGTCGATACGGTCAAAGATGTTTTTTGCGTCAACGTGTGTGGCACCCATACATCGAGCTTCTTTGTGAATCCAAGCTTCTTCAAATGGTTAATAACGGTTTGATGACTTATCCCCAGCTCTTGGCCGTTGAAACCATCGTTGTGCGGTGGAAATGGAAACTGTATCGGGTCCATAAACTGCACAAATTTTATTGGCAGCTTTAGATGCATTTTTGCCTTTGTCATAGTAGTACTGTAAAATATGTCGGATTTTTCGCGTTATTTTGCTCCATATTTGCGACACTATAACTCACGAACGACTTAATCAAACAAAACACTGTCAAGGACTATATTATAGCGCGCAAAAATACCTTTCTAGAACTAGAACTACGCGCTTACAACGACACCTCGCGGAAATACCGCATAACTTTTTTTACAGCCTAATATATGTAAATATATATATATATATATATATATATATATATATATATATATATATATATATATATATATATATATATATATATATATATATATATATATATATATATATATATATATATATATATGCTTCACTCTTCTCGACAAAACACAACACAAGAAAATTGCTCTTTAGGCTCCCTAGAAACAGTAGGCGTGTTTGGTTTTGATAGTTTGAATTTAGTCAAAGCAAAGATGGCGTCGAAACAGCACGTGCTCCGCGAACGCATTGTACGGTTCTACGAAACGCATTTCCAGCAAGGAAAAAAGGTCACGGTGGCACATTTTAAGGAAGAAAATGTACCTTTTTTTTCCAAAATATATATTTTTATCAAGGCTCATATGGCGTTAGCCTCACGGGGCCGGGAGTTCAATACTAATGTACCTGTCAGTACGGTATATCGTATCCTGGGTTCCCTGAACGTAGAGCGGAAGGTCGGAAGGAAGTGGTCGTCCGGTGACGATAATGACGAAGCAGAGGAAGACATCGTTAAAGAAGCTGTTTGACAACAAGGACGCAACCAGTCTGCGTGACGCCGGTCGGAAATATGGCTGCTCCCACGTATTGATCCATCGGACCCTCAAGATGGAAGGAATCGTCTGCAGGAAGAAGACGAGGTCGCCGGAGTACACGGAGGAGCAGATTGAGACGGTTAAATCACAGTGTCGGTGGATAACCAAAAAATACCGGTGGACGTCTTTCGTTCTGGACGACGAAAGCTAATTTCCGCTGTCCAAAACGCATATTCCAGGAAATGATAATGACTTATCCAGCGACAAGTTATCCACACCGCCTAAGTGAAATACAAGTTCAAGCACAAGTTTGAAAAAAGGTTATGTTTTTACATCGCCATTTCCGACCGGGACATTTCAAAGCCTTGGTTTAAGCCGAGCGGTCTGGCAATCAACCAACGAATCTATCGAGAAGAGTGCCTCGATAAAATCCTGCTGCCGTTCCTGAACGAGCATCACGCGGATGGGAAGTTCGTCTTCTGGCCGGACAAGGCGTCTTCCCATTACGCCAAGAAGACGCTGGCGTATCTTGTGGAGAAAAAGATACCGTTCGTGCCGAAAGATCGTAACCCAACAAACTTGCCCCAGTGCCGCCCAATAGAGGATTTCTTTGGCTCACTCAGTGCGCAGTGTATAAAAACAATTGGAGGGCCAAGGACACGAAGCAACTGACTACAAGAATCCGGAATTGTATCCGGAAAATGGACGTAAGTGCCGTACAACGTTCTTGTGAGAGCATCGCGACAAAGTTGCGTCGAACAGCAGACCACGGCCCTTACTCAAACATTCACTGACATTTTTTTTTATATGTGATTGAAAAAATTCTCATTTTTTATTTAACACCCGTTACAAGAGCGCGGAGCCACGACGAATGCGACTGTAATCGATGACTGCTTAATCGAAACCTGCCTCGAACGTTACGGCGATTATGTAGAAAAATAGAAAATAAAACGTAGATTACGAAAATCACCTTGTTTTTTGTCCTAATTTTATTTTTCCGCGATTTCTGAGGCACTGAAACTTATTTTTTGAACGACCCTCGTACTTGAGATTTTTCAATTGTTTAATAGTTTCTTAAAATATACTATTTTATTTATTGTAATGAATCGTTATTAAGTGCCCTAATCAATTGACGTAAAAATCTAATAAATTCATCAGGAAATGATTGAGCAATTTGAATTTTCACGATGCGATCGATTATTGTTTTTCAATTTATACTCCCAATATGTTCCCAAGAGACGTAATCCTACGTCAAAAATACTAAAATCAAATGAGAATAGTCCTGTAATAACGTTATGTTGTGCTCAATAAATATTCTTCGCCACTAGTATTAAATTATACATTTCTCGCGTAACTTTTAAAAAGGTGTTAACGCTCCCTGTGGAACTTCTGCCGTCTCAACGTATGCATTAACTAGCGTCATTTGTTAATACTTAGTTAAGATTTCTTAAGCCAAATAACACGCCTTGAATGTATTCCTTGGGGCAAGCTCTAGAATACGCGTGACCACAGTGAAATTCGAAGGAAATTTCTCTGACGAAACTGAAAAGGTCCTATGAGACATTTAGATCAACTCGAGAAAAACGAAGTTGAAGATCAGAATATTGTTCCGCGAATTGTTTCAAAAGGAATCGATCTTTATCACTACTTTTACCACTAGCAGTCAATAATAACTCTGAAAACCCAATCGTAACTGTTTTTTTTATCCCATTTATTTATTCAAGGCTCATTAGCATTTTAGCTGTAACAGAGCCGAATTTTAATCGTGTACATGTCACATGGTTATCATATATCTATAAATTAGCACATTACACAGTTGCCATTCGCCAGTATTCCTTCTATACCATTACATATGGTACATTCACACAGTAGCCATTTAGGCGTAAGAGTATTCTTTCTGTTCTTCCATTATCCAGTTGGACCACCGGACAGCGGAGACAGTTGATTGATCATTGTTGAGTTATTTATAGAACAGCAGCCCGATGTGTCTTGCAGAGCAGAGCAGTTGTATGGATGAATCGATCTTATTTCGACCGTGGATCGATCTCCATCGCTGATGATTGTTGCGTGGACGTAGTATTCTGTAACAACACAAAGATGGTCAATGAGGGCCCTGAGTTTTGAACTCACGATCGATCGCTTACTAAGCGAACGCGCAACTAATGTGGCTACGGAGACCCCCATCGTAACTGTTGTTGTGTGATTTTAGTTCGAAATTGAAGCCTCCGAGCGAAAAATGTTACATTGAACGTTTTGACTGACCGCTTTGTACATTGGACAAAAAACGTTGCACGATGAGAATTTGAAAATAACTACTGAACAACGATCCAAATACTTGCACTTCGTGCTAAAATCCGATCACTATTGTTGTCACTCGTTGCATTGAACTAAAAACGATATCAACACCCGAAAATAACAAAAACTCAAAATGACCGAAGTGCGACTTCGTGTTGTTTTGATTGCTTCGTTACTCCGGACGTATCAAGCGTCAGAGGAAAGTGGCGTCCGAAGTAACAGTCGAGTGCTTAAAATTCGAATCTGTACATTGGACATTTTTTGAATCGGTGATAAAAAGGTGGAAAGGATCCCTGCAAACATTAAATCGTATAATTTTGCACGTACCAAGTCTTACAAGAGATCCGAAAAAATCATAATCGCATATAATATCAATCAAAGTATGTATCGTGTATATTTGAATTGCATAAAATGTAAAAACTCGATTTTATATACCATTATCAAATCAAGTCGCAATTCGGTGTAATAAACATCAATTTTATGATGTACATTGTCGTAAAATATATTTAATCCGCATCAAATGCGTATATTACGCTGATGCAGTTTGTGTGTCGTATAAGCGTATAATTTAAATCGATTCAGTACTGTAGTAAATCGTGTTGCATGCTGAAGAAAATCATGAAACTATAAATCATATGAGATCCTAATAAAGAACATATTACATCATATTGAAATGTCAATGAAATGCTGATGCCCTCGAAAGTTTTAACCGCTGTTGAATTAAATTTCAGATAGCAGCGCGAGGTAGCTGGTGGATGATAATCCAGACGACCGGAGTTCGAACCCACATCGGCGCAGTTTTCACCAAACATCAATCTGTGCCATTTTAAACATTCATATTCCACTCCCAACACAAGTCAATCAAACAATTATAATTTCTACAAACATAAAAACTCATATAAAAATGGCGATTCGTGAGGCTATAATAAACATTTCACGAAAATATTTTGCGCCATTTGTTTTTTTTTCTATGTCTGTAATAAACCGTATATGAGTATGGCAAAAGACGCATTTAGTGCTTTGACAATTCATGAATATATTCATATTCGATCGCAATTCAATTTCAACATAATCGCTATTATAGCCGGTCAAAGTTGCATATTCATCCAAACAAATTCGGTAAGCATTTGCCATGTATGTATATGGCCTCCACTTTTGCATGCATATGCCAGTTAGGCGCATTATATGCCAACCAAATTTTAGGGCAGATGATGCTATATATACACTTGTTATGCGATTTAATGTTTGCTGGGATAGATCCTTGAACGATTGCTTTCTCAATGCATTCAATGATTGAGAATTAAAAGTGTGCATCCATTTTCCGTTCTCAATCATATTTCGGACAGATTAATATTTCGGACACTCTTTATGAATAACTTGAAATGCTCAATGTCATGATGATTTAACTATAAATTTTTTATCACGATTGATTGTTTAGAGTAACCCTTTAGATCATTAACCATTTCAAGTTATTTTCAAAGAGTGTCCGAAATATGAAGCTGTCTGAAATATGATTCAGAACGGTACTCAATTTGTTTACACTTTAGAACTTTTTCAAAAGTTACGCGAGATTTTATTTCAATTCATAATAAAACTTAGGAAGCTAGCAAGAATCGCAAAGTTGTAATGTTGATGTTTTCTGAAAAATCAATGAGATATAGATTTCTCTGTCTGTGAGATCAGTGCGCGAGTATAGGAGGGTTAATGCGAATATAATTAAGAATGAACAATTTGTTTCAGGTTGAATTTCATTCGAAATTGCATATATTCTTTTAAATATAGGTATAAACAACCGTAGGTATGAATGTGTGTTTACAGGAAAGTTATTATCGATTTGGTATTAAATAAAGGGTGAATGCATCTACAATGCAAATTGCACTAGCGAAGATAAAAGACTCCGCAATTAATACATCGACAAAATTTGACCAAGATCGCGGTTGAGATGCGCATTGTCCCAATCGTTATTGGTATTGTCCAGATAGTTATCAAAATCATTCAGTTCCTTCATAGCCCCCCGCTGCAGGAGACTGGAAACGGCGTCGAACGTATTCTTGGAATCCTCAACGGTGGACTTTATCCTTGACCAGCCATCATCCGTGTTCTGCCACACATTAAGTGCCGAATAGCGCATATTTATTGAGAGAGCTCGATTATCAATCTAAAACCAGCACAATTATGGAATGTAATCATATATCTCACAGAAATGACCACACGGTTCCACTCACCACAGCGAACAAGGCGGCGCCGCTCACGTTCTCCGCTATCTTTCCCGCGATTCCCGATCCAGGGGCTGACAGTAAAGAGTTCTCGTAGAAATTATCAGAACACGCATAGTAACCCAAAATTTGTAGCCCTTCCCGGGCAGCTTTGGTTTCCACCTGAATGAGGGCAATCTCGGCCATCGGTGTCACATGCAGACACTGGTGAAACAGAGGAACCGCATCCACGACTTTTTGGAAGTTTCCTTTCGCCCCGAGCAGCAAACCATTGACTGCCAGATGGGGATATTTTGCTGCGTGGAGCATTATTTTGCAGTATGCGCGTGCAGAAATATTCACTTCAGACATCTTATTGTTTTTGAGAGATAACTGTACTGAAGAGATAAGTTTCATAAGTTCAATCAGATCTCACCAATTACTAATGTTTTTAATTCTCAGTTTTTGGCGTTTCTCAATCGGATGACAGAAAATTCGGGCAGGGATGCCAGATTTTATGATAGATTATTCCTAACTTCAACCAAAATGTCTGTGAACTATTAGAATGTCTGTAACATATTTTTTTGAGGAGAGTGGATCTTCTCTCAATAAAAAAGACACAGTAAGTTACTTCTAATTTGACATACCGGGACACCACTCAGTGTCGCATTAGAGGCGATTGTGACCTGTAATTAAAAATTCACGATGACTGTGGTACAGTCCAATTAACTAGATGTCTAATTAGAGGTATCTCAAGGTATTAATGTCTACTCCGGGTGGCGAATGACGAGAGATGACTCAAGTCACTTTATTCTTGAAAGCCAATATAAGTTGAATATAAGTTGTCATTAGATGAAATTTGAAGTCATCCCAGCAAATATTAAATCGTATAATTTTGCACGTGCCAAGTCTTACAAGAAATCCGAATAAATCATAATCGCATATAATATCAATCAAAGTATGTATCGTGTATATTTGAAATCGCATAAAATGTAAAAACTCGATTTTATATACCATTATCAAATCAAGTCGCAATTCGGTGTAATAAACATCAATTTTATGATGTACATTGTCGTAAAATATATTTAATCCGCATCATATGCGTATATTACGCTGATGCAGTTTGTGTGTCGTATAAGCGTATAATTTAAATCGATTCAGTACTGTAGTAAATCGTGTTGCATGCTGAAGAAAATCATGAAACAGTAAATCATATGAGATCCTAATAAAGAACATATTACATCATATTGAAATGTCAATGAAATGCTGATGCCCTCGAAAGTTTTAACCGCTGTTGAATTAAATTTCAGATAGCAGCGCGAGGTAGCTGGTGGATGATAATCCAGACGACCGGAGTTCGAACCCACATCGGAGCAGTTTTCACCAAACATCAATCTGTACCATTTTAAACATTCATATTCCACTCCCAACACAATTCAATCAAACAATTATAATTTCTACAAACATAAAAACTCATATATAAAAATGGCGATTCGTGAGGCTATAATAAATATTTCACGAAAATATTTTGCGCCATTTGTTTTTTTTCTATGTCTGTAATAAATCGTGTATGAGTATGGCAAAAGTCATATTTGGTGCTTTGACAATTCATGAATATATTCATATTAGATCGCAATTCAATTTCAACATAATCGCTATTATATCCGGTCAAAGTTGCATATTCATCCAAACAAATTCGGTAAGCATTTGCCATGTATGTATATGGCCTCCACTTTTGCATGCATATGCCAGTTAGGCGTATTATATGCCAACCAAATTTTAGGGCATATGATGTTATATATACGCATGTTATGCGATTTAATATTTGCTGGGATGTCCTCATACGTTGTCAACTCGGATGAAAAATAGGAAAAATAGAAGGCAAAGTGTAAGCCGACTTCGTGAATGAAGGGAGTGAACTTAGCTGTTCTAACTATTGCTCGCTTATCCCTGTCAGAGAACTTCGATTTCCTTTAGGATTCGCCACATAATTGAGCACTACTTTATGCGATCGGCCAATCCGACGTACAATTTCTCTCATACCAATAATTTTTTGGTGAAATGCATCGATTTGTTCTCCGTGAGTACTTTTCCTCTCGACATTTTCCAGATTTATTGATCAAAACCGTTCAATAAACACGCTGTGTTGTTGTCAAGAATGTATTATAAACTGAACTTATCTTCCCTTTCCGAGAAGTTCTAATATTATGTACAATACAAAGCAAAAAACAATTACATAAAATAGTCTGAGAATCTTGCAGGTTTGTTAACATCTCGCTTCGGTCGTGTTGCGGATGGTGACGAACCTCATTCTCCTCTACGATCTGATCTGACTGATCTACGTCCAACGCATGTGGCGTCTGCTGATTATTCGGTCTTGATGATGAGCCGTTGCCACTCGAATCTTCCGCCGTGATACGTTGTCCTACTGGGAATTCTATACTTCGTTGCTGCTGAAAATGTTGGTCTGAAACTTCTTCTCAATTTTGCTGCTACTGCTTTTCTACTGCTGTGCCATGCCCATCTTGGTTCACTCGATTGCTTGACTGTTTCACGTGCACAGTACTTCTACGATGAACTGCACCATCCTTCGTTTGCACTTCACATGATTGGTCTTCAAGCCGTCGCAGGCAGAACTACCTTCTCTCAAGCTGATTGAAGATCCGGTCTACGTTGTTTAGGCACATTTGCTCCAGCCTTCAAATCTGGTAACTTTTTTGCTTTCTTGTTATAACTCATTTTCGTTACTGCTCTTTTATGTCAAATACCTTCTTCCACGTCCGATGCTTCCGGTGGCTTCAAGCGTTTTGTGATGATTGGTATTGTACTTCGAGTATTTCCGGAACATAATCTTTGATTCGGACTCGATCCTACAGTATTCGGAGTGTTAAGGTGCTGCTGTAAAGCTCTCCAGAAATCCGTTCCACTGTTTTCGCACTTCCTCATTTTCGCATTTTTTCGTAATTTTTTCTTATCCTTTTTTCGTTATCGAATTGTGGTCCGTTATCAGTAACCACTACTTTGAGATTTCCATGCCGTGCGAAATTGCGTTTGCAAGCATTCACAATGGTTTTCGTCTTCGTATGACTTCAAAAATTTACTGCAACAAAGTCCGAGTAACTATCTGCCGTAACCATTAGTATTAGCTTCTTGCTGCCTGTTTTTATTTCTCCAAGATCAATATTAACTCATTGGAATGGATATTCTGTCATTTTATGTGTTGTCATTGGACGTTCACACTGGTTTCCACTAAACGCCATACAAATTTCACAGTTTTGAATGTAATTTGTTATTTGGTCTCTCATCCCTGGAAAGAAAAAGACTCCCTTGCAGCACGCAAAGTGTAATCAATTTCCAAATGTGCCACGTGAAGATTGTTGATTAGCTTCCTTCGAAGACTTTCGGGTACCAATACTCGACGACTTTTGAAGATAACTCCTAGACATTTCGATAAATCATTTTTTATTGTTCAGCAAGTGTACATCTCTTCATCCAAATCAGCTTTCTTTTCGGGCCATCCTTCTATGAGAAGCTGTACCAGTTCGCTCAAAGATTGATCCTTTTTGGTTCCCGCAGCGATTTTTTCAAAAAAGTTCATCCAAAATATTTATGAATTCCATTACATTGATATCTGAAATCTCTGTAAATGCTGTTTCTAACTTTCCTTCCTTTACCCGGTTTACCTGTTGTGGGGGTACGCGAAAGTAAATCCGCTATGTACATTTCGCATTTCTTGCGATAACGTATGTCATATCGGTGTAACGTCATTCTCATTTTCTGCAGACGTAGTGGTGCATCTGTTATGGGTTTCAGCGCTACCTCCGTAGCAAGCGAGTAATAATTGCACTGCAGCTTAAATATTTTCATTGTATCACTATCCTCTCCACCAGTGTTTGCCAAATGATCCACTCATTGAAAAAATCGCTTTTGTTCTTTCAAATATGATCTCTCAGGAAACATTTCCCCCAGCGGTATTCTTTTGTTGTTATGTGTTGCAAATCACGACACAAAAGAGAACGAGACAACTCTGCATCGGCTCGCACTTTATTGCACACCAGCATGCAAGCAAAGCTATCATATACGCTTTTGGTCAGAAAGCTTATTTTCTTCTTTGCCTCTAACATATGCATATCGACTTCTCCATGCATCATGAAACAGCAGGATCGTACGGGCCACGCAAAGCGAAAAATTCATATTCAGCTAATGTAGCAGATCCTGATTTTTAAGTCTCAGAGAGTGCAAACTATATGATTATTTAGCTCGAAAGAGGCTAAGGGAAGGGTAGTCAGATTATATTTTCCATTTTTAACGCCGCTATCCCTTGAAATATGTATATTCATATAGACCGCATAGTTTTACTAGCAACACCGCTCCAGTGAGAAGCAAAAACTCTCGCGTTTTATCTCTTTTCCCATTCGCTGTTCTCCGCAAATGGTGACTAAATGATGACGTATTTTTCTTGTATCATTTATTGCTTTGCACTTTTCTGTGCACTGGGTTTCACTATAGTAAAATGGGACGATATATGTGGTTCAAACTTGTATGCAGGCTTCGAAAATGGTATGCGATGTTTGATACAGATCGGATATGCAATCAACAGTCTTCCTTCCTCTCTTAGTTACAAGTATCTGAATGATCCTCTCATATTTGGTTATATGTTCGTGAGAGTTTACTTGCATGACACATTGTGTATCATTCGATTTTGATCGAAATCCAAACACTGCTCTCCACCTAACTTGAGTAGCGCTGGAACGGGAATATTCACCATTTTGAGGTTATGTACTGTCCGACTTTATCTCTCGATTTTTCAACTATTTTTGGCACTGCTACTTCAAACTATCATATCATTGTGTTATCGTGTTATTCGAATGTCTTTTCAATCGCGTTTATAATCTAAACTCTACACAATTATTGACATATTTATTGACATTGAAACGAAAAATACCCACTTCTTACACCATGTTTCCCATACAATGCAAATTGAGCGTAGGCAGCATAAAACAGGGCTCGCGCTTAGGGGACTCACATATTGTTTAATGTTTGGAGTCATATATGTTTATATTTGATTACGTTGGATAGTTTCCTTTGGCAAGCGATGTTTGGATCCATCCGGAAGCTTTCTTGACGATTTGCAATTGAAATCACAGCTGAAGAATCGCGCGGAGCACTTCATTTTTTATTTTAGGTTATGATTTCTATGCTCATGATTTTCTATGCTGGCAACTAAAAGGCGGCCATCTTAGCAATCCTTGCTCAAAACGCAACCGCAAAACATGCACGAAAGAAGCTCTGGCATCCCTGGACGAAATTCTGTAGATTAAATGGCTGCGTGCGCATTCACTCTACTATATCGACTTCATAATAAAAATTTCACACTTCCAAAATTTATCAGAGGTGGCGCTAGTTCACGCTGTAAAATTATTTACAGGAAGGAAGTTTTTGACGTAGAACTACGCCTTTCATTGAGGATGCCAAATCAGAAAACATAACTATTTTTGCGCGGACGGATTTTGACGATTTACATACCAAACGAATCGGAAATTTCTTAAGATTTGTTTTTTATGTAACACATTATAATACCCTGATGTGTAAACGGTTTAAATTGATGAGAAATAGAAGCATTTCCCATACATTTTTTCTGCTCATTTGTGAGCTTCCCTACCCATGCCGTCAATAACGAGCAACTTGTCGGCGATCAACGAAAGGGAATCCGCGTTGACGGCATTGAGCTTCGTATTACGAAATGGGGGAGTAAGCATGACAATATGGAATTGCAGAGGAAATGAACGTACTTTTGAAATAAAAATTATTTTTACCAAACCAAATTAGTACTCTATGTAAATGAAAATCACTTTTGCTTTCTGATTGAGCTGTGGACGCGACCAAACTACTCGCTCACTGATGTATCTGGCATTGCAATCATTACATCAAACTGACGCCATTCCATTAAGTTTCTGAACAACACAATTGTGTGGGTAATTATCAAACTAGGCTATCATCGGCTCACCAAAAAAAAAATGTTCAGGAATTTTGTAAATCATTATGTTTCGCATGACAGTAGCAAAACGATCTCTCCCAAGGATGACAGCTAAGCTTATCGAAACCGTAAATATTAATAGAAAGAGCTTCTATTGAGAAAAGCGCAAAGCGGAGATAAGTGCATGAGTGTAAAATAATATCCGATGTTATTAACAAGCGACATGAACAAAATAACAGCGTAGTTCTACGTCAACAAAGTGGATTTTGAATATTTGAATATTTGAATGATCCCATAAACCCCATTAGTGGCCGTTTCTGGGGGCTCTATTCTGACATGGAAGCGTTCAAAATAGTATTATTGATGTTTTTGTTTCGTATATTAATTCCTAGAATGAAGTGTCAATTTTGTGTTTATCAAACTACTCCCCCACATCTCACATGTACCAAAACACTTTATTCCGACTGTTTATATGTAACTCCTTCAATTTAGTGTTTTATCAATCAGTTGTAGACAGTTTGAGAAGCAAAACCACTCATTAAACTCATGATAGTCCCGCGTTTCAACTTATCCTGCTCTACGGAAAATTTTAAACAATGCATATGAAAAGTTCAAAGTACTCTTTTCGTTTTCGTCCCTGAGAGTGGATTTCTGAGCGGACACCAGTTACATATTTGTGGGATTTCAATAGCCTATTTTTAAAGCATTTTCTAAGCTATTGAACCAAGTTTTCGGGTCAATAATTAACAAACATATAACTCTTGGACATCTTAACTTTCGGATAAAGTGATTATCATACCACTTCGTTCAGCCGGCAAAGAGATATTACCGTTCGAAACCTTGCACCTCAAACGTAACGCTCTCGTTTTCGAAACTTTGAACATACACCCCAGTTCAGAAATGAAAGACATAGTCCTACGTCAAGGCCATCTTCTTATGTTTCCTGATCAATCCGGTATTCTCAACCGTCAAATTGGCGAAAAAGATGAACCTTTAAATATGCTTTGTCACCCGTCTGTTAGGTAAAACATCAAGTTCACCTAAGCTGGGAAATAGCCAGGAGAAACGCCCGTCTAACTAATGTTCACAGAATCAAAAACACTACGCTTCATTCTTCGCCGATTGCCCGAAGTAACCAGACGAAGGAAAGTCGCGTCCAAGTTCCGTTATCGGTTACCGCGTGATTGTTGTTTTTTTTGCCGCTGAAGAGTTCATTTCGCTATCTGGATAGTGAGTGAAGTGCCCTGCCTGCAAGTGGATAGAGGCTTTCATCCTCGGAAAGCCAAGCATTGGTTTTTGTTTTGTCGCTGCTTCGCCGACACTGGAGATTTCGCCGAATCATCGTGCCAACAGTGACAGTGCGGGTAAGCTTTCACCGACGACTGTGTGTAGTGGTGTCGTAGGCACATTCCCACCACCAACGAGCTTTCAGCACGCTCCCGTTCATCTGCACTGGAGTGCGTTCATAGGTGAATAACATTAAATATACTGAGAGAAAATATTTAATAATTATAAGTTTTTTTTTTGTTTTTTGTTTTTGTGAATTATTTAATTGTGAAATATTGTTTAAAAAAATACTTAGAATATAAGTGAAAATTTAAAATGGCAGAGAGTGGGGGACCTTCGGATATGGAGGTCTCTGACTCTAGTTTCCTCCTAACGGATAAAAAAAAGTCAAAGTGTTCCAAATACGGAAGATACTTCTTCTGGGGACGAGTCAGCTAACCCTACCAAGCCTCCCTCCAAAAAACTAGCAAATCTCCCATCTGCCCTTAACGATCCCACTCTACCTTCAACCTCGTCTTCTCCCTCTATTCTTCCCGCTCCTTCTCAACCTTCGCCTTCCCACTCTTAATCCCCGTCCTCGCCTTCCCCCCCTGTTATTCCCACTCCCCGTGTAAAGGTCTATTTAGAAGATGCGCCCGGAACTGGGTTGTTTTCTTCAGGCCTAAGCCAAATGGAAAGGCGTTGAGAGTCATGCAGATCGCGAAAGATCTGGCAAGGTATACCTCCGTTTCGGAAATTTCGAAGGTTAGACCAAACAAATTGCGAGTTGTCGTGAATGATCGAAAAGACGCAAACAAGATTGTTGTCGATCAGCATTTTACAATTGAGTATCGGGTCTACATTCCCTCTCACATAGTCGAAATTGAGGGTGTGATAAGCGAAACGGGCTTGACGTGCGAATACATTACGAGTGAAGGTACCGGCCGTTTTAAAAAACTGCCCTCGGCGACTGTTAAGATCTTGGGTTGCCGCCAGTTCGGAACAGTCTCCCATGAAGGAGAAGAAAAGAAATTTACGCCGTCCAACTCGTTTCGAGTCACCTTCGCTGGTTCAGCTCTCCCTGACTACGTGATGGTAGATAAATTGAGGTTAGCCGTGCGACTTTTTATTCCAAAGCCAATGACTTGTCTAAAGTGCAAGTCAGTTGGTCACACGGCTGCTTATTGTGCCAATAAAGAACGATGTGCCACTTGCGGAGAACAACATGAGGGGAAATCCTGCAGTGCGACTGAGCATAAGTGTCCATATTGCGGGGGATCCCCACACGTGCTCTCAGCTTGTGAAACATACAAGGCTCGCTGGGAGAAACAGAAGCGCTCTTTGAGGGAACGCTCTAAACGCACTTTCGCAGAAATTTTGAAGGGCGCTTCTCCACTGGCTCAAGAACAACAACCAATCAATACACACAATGTCTTCGCTACGTTGCCAGTTGACGAAATGGAAGCGGATACAGCTAACGGGGGCACTCCGTTTATTTCTCAAGGGAATCCCCGGCGCAAAAATGTGACCACTCCCAAAGTTCAAGGACAAGTCCCTCCGGTGATACCCCCTGTTAGCTTGCCCAAAAAATCGAGTGCAGCGGATAAGCAAAATCAGGTCCCTCCTGGCCACCGTGGTAATAGTTCACCTTCGAACGACCCAGCACTCGAGGGGACATCAAAAACCCCAACTGTCCCTGTTTTTCCGTCAAGTTCAGCTTCCCAATCGGGATTTATAAAGTTGTCTGACCTTGTGGATCAAATCTTCACGTGTTTTAATGTTTCCGACTCCATCAGAACCATTGTCACCGCAATGCTTCCAGTACTAAAGACAATTTTGCAGCAATTGATGCAAACATGGCCCCTCCTTGCAATGATTATCTCTCTTGATGTCTAATTTAAATAGAGAGGTCGGAGATATCACTGTTTTACAGTGGAATTGTCGTAGTCTTATCCCTAAATTGGATACATTCAAATTTCTAATTCATAAACTCAATTGTGATGTTTTTGCTCTGTCCGAAACCTGGCTCTCTTCTCAAAATGATCTCTCTTTCCACGATTTTAATATAATACGCTTGGACCGCGATGACAGATACGGAGGGGTACTATTGGGGATCAATAAGTGTCACTCATTTTTTAGAATTGACCTTCCACCTATTGGAGGGATCGAAGCTGTTGCTTGTCATGCAAACATCAGAGGTAAAGACCTCTGTATAGTCAGCTTGTATTGGCCTCCGAGAGCTGCGGTTAGCCGCAAGCAACTTGTTGACATGTGCTCACTCCTTCCTGAGCCACGATTAATCTTGGGAGACTTCAACTCTCACGGAACTGCCTGGGGGGAACCGTACGACGTACCGTGACCTTTGTAACAGCTTCAATATGACCGTTTTGAACACTGGGGAAACAACACGTGTACCTAAACCTCCTGCTAACCCAAGTGCTCTTGACCTCTCGCTTTGCTCGAATTCACTATCGTTAGATTGCAAGTGGAATGTAATCCAGGATCCCAACGGTAGTGACCACTTGCCAATCAAAATTTCTATCACCAATGGGTTGAATTCTTCTGAATCAATAAACATGGCATACGACCTCACAAGACACATTGACTGGAAAAAATATGCGGACGCGATTGCTCTAGCCATCAATTCCAGAGATGGTTTGCCTCCATTGGAGGAGTATAACTTCATTTCTCGTTTGATCTATGACAGCGCGGTTCGCGCTCAAACGAAACCCATCCCAGGTTCCACTATTCGTCGAAGGCCTCCCAATCCATGGTGGGATGGCCAGTGTTCCAAGCTTTATGGAGATAAATCGAATGCATTTAAAGCTTTTCGGTTTATCACGAGAAACGTCAATGAAAAAATTATGGAAAGTGGCTCGAAACATGAGAAATCGCTCTTCATCCAATGAAAGCGAAGAATATTCATATCGATGGATTTTTAATTTTGCACGAAAGGTTTGTCCCGATTCCGCTCCAGTGCAAAGAATTATTCGAGATATACCACAAGATAGGTGCGATCTTGATTCCGAGTTTTCGATGGTAGAATTTTCTCTTGCTCTCCTTTCATGTAACAATTCTGCTCCGGGATCGGATAGAATTAAGTTCAACTTGCTGAAAAATCTCCCTGATGTGGCGAAACATCGCTTGTTGAACTTATTCAATCGGTTTCTGGAGCATAATATTGTTCCAGATGATTGGAGACAAGTACGAGTTATAGCTATTCAAAAACCCGGAAAACCCGCGTCCGACTTCAATTCGTACCGTCCAATAGCAATGCTATCTTGTATACGGAAATTGTTGGAGAAAATGATCTTGTTTCGCCTTGATCGATGGGTTGAAACGAATGGCCTACTCTCAGATACACAATATGGGTTCCGCAGGGGCAAGGGGACGAATGATTGTCTTGCGTTGCTTTCTTCAGAAATTCAAATGGCTTACGCCGAAAAAAAACAAATGGCTTCAGTTTTCTTGGACATAAAGGGGGCCTTTGATACTGTTTCAATAGAGGTTTTGTCAGACAAATTACACTCTCGGGGTCTGCCGCCTCTATTGAATAATATGTTATATAACTTGCTTTGTGAGAAACATTTGAACTTTTCTCACGGAGATTCGGCAGTAAGTCGGGTCTCTTACATGGGACTCCCCCAGGGCTCATGTTTAAGCCCCCTTTTGTATAACTTCTATGTAAGCGACATCGACAATTGCCTTACACAAAATTGCAGCCTAAGACAACTTGCAGATGATGGAGTGGTGTCTGTCGTAGGATCAAACGAATCCGACCTGCAAGAATCCTTACAAGATACTTTGAACAATTTTTCAACCTGGGCCATTGGGCTAGGGATCGAATTCTCCACGGAGAAAACAGAGAGGGTGGTTTTTTCTAGGAAGCATAAACCAGCAAAACCAAAGCTTCAACTTTTGGGTAAACCAATCACTCATGCTATGTCATTCAAGTATCTTGGGGTCTGGTTCGACTCTAAATGTACTTGGGGGGCCCATATTAGGTATCTGAGTAAAAAATGTCAACAAAGAATAAACTTTCTCCGTACAATTACCGGCACCTGGTGGGGAGCCCATCCCGAAGATCTTATAATGTTGTATCGAACAACTATTCTCTCAGTGATGGAGTATGGCAGTTTCTGTTTTCAATCAGCTGCCAAAACACACCTCATTAAACTCGAGCGAATTCAGTACCTTTGTCTCCGTATTGCGTTGAGATGTATGCCCTCAACGCATACCATGAGTCTCGAGGTTTTGGCAGGCCTACTCCCACTAAAAGATCGCTTCAATTTATTATCTCTTCGGTTCCTCATCCGGTGTAAGGTTATGAACCCATTGGTGATCGGAAATTTTGAGCAGCTGATCGAGCTAAATTTTCATTCTGGATTCATGAGCTCATATCATGAATTCGTCTCCATGCAGGTTAATCCTTCTTCGTATATTCCCAACCGTGTTTGTTTTCCTGACTACATCAATTCCTCTGTGCATTTTGATCTGTCCATGAAGCAGGATATCCATGGAACATCAGACTATCTTCGATCGAGGATCGTTCCAACGATCTTCGATGCAAAGTATGGGGATATCAATTGTGATAATATGTACTTTACTGATGGGTCCTCTATGAATGAGTCCACAGGATTTGGAGTGTTCAACGAATTTTTTAGCACCTCACACAGTCTTCAGAATCCTTGCTCAGTGTATATTGCTGAATTGGCAGCGATACACTGGGCGCTGGACAGCGTCGCCTCACGACCTGTTGAACACTATTACATTGTAACGGATAGTCTTAGCTCTGTCGAAGCTATCCGTTCAGTGAGGCCGAATACGTGAGAGAATACGAGAAATTTTGAGTGCTTTATCCAGACGCTGTTATGTCATTACCTTTATCTGGGTCCCTTCACATTGCTCAATTCCGGGTAATGAGAGGGCTGACTCATTAGCAAAGGTAGGTGCAATTGAAGGCGATATTTATCAGCGTCAAATCGCCTTCAATGAATTTTATTCTTTAGTCCGCAAAAATACCATAGTTAACTGGCAACGCAAATGGAACGAAGATGAATTGGGCCGGTGGCTCCACTCGATTATCCCTAAGGTTAGCCTCAAACCATGGTTCAAAAGTCTGGACTTGAGTCGGGACTTTATTCGCACCTTCTCCCGACTCATGTCCAATCACTGTTCGTTAGATGCGCTACTCTTTCGTATTAATCTTGCCGACAACAATCTTTGTGTTTGTGGCCAAGGTTACCACGACATCGAGCACGTTGTTTGGTCGTGTGAGCTGTATCTTGTCGCCAGATCGAATTTAGTAGTCACCCTTCGGGCCCGAGGAAGGCAGCCCATGATGCCGGTGAGAGACGTGTTGGGTCGGTTAGACCTTGATTACATGTCCCAAATATATGTATTCCTTAAAGCTATCGATCTTCGTGTGTGATTGTGCTTATACCCTTAGTTTTTCCTTTTCCTTTTCCTTTGTGAGAGATCGGATCCCTTCTTAAGAATAAGATGAAATGTAAATACATATTAGATATAAGATAGGTTTAAGAATTGAGTATGATGAGTGTGATTGAGAGTGTGAGTGTGATCATTGTCAACATATCCTCATATCCCCTCCTTTTCCTGAAGAAAATATGTCACCCTTCTAAACTCGAGTTGACCGCGAGTAATCGGTTTCCTATATTATTAACATTAGAATTAAGGAAAAATGTATATATACTAGTAACAATACAGTAAGGAGTTCGGCTCCTTTAAACCTATGTAACTGAGCCTGTAAAAATAAACGATTTAAATAAAAAAAAAAAAAAAACACTACGCTTCCGTGGTTTGACCGAAACAATTATTCCCACTTAATTCGCAAACCGGGAATCCCAACCAGCTCATGTAATGCTGTCCCAATTCGCATTAGTCACCTTAACTTGAATGTCAATACATGTCGATCCACAAATGAAATGAATTTTCAAAAAAAAAAACAAACAAAAAAAACTACTTCAAATACAAATGAATTTGAAGATTCAAAATCAAATCTCATTATTCATATACACTCTGTCCAACTTATATAAGACCAGGTGATGATCTCGCTGTTTTGTGCCATTGTGAACAAACAATGTTTCAATTTATATTCTAGTGTGTAAGTATTGGTGATTACCATACATTGCATGATTTTGTTTTAATTGTTTTGATCAATAAATCTGGAAAATGCCGAAGGGAAAAGTGCTCACGGAGAGTAAAGAAAGACAAATCGATGCATTTCACCAAGAAAATGTTGGTATTAGAGAATTTGCGCGTCGGATTCGACGATCCCATCAAGTAGTATTCAATTATTTCGCGAATCCCCAAGGATACGGTAAGAAGGAGAAAGCTCCACGTAAATCGAAGCTCTCTGACCGGGATAAGCGGGAAATAACTAGAACAGCTTCGAATATTTTAAAATCGCTTATGCAAATAAAGCAATATTTGAATTTAAATGTTACTCGGATGACAATTCGTCAAGTTTTGGTAAAAAAAACTCACGTGGATTGACAGTGGGACATGGTATGTTATGACAAAAAATGCTTCCAAAAATACATTTTGCAAAACTATGGATGGAATATACCTATGATATAACCGCAAGGTTGACGTAGGACTGCCGTTGACTTAGTAATCAATTGTATTTCTTCAATTAGCAATAATCCCACCTCGGATGTTCCTCATTGGGTACGATATCGCCGCTGCGCAGAGCTATCTTTTATGTGTATTGATTAAATTATTGATTAAACTAGTGAATGAATGAAACTATTTACGAATTCAGTTGCAAACAAACCCCAATTTAAGCCAATTTATGCATTATGGTAGTAGTTATCACAACAAATAGTTATCAATATTTTGCCTAATCATCAAACGGTATGCGTAGAAGTTCAATGAGCTGGCGACATGAAGAGATATCTTCCAATGCAGTCTTAATCAAGCCAAAGTGTTGCATTTGTATCCGCTTTTGTAGACCGCGTTAGCGAAACGAATTCCGGAGTGCAAAAATGCAACTCTGTATTGGGAAAACACATTCCGGTTTTCAAAAAGACGGGTGGGTAATGTCGGGGACATAACCGGAGTGACGTAGGACTATACAAAGGAGACAGCTTTTGTTAAATATATATTTTAAATATATTGTTTTATTTTCTTCTCCTACGTGAATACCTACCTATCTACCTGAAAAATGGATTAGTTTACTGTTTACTCTTTATGAATATGTTGATGGTTCTGAAAAGAACCTTTGGTGTTGTGTTTTTGTTATCACTCGATTCCCATCTTGTTCGGTTAAACCTTCCTGTTTAGCTATTGCGTTTGCCACTCGCCACAGCTTTCACAGTTGGAAAATTTCTTCCCATCCAGCTTGTGACATGTTGTTCAGTAAATTACATTTAATGCGACGTGCCGGAGAAACACTTTACCACTCACTGAAACTAATTTTTGCCTTGATGAGCGCCGAACCGAAGCTGCTCTGTTCTTGATGCGGGTTTTCTGATTGTCGTGAGCAGCTTTGCAAGCCAACTCGAGCACTCCGACGGCCGAAGCTCTATAATCGCTGTTAGGTATACTGGTGCTCCGGCACCAATCCGTTCGGCCTAGTTACCCTTGCGGAGCAATCAGTGAATGCGACCAACAGGGAACTGGAGACCTGCACCGTTCGAGTGAGACTTTGCCTTTCCCTTAACTTGTCCTCTTTTGTTACGTCCACGATGCCGATGCCGTACAACCACACGGGTTTACGGTTTGAAAGAAAATAAGATATTTTTCTTTCTTTCTTTCTTTGTTTTTAAGAGGCTTTAAACTTTGCAGTTCATTCGCCTCTAGCCCAGTGAAGGGCCACAATAAAACCAGTCCAGAGAGGACTGGCGAAAGGGAAACCAAAAAAATAGGAAGTGGGTTATATCTATGGTATAACCGCAAGGGTGACGTAGGACTATCGTTGATTTAGAGATCATTTGTTCGAAGTTGAATCTAAACCCATTCTGAACAAATGAATAAATGAATATTTGGGGGACTTCGAAAACGAGAGCGTTACGTTGGAGGCACAAGGTTTTATGCATCCAATATAGGATACGAAAAACCTTGTTCTGGAGAATAATCTTCAGAAGCTAGCCTGCTAACTGTACTTGATTGACAAATCACAAACCCAAATGTATTATATGGATATTTTATGGATAGAAAACATTAAAATAAACTCTTTCGCTTGAATGTAATTTTCAATTCCAAAGGGAACTGGCAGATTATTTTCCAGCAACGATTAGATATTTCCACATTTTCCTCGATACTGGAAGCCCACCAGTGGTTAATACTAACTCGATAACCACCTGTTAATAGTACTTGATTGAAAAATATTTGGTCACAGTGTTACACGGATAGAAAACATTCAAATAAACTCTTTCACATGAATGTATTTTTGAATTCCCAGAGGAACTGGCAGATTATTTTCCAGCAATGATTAGATCTTTCCGGAACTTTCTCGATGCTGAATGGCATCCTAACGGAAAGAGTTCTGCGCGTGTATGTGTCGATCCTTCGCCGTCCACCTCCTCCAGCACGTTAGGCAACGATGTTGTCTTGTCGATGTCCTCACGAAATATGAATGTGTCTCACCACCAGAATATCGCTTAAGTATGCTTTTTGTGTGTGATTGAATCGAGAGAAGGTGTGGTTTACGATGGCAATTTGGAAGGCAAACTAGAGGGGAATGAACTCTCTGAGCTCGGAACTTTCGGCGACTGAGCAATAATCGATTGCGGGCGCATACAATATTGGATACGAAAATGTCCTACTGATGGGGAAGAATAATCTTCTGAAGCTATCCTGTTAATTGCGATTGATAGAAAAATCACAAAACCAAATGTATTTGGTCACAGTGTTACATGGATAGAAAACATTCAAATAAACACTTTCACATGAATGTATTTTTAAATTCTCAGAGGAACTGGCAGATTATTTTCAGTAACGATTAGATATTTCTACATTTTCCTCGATACTGGAAGCCCACCAGTGGTTAATGCTAATTCGATAACCATCTGTTAATAGCACTTGATTGAAACATATTTGGTCACAGTGTTACATGGATAGAAAACATTCAAATAAACTTTTTCACATGAATGTATTTTTAAATTCCAAGAGGAACTAGCAGATTATTTTCAGTAACGATTAGATATTTCCACATTTTCCTCGATACTGGAAGCCCACCAGTGGTTAATACTAACTCGATAACCACCTGTTAATAGTACTTGATTGAAAAATATTTGGTCACAGTGTTACATGGATAGAAAACATTCAAATAAACTCTTTCACATGAATGTATTTTTAAATTCCCAGAGGAACTGGCAGATTATTTTCCAGAAAAGATTAGATCTTTCCGGAACTTTCTCAATGCTGAATGGCATCCAAACGGAAAGAATTCCGAATGTCTTCCCGGGGAACCGTTTGTGGCATCACTCTCCTCCTGATGGATTCCCTTCTGGCCTAGGGTGCACAAACAGGCTCTTGGTGACACCGTTCATCCGCGCTTTCATGATAAACGAAGAGCTTCACCACAACAGCGACAACATGCTCCAATCGCTGTTCAATAAGAACTGAGTGGATTTCCGAGCGGCGCTCGCTTATATACCGATTGGTGATTTCAATAGCCTGTTTTGAAAGCAATTTTAAGACTATTGAAACAAGTTTTTGGACCAAAAAGTAACAAGTATAGAACGCGTAGACATTTTATCTTTCGAATGAAGTGTTTATCATACCATTTCGTTCAGTTGTTTAGGAGCTATTAACGCTCAAAATCTCGGTCTCCGGCGTAACGCTTTCGTTTTCGAAACTTTGATTTTAAACCCCGGTATAGAAATGAAAGACGTAGTCCTACGTCAAAAATCACTCATCAGATCTGTCCGCTCGACTCTCGGTTAAAGAAGAAGGTAGGAAGGGATCCTATGCTTCATGTGAAATGAAATGAAATACAGTTTGAATAGATAATAAAATATAGTGGTTTTGAATTTAATGGTATATAGTAGAGCTGAAAAATGGAGAGGTTTATTTAATGAATTTATCCTCCTTGGTGAGTGTGGCTGTAGGAATAGGAAGTTGATTAAAGTATAATGTAATGGATAGAAGATAGATGTGAGTATGTAAATATATATTGTGTTATTTGTTATTTATTATTATTGAATGCGTGTATACACCTGTATGATTTCCTTCCTTCCGACCCGTACATACATGTGTATACACACATAAACACGCATACATGACTGTGAAGTGGCGAACTTTAATAAGCAATTTCCAAGGTATTTAGTATTTCGATTTAGATTTTACCAAAGAAGTCGGTTTCTTTCAGAAACGCAATTAAATTGGTTTCTTGGGTCTCGTCTCTACTGAGGATATCTCGGAGACTCTGACCTATGTTGTGTCGGACTCGAGCATCTTTGGTATGTTGACATTCAAGTAAAAGATGGCTAACGGAAACCGGAGCTTCGTTGCAAGCACATTGGGGTTTTTCGGCTCTGCAGTACAAGTGTGAGTGGGTGAAGTTAGTGTGCCCAATTCGAAGACGGGTAAGGACTTGCCTTTCCCTACTATTGAGACGGTCCTCACAAGGGAGAGTGGAATTTTTGATTTTATGAAGATGAGTGGGACGGCTGTTTATCCAACCTATGTCCCAACTTTCACGGACTTGCTGTTTTACCCAGCGGACAATGTCAGATGGAGGACAGGGCATGTCTGGGGGTTCTATTTTGCTGCCCTTGCCGGCCAGTATGTCGGCGGCTGTGTTTCCGCGGATTCCTGAGTGACCAGGAACCCAGCAGAAGGAGATGTCTTTATTTGAAGCAGCCTCTTCTGTTTGCTTAATCCATGGGTGTTTGCTGTTTCCACTTAGAAGATCGTGGAGACAGCTAGCTGAGTCTGAGAATATTGTGGTAGGAAGAAACTCATGGGTGCATTCTTGGGTAGCTATTAAAAGGGCGAAAGCTTCCGCACTGAAGATGGAGCATTGCGGTGGAAGAGAAAAGCTACCTATGTATCTACTCTCAAAAATTCCACATCCAACTCCATCGGCACTGACTGAACCATCTGTGTTTGATTTGAAAATTGGACGCAACGAGGTTATTGAAGCAGGCTTTGACTTTTGGAGAAGGGTCTCCCGCCCGAACTGCCTTGAGAAGTTCAAGGTTAATGTTCGGCGGTTTGACGTTCCAATTTCTTCCCGTCGCAGATGAACGTTCACATATATCGGGAAGATCTTTGTTCGTGAGATTTTTGAACCATGTTTTAGCCCTATGTATTAATGGGACATTGTGGTCGCTTTCGGGGAGTGACAAGTGACGGATGGCTTTATTAGTGATGGTTTTTGTTACCAGGTGGGTGAAGGGAAGTTGCCCACTTTCTGCCATTACAGCAAGAGTAGGACTGGAGGGAAAAGCGCCAATTGCGAGCCTAATTGCTTTCTTGTAAATTGGTTGAATGGTGTTTAACACCTTGTCCCCTCCACGGCTGAAGGTGCCTATTCCGTAAAGGATTTGTGGGACCAACCCAACATTTACAACATTTAGCAGCGTCTTTCTATGACCAGAGGCTAGGTTGCCTGCGATAGCCTTGATGATGTTCAGTTTCTTTCTGGTGGCTATTTTGGTCTTTTGGGAATGTGATAGGAAGTTGAGTTTCTTGTCGAAAGTAACCCCTAGTATTTTCAATGTCCTCATTGTAGGGATCGGGATTTTGTTGAGCTGAAGATAGGTTCTCCTTCTGAGAGCTTTTCCGATATGTATGTGTTTGGATTTCTCCGGGGAAATTTTGAAACCTGTTTTTAGAGCCCAGTTTTGGATGGAGTCTAAGGTTTTTTGAAGCCTCTTTCTCTGAATTAAGCCGAAACAGCTCGTAGAGATAAGAGTGATGTCATCTGCATGGACTATGATTTTTATATGGTCGGGGATAACCTCGAATAGAGATTGCATGGTAATGTTGAAGAGGGTTGGTGAAAGTGCTGAGCCTTGGGGGAAGCCGTTTTCTGGGATTTTTAGAGAAGATTGGTGGTTGTTAATAACGGTTTTGAAAGACCGGTTTTCTAGAAAACTTTTAATGAAGAGACCTAACCTCCCACGAATCTCCCAGTCGAAAAGGCTTTTCAGCACTGGGTACCTCCATGCCCAATCGAAGGCCTTGGATAAATCCAGGGAAACAATATCAATGTGGTGTAATTTTTCAGTTGCGTCGTCTAGGATTTTTTCGATTGCTACAAGGCAATCTTTTGTACCTTTTAGATATTTTTTTGGGGTCCGGCAGACTCAGCCAGAGGGGCGAGTCCAACGAGACGAACGAATGAGCGTTAAAAGGGAGCGATGGCAGAAAAATACATTCATTACGATTTGTTCGCTCTTTGGATTCACATGCAGGTTAAAAAGGGTCCTTTTTAGGATCACAAAATTATCTTCAATCTAAAGAGTTTATTGTTTTGTTATCACTCGATATCCCCATCTTGTTCGGCTAAACCTTGCTGTTTAGCGATTGCATTTGCCACTCGCCACAGCTTTCACAGTTGGAAAATTTCTTCCCATCCAGCTTGTGACATATTTTACAGTAAATTACATTCAATGGCACGTCGCATTACCACCACTCAGTATCGGATTGGAGGTAATTTTAACCTGTAATTGAACATTTGCGATGACAGTGGCACAGTGTCGACTTTCAATGTGGGGTCATAATTTGGATCTCTATGTTTACAAAAATGTCCAACTAAATAAGTCGCATTACATGTCCGTCCAATTAGCTAAATGTCGAACTAATTGTAAATTACTGTACTTTCAATCTGGAAACAATTTAAGAATTGGTGAAAATTGAATAATTAGGAAAGTCCCCAACTATCAATAAGCTCAGAACAACTGCCAAATTCACATACTCATCAGATCCTGGCAAACAAATTATGAAAAAATCAATTTGTGTTTTATTATTATTTTGGATAATGTTTTAGAAAGCATTGAACTGTGTTTCCTAAACTCTTTTGACGTAGGACTACGTCTTTCATTTCTATACCGGGGTGTAAAATCAAAGTTTCGAAAACGAAAGCGTTACGCCGGAGACCGAGATTTTGAGTGTTAATAGCTCCTAAACAACTGAACGAAATAGTATGATAAACACTTCATTCGAAAGATAAAATGTCTACGCGTTCTATACTTGTTACTTTCTAATCCAAAAACTTGTTTCAATAGTCTTAAATTTGCTTTCAAAACAGGCTATTGAAAACACCAATCGGTATATAAGCGAGTGCTGCTTGGAAATCCACTCAGTTCTAATTGAACAGCGATTGGAGCATGTTGTCGCTGTTGTGGTGAAGCTCTTCATTTATCATGAAAGCGCGGATGAACGATGTCACCAAGAGATTGTTTGTGCACCTGGCCAGAAGGGAATCCATCAGGAGGAGAGTGATGCCACAAACGGTTCCCCGGGAAGATCTCGAAGCAGCCACTACACACACACACACACACACATACACGCGCGGAATTCTTTCCGTTTGGATGCCGTTCAGCATCGAGAAAGATCCGGAAAATAATCTGCCAGTTCCTCTAGGAATTTAAAAATACATTCATGTGAAAGAGTTTATTTCGATGTTTTCTATCCATAT
The DNA here is from genome assembly GCF_029784135.1 of Toxorhynchites rutilus septentrionalis. Taxonomy (NCBI): domain Eukaryota; kingdom Metazoa; phylum Arthropoda; class Insecta; order Diptera; family Culicidae; genus Toxorhynchites; species Toxorhynchites rutilus. Next base: position 136,012,413 of record NC_073744.1, on the reverse strand, counting down.
AACACTGTGACCAAATATTTTTCAATGAAGTGCCATTAACAGATGATTATCGAGTTAGCATTACCCAACGTGTGGGCTTCCAGTATCGAGGAAAATGTGGAAATATCTTTTTAGTTTATTTTAATGTTTTCTATCCATGTAACACTGTGACCAAATACATTTGGTTTTGTGATTTTTCAATCAATCGCAATTAACAGGATAGCTTCTGAAGATTATTCTTCCCCATCAGTAGGATAGTTCCGTATCCAATATTGGATGCATAAAAACTTGTGCCTCCAACGTAACGCTCTCGTTCTCGAAGTTCTCCAAATATTCATTCATTCAGAATGAATTCAGATTCAACTTCAAACAAATGATCTCTAAATCAACGATAGTCGTACGTCACCCTTGCGGTTATACCATAGATATAACCCACTTCCTGTTTTTTGGAAGGTTTAATGGCCCTGAAAAGCGCCTTGTTTTATGGAATGGTTCCAATTTAGAAAACTTAGTACTCGTGGTTTTGAAAAAAACCATTGCGAATGCCCTCGATGCCGCCTTGTTCTGGATTTGCCACCAAAGCAGTTTGTATAAAGAACAAACTTTTTTCTTCTGCTACCTGATGCCGTTTTGCGATTGCATTTGCCATTCGCCACTCGCTGCAACTGCCTGTTGTCTTGATGTCCACCGAACCGAATGTGTTCTGTTCCGAATGCGGGTTTTCTTATCGTCGCGAGCAGCTTTGCCAGCTAACTCGATCACTTCGGCGGCCGAAGCTATATAACGCCGGCTAGGTGGACTGGTACACTGGTACTAACGCGCTCGGCCTAGCTACCCTTGCGGGGAACTCCAGATCAACACGAGCGGGAACTCCAGATCAATGTTCGAGCGGGATTTTGCCTTTCCCTTCACTTTTCCTCCTTTGCCATATCCAACCATGGCTGCTTGTGTTGGTTTGTTGATGCGAAACGATGTGGTGTACGGTTTGGATGAAAATGATCGTTACGGCAGCGGAGCGGGGACTTTTAAGCTGACTGGCTGGCTCGAGAATTACGCATGTGTGAGACTGCGACCAATATTTCGTTCATCTTTTTCTTTTTTCTTTCCAATCGTACTTCATTGTATTTCGCTGCCGCTCTGGTTGCCCGTTTGGTCGGTACGATTTGAGGAGCACAAAATGGACCAATCAAAAATGGGCACATAGTGCATTTTGACAATGCTTGATATTTCACAATTATTCAATAATTTATCTCAAGAAAAATGAAATGTTATTCATTATGATAGATGCGTTGATATATTTCCTATCAATTGATGCAAAAACCTTTGCGATCTATTGAGAAATGCTCGAGTTATAAGCGTTCCAAATCTTGCATTTTTTCCTACTTGTTCAGTGCCTAGATTTCCATTTCACCCCCTATATCTTCCGGTTAGACGTAGTCCTCAGGCTCCATGGTTTTGAATTCTGTGTTAGAGGAACATTACGATTTTCGAAAACACAAGCGAGTACAAAAGTACCCACTGCTTGCATCAAATTTGCTATGCCAATTCCCCCTGGCTCCTTGGTTTTGAAGTCTGTGTTAGGGAAACATCCATCCATTCCAGCGATCGTACCTCAATCGTTGCGCAATCATAACTGAGTGGATTTCCGAGCTACACTCGCTTATATACCGATTGGTGGTGATTTCAATATCCTGTTGTGAAAGCAATTTCAGGACTATTGAAACAAGATTTTGGATCAAGAAGTAACAAGCATATAACGCGTAGACATTTTATCTTTCGAATGAAGTGTTTATCATAACATTTCGTTCAGTTGTTTAGGAGCTATTAACGCTTAAAATCTCGGGCATCACAAAAACCACAGTTGCGAGCGAAATAGCAACATAACGAGCGGACATTATTCATGTCCAATGTTGATCTCATACAAATATACACATAGCTCGATACAAGAAAGAAATCAATTGAAGATAGTGCGAAACACATTTACTCTCTGGAAGAAGAGGAAGCCCTCTGTATCAAAGTGTGCTACGCCATGCTGCATACAGCAAATTTTCGTGCGAGTGCGGATATGGGTGAGTATCCAGAATGTATATTGACCCGCGCTACATTTATTTAGATACAGTGTAACGGGTGTTAAATGAAAAATGAGAATTTTGACGTGGGACTACGTCTAACCGGAGTATATGGGGGGTAAAATGGAAACCTAAACACCGAACATGCAGGAAAAAATGAAAGATTCCGATTGCTTATAACTCGAACATTTCTTAATAGATCGGAAAGATGTTTGCATCAATTGGTTACAAATATTTCTACGCGTCTATCACAATATAGAAAATTATTATTTTTCTCAAATAAACAATTGAATAATTGTAAAATGTCAGGCATTATCCAAACGCTTTATGCCCCCGGTTTTGATTGGTCCAAATTGTGCTCCTCAAATGGTACCGACCGAAACAGGCAACTAGAGTGTAGAGTACAGAATAAGGTGATATAATAATAATAATAAATAATAAATAAGAAACGCGAGACACTCGCCACACGCCAAAATTATGAACCAAACACATGAAAGGAAATCATAGCCAGGCTATAAAAGCGCGAGCCATTCGGCAGAGCTTGCATTCTAACAATGGACGTGACGCGGACAAGAGCTAGCGCGAAATACCGGCAGCAGCTGCAGCAGCGGAATCGAAGCAAACTTAAGCAGCCTGTAATCGAGCTGGACGTCGCATCGGCCTGCTTCAATAGCAGCAGCAGCAGCATCGGACAGTGAAGTTAACGATTCTCTTGCCAACCAACATGGATACAATGCACTCTCCACTCTGAAACAATCATCATTTGGCATTAGGTAGTCAAACGAGAAGGATCGTCCGATTCCGCTTTATAAAGAGTTTATAACAAAGTTTTCCGTTATATTATACTGATTGCTATCGAAGGGCCTTTATCAAGGCTAGTTATATGTACTAATCAATTTTAATTTTCAGATTCAGCAGAAAAATGAATTATCCGACTATCATTTTCATCGGTGCTTTCCGTGCAACTGTAAAAAAGACGCGCTCCATGGCGTCCCCGACGCTACTTTTCATCAGTTGTCTAAGTTTTGTTAAGTGCTTTGCAGTGCTCTCTACTTTTCCCGAGTGCAGTAGAATCGAAGTTCGCTAATCGATAATTTTTGGGATGTTTTCCAGTGTTTTTTATGTTCTCAGGTGTTCATACGTGAAGGAAGTGAAATAAAACGTGACGGCTATGAGCTTTCATGCTTTTGTTCAGTATTGTTTGAGTGTTCTACCCGACCAGTGTGTTTCTAATGATTCCCGGTCGTATAGAAGGAGTGAAAAATCTTCAAGAGTGCTGTGCAAATATTCGCATCGAAAGCGAAAATCGAAAAATGCGCCATTTTTTAAGCGTTTTGCACCGAATGGTGAGTTTTTTCATAGATGGGCTCTACAACAAGTGTTAGCGAATTCCAGGAATATATCCCAAAAGTGAAAATGATCCAGCAACACAAGAGCCAATGGCAACACCAAAGGATCTTTTCAGAACCATCAAAAGTTTCATAAAGAGTAAATTCTTCGAGCCAACTAATCCATTCCCCGAGTAACTTCACGTGCATGTAACTTTATCTTCTTCTTCTTCTTCTTCTTCTTATATGGCACTAACGTTCCTAGAGGAACTCCGCCGTCTCAACGTAGCATTACTTGCGTCATTTTCATTAGTATTTAGTTGAGATTTCTATGCCAAATAACACGCCTTGAATGCATTCTGAGTGGCAAGCTCTAGAATACGCGTGACCACAGTGCAAGTCAGAGGAAATTTCTTTGAAGAAAAATTTCCCCGACCAGAACGGGAATCGAACCCGAACCCCCGGCATGTTAGGTTTGACGCTAACCACTCGGCCACGGGAGCACTTATGTAACTTTATCTTAGTAAATTTAAATTGACAGCCGTTGGGTTAGTCGCACGTCATTCCGGTTATGTCCCCGACATTACCCCCCATCTTTTTTTTCAATAACATATAAAAAAAGAAGGGTGGGTAATGTCGGGGACATAACCGGATTGACGTAGGACTATACAAAGGAGACAGCTTTTGTTAAATATATATTTTAAATATATTGTTTTATTTTCTTCTCCTACGTGAATACCTACCTATCTACCTGAAAAATGGATTAGTTTACTGTTTACTCTTTATGAATATATTGATGGTTCTGAAAAGAACCTATGGTGTTGTGTTTTTGTTATCACTCGGTTAAACCTTCCTGTTTAGCTATTGCGTTTGCCACTCGCCACAGCTTTCACAGTTGGAAAATTTCTTCCCATCCAGCTTGTGACATGTTGTTCAGTAAATTACATTTAATGCGACGTGCCGGAGAAATACTTTGCCACTCACTGAAACTAATTGTTGCCTTGATCAGCACCGAACCGAAGCTGCTCTGTTCTTGATGCGGGTTTTCTGATTGTCGTGAGCAGCTTTGCAAGGCAACTCGAGCACTCCGACGGCCGAAACTCTATAATCGCTGTTAGGTATACTGGTGCTCCGGCACCAATCCGTTCGGCCTAGTTACCCTTGCGGAGCAATCAGTGAATGCGACAGGGAACTGGAGACCTGCACGGTTCGAGTGAGACTTTGCCTTTCCCTTAACTTGTCCTCCTTTGTTACGTCCACGATGCCGATGCCGTACAACCACACGGGTTTACGGTTTGAAAGAAAATAAGATATTTTTTTGGGGTCCGCGTGTTTTATACTCTAGCGGTACACACTCACAGGATAGAGACAAATCGGCAGACTCAGCCAGAGGGGCGAGTCCAACGAGACGAACGAATGAGCGTTAAAAGGGAGCGATGGCAAAAAAATACATTCAGTACGATTTGTTCGCTCGTTGGATTCACATGCAGGCGAAAAAGGGTCCTGGTACTAACGCGCTCGGCCTAGCTACCCTTGCGGGGAACTCCAGATCAACACGGTTCGAGCGGGATTTTGCCTTTCCCTTCACTTTTCCTCCTTTACCATGTCCAGACATGGCTGCTTGGGTTGGTTTGTTGAAGTGTTGTGATGCGAACCGATGTGGTGTACGGTTTGAATGAGAATGATCGTTACGGAAGGAAGGAAGGTATTGTATTATAGAGACTTTAAACTTTTTCAGTTCATTCGTCTCTAGCCTTGAGAAAGGCCCTTTGAAAACTCTACTCTACTCTATTACTCTACTCCAGCGTTACCACCTCCACCCTCTTGCCATGAGAAAGGCACTCGAAACCTCGCCGTCCAGCTCGTCCAGCAACGATGTTGTCCAGTCGGTATCCACACAAAGAATGATCGTTACGGCAGCGGAGCGGGGATTTTTAAGCTGACTGGCTGGCTCGAGAATTACGCATGTGTGAGACTGCGACCAATGTTTCGTTCATTTTTTTCTTTTTCCTTTCCAATCGTGCTTCATTCTATTTCGCTGCTGCTCTGGTTGCCCGTTTTGGTCGGTACGATTTGAGGAGCACAAAATGGACCAATCAAAAATGAGAACATAGTGCATTTTGACAATACTTGATATTTCACAATTATTCAATTATTTATCTCAAGAAAAATGAAATGTTATTCGTTATGATAGATGCGTAGATATATTTCCTATCAATTGATGCAAAAACCTTTGCGATCTATTGAGAAATGCTCGAGTTATAAGCGTTCCAAATCTTGCATTTTTTCCTACTTGTTCAGTGCCTAGATTTCCATTTCACCCCCTATATCTTCCGGTTAGACGTAGTCCTACGTCAAAAATATTTTTTTTTGACGTAGAACTACGTCTTTCATTAAGGGTGCCAAATCAGAAAACAGGTCACGTTTTTGACGTGGGACTACGTCTAACCGGAGTATATGGGGGGTAAAATGAAAACCTAAACACAGAACATGCAGGAAAAAATGAAAGATTCCGAATGTTTATAACTCGAACATTTCTTACTGGATCGTGAAGATGTTTGCATCAATTGATAGGGAATATTTCTACGCTTCTATTGCAATTAATAAAATGTCGTTTATCATTAGATAAACAATTGAATAACTGTAAAATGTTAGGCGTTATCTAAACGCCCTAACTGCCTCGTTTTGATTGGCCCGATTTACGGATTCCCCAACACAGCCATCAAAACCAAGCAGCCTTGGGGAAATCTGCATTCCAAATACATGAAAGTATGGGGACTTTTGTTCTCACCGATATGTGTTCCCTAACACAGACTTCAAAACCAAGCAGCGTTTGAGGAATCGCATTGCAAATACATGAAAGTCGGGGGTACTGTTTTCAGACTGTAATGTGTTTCCCTAACACAGACTTCAAATCCATGGAGCGTGGGGAAATTGGCATTGCAAATACATGTAAGTCGGGTGCATTCTTGTTCCGACTGAAATATGTTCCCGTAACATAGACTTCAAATTCATGGAGTGTGGGGAAATTGACATTGCAAATACATGCAAGGGGGTATTTTTGTTTCGATTGAAATGTGTTTCCCTAACACAGACTTTAAATCCAAGGAGCGTAGGGAAATTGGCATTGCAAACACATGTAAGTCGCGGGCATTTTTGTTCCGGCTGAAATGTGTTTCCCCAACACATTGAATTCGGAAATTATTTCATTCAATCAAAAATTTAATCAATACAAACAAATGATTGCTAAGCCAAGATAGTCCCACGTCAACCTTGCGGCATATATGCATATATCTATGATATATCATAGATATAACCCATCCATTTTTATGAAATAAAGTTAACGTTAATAACTATTTTTGCCACGAAAGGATTTTGGCGATTTGCATACTAAACGAATCGGAAATTCCGTAAGATTTGTTTAATATGCTATACATTAGAATCCCCTGGTTTGTAAATGGTTAAAAATCATGAAAACTTTTAGCGTTTTCATTTTCCCATACATTTATTCTGTACATTTGTGTGCTTTCCCGAACAGAGCAGTCAGTAACGAGCAACTTATCGACGACCAACGGAGGGGAAGTCGTAGGATTTCAAGTCTTCGTGAACAAAGAAAAAGTAAAAGAATGAAGGGGAATTTTTGCTTAGAGTATAAACAGTGGATCTCGCTGAGGCAAACTTTCATTCGGCATCGGACTGTTGAGCAATCCAGTTCACTTTGCTTTCGCTGCGCTTCGATCTAAGATTGGACCCCACCAGTGGTAATCCAACTTGGATATCGTCGTGTGGTTTTTTCAGTTCGTTTTTGACGTTATTCGTATCGTGTGTTTTTCTTTCCGCGTCATAAATTGGACACTTCGCGTAGTGTGTGATGAGCAAGAAGAAGAGGAAGGCAGGCTCGAGCCCTGCAAAAAACGAACGCATTGCCAGGGGCAATAAAATTTCGAGGTAAGCGTCATCTAATGATGCACGCGATGTTGGTGCAGTGAAAAGCGCTCGCACTGAACGAGCCTTCGCGAGTGTGACACCGCATCGAACAACAGAGAAGTAGGCGATTTCGGCGCGTCGGTCGAACATGTAAACGCCGTTACCCAGGCAGCAACCAAATCAAGCTCTCCCCGCTGGTGGTGAAGGCGGTCGCTCTTGACAAGGGTGTTACAGCAGGGTACAAGCTGTGTGGCATAATTCAGTCTTTTGACGTGGGACTACGTCTAACCGGAATATATGGGGGGTAAAATGAAAACATAAACACTGAACATGCAGGAAAAAATGCAAGATTTCGAATGCTTATAACTCGAACATTTTCTACTGCATCGGAAAGATGTTTACATCAATTGATAGGGAATATTTCTACGCATCTATCGCAATTAGTAAAGTGTTATTTTCCATTAGGTAAATAATTGAATAACTGTAAAATGTTAGGCGTTATCTAAACGCCCTTACTGCCTCGTTTTGATTGGCCCGCTTTACGGTTTCCCCAACACAGACTTCAAAACCAAGCAGCCTTGGGGAAATAAGAATCGCAAATACATGAAAGTAGGGGGACTTTTGTTCTCTCCGAAATGTGTTCCCTAACACAGACTTCAAAACCAAGCAACATTGGCGAAACCGACATTACAAATACATGAAAGTAGGGGGAGCTTTTGTTCCCATCGAAATGTGTTTCCTTAACACAGACTTCAAATCCAAGGAGCGTGGGGAAGTTGGCATTGCAAACACATGCAAGTCGAGGGCATTTTTGTTCCGACTAAAATATGTTTCCTCAACACAGGCTTCAAAACCAAGGTGTCTAGGAAAATTGGGATTACAAATTCATGCAGGTCGGGAGTATTTTTGTTCCGACTGAAATCTGATTACCTATAAAGACTTCTAAACCAAGGTGTCTGGGGAAATCGGCATTGAAAATACATGCAAACTGCGAGTACTTTTGTACTCGCTTACCTTTGTACAGACTAGAATGCGTTTCCCTAACACGGTCTTCTAAACTTAGGTACCTGGTAAGATCGTGCAGACACTAGAGACATTGCATTTGTTCAAATTTTTTCTCACAACGCGAATATATTGAATTCAATTGAATTCGGAAATTGTTTTATTCAATCAAAAATTTAATCAATACAAACAAATGATTACTAAGCTGAGGTAGTCCCACGTCAACCTTGCGGTAATATCATAGATACAACCCACCCATTTTTTCCAAACAGTTAACATTGTTTGTTTTCCGTCATCATAAGGGCTTCGTTGGTGCCTTTGAGAATGCATCAATGCATTAAACTGACGTTATGGCGAAGCAGACGTTAAGATTGTGCGCCAAAGCGTTATAGAATGCGACTTATATAAAATAATAGCGTAGTTCTACGTCAACAATGCGGTCGTATCTTGGACACAACCTCCTGTAATTTTTTTTCATCGATTTCAGTATTTTTTTTATTAATAACATAATGTATTTTCTTCAAAAAAATGTCAGTGAATGTTTGAGTAAGGGCCGTGGTCTGCTGTTCGACGCAACTTTGTCGCGATGCTCTCACAAGAACGTTGTACGGTTCTACGAAACGCATTTCCAGCAAGGAAAAAAGTTCACGGTGGCACATTTTAAGGAAGAAAATGTACCTAGTACATCTTGAAAAAAAAGGTTATGTTGTACATCGCTATTTCCGACCGAGACATTTCAAAGCCTTGGTTTAAGCCGAGCGGTCTGGCAATCAACCAACGAATATATCGAGAGTGCCTCGATAAAATCCTGCTGCCGTTCCTGAACGAGCATCACGCGGATGGGAAGTACGTCTTCTGGCCGGACACGGCATCTTCCCATTACGCCAAGATGACGCTGGCGTATCTTGAGGAGAAAAAGATACCGTTCGTGCCGAAAGATCGTAACCCAAGAAACTTGCCCCAGTGCCGCCCAATAGAGGATTTCTTTGGTTCACTCAGTGCCCTAGTGTATAAAAACAATTGGAGGCCCAAGGACACGAAGCAACTGACTACAAGAATCCGGAATTGTATCCGGAAAATGGACGTCGTTCTTGTGAAAGCATCGCGACAAAGTTGCGTCGAACAGCAGACCACGGCCCTTACTCAAACATTCACTGACATTTTTTTGAAGAAAATACATTATGTTATTAATAAAAAATACTGAAATAGATGAAAAAAATGAAAAAAAATTTATATGTTATTGAAAAAGAATCTAATTTTTTATTTAACACCCGTTATCTTTCATGGAAGTATACTTTCAAATCCTAGTAGAAAAACTTTACTGTTGGATGATCTGGGGTTCGATTACACCTCAAGCGGAATATAGGAGTAAAAATGTTTATAGTTTATGAACGAAATCTGAGTGTGAAGGAGAAAGTCTGGTGCGAGTTGGCAGCGCGGTTCAATGAAGAACCAAATAAACGAAAACGTTGATAGCTTTCGAAGATTCTCTTCATCAGTAATTTGTTGTAGAAGATTCGAAAGATGCAAACGTATACGAGATACACGAATCAAATACAGCGTTCGTTGTACGGTCAATGAGAGAGGAGAGAGGAACTATTGCGATTAACGTACGCCCTGTTAAAGATAAGTCCAATCGAAGAAAGTCCAATTCGAAAACAAGAATGAGGGTGAATATCCGAAGTGATAAACAAGCGGACTGAATAAAACAATTCCGTAGTTCTACGTCAAAAATGCTGTCGTGTCCTAGATACAACTTCTTACAATTTTTGGACTGGCTGGCTTGCTCTCCAGGCTTGAATCCTGTTAAAAATCTTGGGGAGATCCACCACGATTGTAGAGCTCAAGGTTGCATTTTCGGAAGCATGGAAAAACATCGAGAAATCCGTTCAGCAGAATTTGGTAAACAGTATTCCAACTCGAATTTTCCAGGTTATTAGTCGAAATGGCAAAGTTGCCAATTATTGACATGTAAATCAGCCGATTGTTTTGAATTTTTCATTGATAAAACTTATGAATTTTGAAGTGGTCTTATAGAAACTGGACAGCTGAAATTTTCATATTGAGGCACAATAAACAAACAACTCTTTTGAACGAAATTGACGTTAAATATACTTTATTCTAAGCTTTCAACAATGTATGAATGTATTTTGTTGAAATTCTAACTGTTTGTGTTGCAACTAAATAGAATAAGGGTGGTCTTATAGAAGTTGGGCAGAGTGTATTTGCTTCGTCCTTATGTATTACATCACTTTCTTAAATTTGTTTTATTTTTCTAGCGAACCAAGAGTTTTCCATCTATACTCGACAAAAAAATTAGAGGAACAGAGTGCGAGGTCGGAAATATTAAGTGATTTTTGGCATGCTGTTACTCCGTGAAAAATCAACTCATATCGATGGGATGCGCATCGTTTTAATGCTACAACTTTCAGCTATTAGAATATTTTACGTGAATATTTTTATCTTGGTGGATGTAGGTGTAATGGGCAACAATATCCGGAAGAAATGAAAAATTGGTTTTTCTTTGTTTTTTCAAGAATATTCCGGACTAACACAATTTTTTGCAAACCAAATCAATAGCAAATCCAATTAACCTTATTAACCAGCTTTAATTTGGTTCCAAGAACGTTCTTGTAGGACCTTCCCACACAGAGATATTTCGGTTTGAATGAAAAATTACGCATTCATCTTTGATGATGATTAATTCAATGAACAACCATCGCACCGCAAATCGGAAGGCAGTTTTGAAAACACCAATAAATTCTGCACAAGGATAATTTTGTTACTTTGACGAAAAAAAATATTTAAGTTTTTTTGCATTGATTTCAAAAAAGTGCCAAAAACAGTATTTTTATAGTGCTTTACAAAATCCACTGTAATGCTTCCACGCAAATTTTTAGCTTAGTGTATTCCTTAAACATCTGTAAACGTTTCATATTGATACGTTCAGCCATTTTTTCTAAAAGATTTTTCAAAGTTTGGAGTAAATTAGAGGAGCATTTTATCGCAAATCGTATCCGAAGTACAAAATCCTACGCGGCTCTCAGAACGAACGATTCGTAACTTTTGTTTTCATGCGTTTGTAGGTACAAATATTATAAGGAGTGATGATACTCACTCATACTCATACGCATTTCAACACATACACGCACTTTTCTCCCACAAACTCATAAAAACGAAAGTTGCGATTCGTTCATTCTGAGAGTCGCGCAGGATTTTGTACTTCTGATACGATTTGCGATTAAATGCTCCTCTAATTTACTCCAAACAAATCGGCTAGAAAAAACAGCTGAACGTATCAATATCTAGGAAGTGCGGACTGATTCAGAACGGCTGTCAAAAAAGATCCAATTGAAATGTCAAAAAAGATCCAACGATCAGGAGCGTTATTTTTCTTATGATAATCAACACCTTCAAAAAGGTATTGTTATCAAAGGCCAAATAAATAATAACTTATAAAATGAACGAACTACATTTTTCCGTCAATTGTTTGATTGACCATTGCATCTCTGAAAAAGCATCTTGTTTTGCAAGGTATCAGAACCTGACAGAATATCAACAACCTACGGATAACGCGTAGTTCACTCCATGATTCTAATGTGGGAGCAAAATTCAACATTGGCGAATTTGGATACGTACATACATAGCAAAAGTAAAATGTTTTGGGGACGTTTTTTAACGTCGGTGAAAACAGCTTTGCGAGTGAAGCTGACCTAATGAAATCCGCGTAGATATGATCCGTTAGTGCTGGTGATGAATATAACGGTAAAGCAATCTGCGCTTCGTGTTGATGATGGACGTAATCTTCTGAGTCAACTACCGGATTAATTGTGGAGAAGGCATTTACTCCTGCGATTCGATAAAAAGTGGAACGAAGAGTTGCCAGATGAGTTTTAAAAAAGTCTGTAAAAATATGTGAAAATCTGTTAAAAATGTGAAAATGTCTGTAAAAGTGTGCGGATCTAAAGAAATGTCTTTTAATATTAATTCTCACAGATTCAATAATACTTTCTACATCGCGATACATGTAAGATTGTCTTTTGTATATTATTGTTTATTTTGTATATGTATATTTTGTATGTATACAGTCATTCCATGCCAAACCGATAAAGTAGTTCTCAGGTTTCGATCAAAAGTGGTAGTTTTGTTCTTTATTGCAAAACATTAGACCCGTATTTTCTACATTCTATATCTATATTTTTTATATTTTTTTGAAAGATGAGGATGTTTTACATAACATATCTCGATTTCAGAGACGCTATTTGTTTCGTTTTTGAGTTATGATTTTTCAAAGTTAACCGGTGGTCCGAAAAATCATTTTTCCCCTTGAGAGCCACATTTCCGTTTTAGGGTGGTCCGAAAAATCACCTTTTTCACTTTTTTTCTAAAATGACTTTTTTCAAAAATTCATAACTTTCGAACCACTGAATCGATTTAGATAATCGGTATACCGGATGAAAGCCAAAGAGCCAGCCTTTTATTGAAATATATTGAGCTTGCAAAAGCCGTGGATTTTATTTTCGCAATTATTGATTGTAGTCGTTTTTTATTGTTTTCATGGCTATGGGCTAGAGGGCGCTATATATTTTTATATTTTCTATTGGAGGCTGATGATTTGTCGGCCACTGAGCGATCATTGATCACGATATCACTGCATTGTGATCTATTTTGCGCACGTATCCAATGTGGTGACACTGGCAGTTAGGCGCTTGTTGGTGCACGTAACCTCTGTGGTTAAGCCGGACAGAAAAGTGTTAAAGAATGACTTAAAAAATAGGTCCAACATCATGTGTATTGATATAAACTAAATATAAAAACTTTTTGTGGATTAAAACTATGAAAAAATATCGTACGGTGAGTCAAATATCTTTGATGTGATGAATATCAATTCATTTTTCATAAGCCTGTGAAATATTGTTATATCCAAAAAGTCCGCAACAAAAATAAAAAGTATTTTACAGATATGTCTGTAAATTTACAAATATATCTGTAAATCTGGCATCTCTGGTGATCTGAGAATTTATTGCAAGAAATCGCTTGAAAAAATGCATGAATTTTCTTGAAAATGAAGTGAATTTAGTCCGCACCACTTAGATCAATATGAAACGTGGTTAGATGTGGTGGACGGTTAGGGAATACACTAGGCTAAAAATTTGCCTGGAAACATTAGAACTTACTGCGATATTTGCAGAATCACAGTGGATTTGGTAAAGCACTATAAAAATGCTGTTTTTGGCACTTTTTTGGAATCAATGCAAAAAAACTTAAATATTTTTTTTCGTCAAAGTAACAAATTATCCTTGTGCAGAATTTATTGGAGTTTTCAAAACTGCCTTTCGATTTGCGGTGTGATGGTTGTTTATTGAATTAATCATCATCAAAGATGAAGGGGTAGTTTTTCATTCAAACCGAAATATCTCTGTGTGGGAAGGTCCTACAGGGGCGTTCTTGGAACCAAATTAAAGCTGGTTAATAAGGTTAATTGGATTTGCTATTGATTTGGTTTGCAAAAAATTGTGTTGGTCCAGAATATTCTTAAAAAAACAAAGAAAAACCGATTTTTCATTTCTTCCGGATATTGTTGCCCACCAAGATAAAAATATTCACGTAAAATTTCTCATAGCTGAAAGTTGTAGCTTTAAAATGATGCGCATCCCATCGATATGAGTTGATTTTTCACGAAGTTACAGCATGCCAAAAATCACTTAATATTTCCGACCTCGCACTCTGTTCCTCTAATTTTTTTTGTCGAGTGTATTTAGAACAAGCCTTTCAATTTTATTCAGATATCATTTAAGCGAATGTGAATGCGATGATTATCAGTCGCCTTTGGTTCCGCTATTTTACATTTTGCCACTGGAATCGACTGGAATTGTATCTGAAAAACCATTTTTCAATTGATGTTCAGAATTCGAATATCTGAAAATTTCTCAAACTCTTATGTCGGAGATACCTGAACAGTAGCGAATCAGACACGCTGCTACGTGTCCCCGTCATCGAACTGGAATCAAGCGTCCGTGATTTTATTGTTTACCGGCTGTGACTTTGAGAGGATATTCATGTATTCGAGCGAAACAAATTGTTCCCTTCAAAGTTATGTCGTCCAACAAGAACGTGATGTCGCAACTTATCACGAGGAACAGAGTAGATTAATTCATCTGAAATGCAGATGCCAGTCCGCTTCTCCTCGCTGTAGAGCAATGTAGGATAGATACAACGTATTATCAAATTAAAAACAGACCATGGGATGAATGCCGGTAGTGATATTCTATTTTCATGCAAACCCAAGACATCTTTAAAAGAAACGAACTAGTAGATGCACTATGGCATCAGATGTTCAATTCCGGCTTGATTCAGATGAAATATTTCTATTACCTTAAATATTCGTCCGGTGTCTTCGATCCAATTCACCCCACAAACTACAGCCCTCTGCATTATGTCTCTGATAAGGCAGCGCTGAACATCAATGATAAAGTTACTGTGCACTTGTCCAGTTCGCATTATGCGATTGAAACCGAGAGTGTGACGGCGGTGTGGGCTGATTACCGGTCATCTTCGACACGAGGCCATAGTCTTGTTCTGCAGCGGTAGCAGGGCAGTTCCCGGCAGATAGCGCTGTTCAGTTTCTTGGCATTGTCGGGCGGTATCTCATTGGGCACAACCAACAAATCAACAGTGGATACAATTCCTTTGAAAATTCCCAGAGTTCTAGGAGCAGAAAACCTCTCCCGCGAAAGGCATTGTTGGCTGTTTATGACGGAATACGGTTATAGATAGGTCGCGCCACAGTACGGGACTTGTTTTGAGTTGAGAAAGTGAATGTAAAAGTGACGGCTGCAGTCGTGATTTATCATTGGTTAAGTGATAATTTCTCCGATAGGATCAGCGATAAACCAGCTTGGCGGTAAGTACGCATACACCTTGCCGCGCTCAATGGGTGGGAGATATTGTGCAAAATATATTATTAATTCGATACGGCGCGGTTTATCTTATCGAGGATTCGGTCATTAGTTGAATAGATTTGTTCAGTTTTACGCTTCAATTATGCACAATCGGTTTGTTTCCATATGAGTATACGAATGATTCAAGAATTACTTCGCGCTAGTTATTCTACATTTACCGAAAATGCTTTCAGTTAGAACAAAAAAAAAAATCGAATGTTTTGGATACAATGTACATGCTTAGGTCATGCCTAATTCGACATGCCATTCAATATAAGTTTTACAATGAACTTTGACTATTATTCTTGCCTAATATAGTACGACTTCGATTATCCGCGGTGTGGTTCTATAACATTCCTCTTTGTTGTGGTGCCAACGTTCGTATTTTCAACGTTAATTCAAATGTCACAAGATGCCTAATTTGTTACTGTATTGTCCGTTTCGAGGACGCAAAGTACGAGCCATTTAATATCTGGACGCTCTGTTTATTTTACTGCAGCGCTTCTAGTGGTCGGATCTGGAAATTTTTGACAGCAGTTTGTTTTGAAATGTTTCTTCTTTCAGTGCTGCAAACTTCGTCACATTTAATTTTGTTTTAACGATCTTTTACTTGAAGAAAGCCGTGAATGATAGCTTCTCTCAATCTCTTCTGTTTGCATGGATTCTGTTGAGAATCCGTTTTGGGAATAAAAATATGTTGATTAAGAGGCACGTGTGATTTTAAGCTACCAAGACACCAGCCATTTCGGAGATGCTTTACACACATCCTCGATCTCTCCAGAATGACTCAGGCGAATTAACTGTAAACTTTAAAGCCTCTTAAATCTAAACAAGGAAGGGAGGTCACTCAGAAAATCGGGGACACGCACTTGTCCATTTTGATTTGAAATTTTTCATGAATTTACGCTAATCTGTGAGAGTTCGAATAGATGCAAAAACTCGTAAAATCGTTAGCATTCGTACATTTTTTTTTGCTTCATTTTTGGTAGTGTACGCCAGATTTGAATTTTCAAAATCCATTGCCTTTTCCGCGTGGCCGTCTCGATCCGCTCTCGTGTTTTGACGTGGGACTACGTCTAACCGGAGTATATGGGGGGTAAAATGGAAACCTAAACACCGAACATGCAGGAAAAAATGAAAGATTCCGATTGCTTATAACTCGAACATTTCTTAATAGATCGGAAAGATGTTTGCATCAATTGGTTACAAATATTTCTACGCGTCTATCACAATATAGAAAATTATTATTTTTCTCAAATAAACAATTGAATAATTGTAAAATGTCAGGCATTATCCAAACGCTTTATGCCCCCGGTTTTGATTGGTCCAAATTGTGCTCCTCAAATGGTACCGACCGAAACAGGCAACTAGAGTGTAGAGTACAGAATAAGGTGATATAATAATAATAATAAATAATAAATAAGAAACGCGAGACACTCGCCACACGCCAAAATTATGAACCAAACACATGAAAGGAAATCATAGCCAGGCTATAAAAGCGCGAGCCATTCGGCAGAGCTTGCATTCTAACAATGGACGTGACGCGGACAAGAGCTAGCGCGAAATACCGGCAGCAGCTGCAGCAGCGGAATCGAAGCAAACTTAAGCAGCCTGTAATCGAGCTGGACGTCGCATCGGCCTGCTTCAATAGCAGCAGCAGCAGCATCGGACAGTGAAGTTAACGATTCTCTTGCCAACCAACATGGATACAATGCACTCTCCACTCTGAAACAATCATCATTTGGCATTAGGTAGTCAAACGAGAAGGATCGTCCGATTCCGCTTTATAAAGAGTTTATAACAAAGTTTTCCGTTATATTATACTGATTGCTATCGAAGGGCCTTTATCAAGGCTAGTTATATGTACTAATCAATTTTAATTTTCAGATTCAGCAGAAAAATGAATTATCCGACTATCATTTTCATCGGTGCTTTCCGTGCAACTGTAAAAAAGACGCGCTCCATGGCGTCCCCGACGCTACTTTTCATCAGTTGTCTAAGTTTTGTTAAGTGCTTTGCAGTGCTCTCTACTTTTCCCGAGTGCAGTAGAATCGAAGTTCGCTAATCGATAATTTTTGGGATGTTTTCCAGTGTTTTTTATGTTCTCAGGTGTTCATACGTGAAGGAAGTGAAATAAAACGTGACGGCTATGAGCTTTCATGCTTTTGTTCAGTATTGTTTGAGTGTTCTACCCGACCAGTGTGTTTCTAATGATTCCCGGTCGTATAGAAGGAGTGAAAAATCTTCAAGAGTGCTGTGCAAATATTCGCATCGAAAGCGAAAATCGAAAAATGCGCCATTTTTTAAGCGTTTTGCACCGAATGGTGAGTTTTTTCATAGATGGGCTCTACAACAAGTGTTAGCGAATTCCAGGAATATATCCCAAAAGTGAAAATGATCCAGCAACACAAGAGCCAATGGCAACACCAAAGGATCTTTTCAGAACCATCAAAAGTTTCATAAAGAGTAAATTCTTCGAGCCAACTAATCCATTCCCCGAGTAACTTCACGTGCATGTAACTTTATCTTCTTCTTCTTCTTCTTCTTCTTATATGGCACTAACGTTCCTAGAGGAACTCCGCCGTCTCAACGTAGCATTACTTGCGTCATTTTCATTAGTATTTAGTTGAGATTTCTATGCCAAATAACACGCCTTGAATGCATTCTGAGTGGCAAGCTCTAGAATACGCGTGACCACAGTGCAAGTCAGAGGAAATTTCTTTGAAGAAAAATTTCCCCGACCAGAACGGGAATCGAACCCGAACCCCCGGCATGTTAGGTTTGACGCTAACCACTCGGCCACGGGAGCACTTATGTAACTTTATCTTAGTAAATTTAAATTGACAGCCGTTGGGTTAGTCGCACGTCATTCCGGTTATGTCCCCGACATTACCCCCCATCTTTTTTTTTCATTCTAGCCATCGCGGTCGTCTCGATCCGCTGCCGTTTCTACCGTTTTAACCATAGCAGTCGGATAAAAACACGCTCGTCTCGATGCGCTGCTAACACGTCTCGATCCTATCTGCCGAGTTCACAAACTTCAAAGTTTTAACTAGACCGCAAAATGGTAATCAAGAAAACCGAACTAAGTTTGCTTCGACAAAAAAAAAAAAAAAAAAATCGAAATCCTAGAATGGCCGGTGTTTAAGCGACAGAGAAAATATTTCCAAATCATTCTTCTCAGCTTGTTGTTGTTGAAAAATTTAGTTGCTTGGTAGGATCGCCAATGTTTGATTTTAGCTACCAAGAGACCAGCCATTTCGGGGATTCTTTACACTTTAGCCGCAGAGCACAACATCCACGATTCATCAGTCTAGCGACCCGACGGTTGCAATGTTTTCTGGATGGCCTTTCTCAAGGCTCAGAGCTTAGCTTAGTTTTCCAAATTGGGCTAGCGGCGAATGAACTAAGCAGTTTTAAGCTTCTATAACTGAAACCACGTTCGTCATTATTTAAGTCACAGTTCTGCTCCACCTAGCAGATAGCAGTCTTTTGCTCCATACAAAGGATGAATCGAAGAAAGATATCGCCCGCGGTGGTACAATTTTGTTCGATGGAAACGTCGCGTTGATTTTCATGGCATCTGGTGGAGAGTGCTATTGTATTTTTGCACCACATAATTTCTGTCACTTACATCTGTACTGGGATGTAAGTTTAAAAGTTCGAAAACGGGATCATTACGTTTGGGATGCAAGGATTTGCGCGTTAATATTCCTTTGCCAGTTGAACAAAATAGTATGACAATCACTTCAAAAATAGTTTATGAGTGATGTTTGTTACTTATTGACCAAACGAACTTTTTTCCACAGCTCAAAAACTTCAGCTTATAGAAATCACAACAATCTACAACTATGCTTGAAAGTCCATCGAAGCCAAGATCGGGCATGTTATCGGAAGGCCATGAAATCAATATACACATCTTGATCGTTCAAATAAAATAAAATCCAATGTGCAGATATTCCGTTTTTGACGTAGATCTACATCTTTCAGGAAGGGTGCCAAATCAGAAAACAAAAGAAAACAAAGGGTGCCAAATCAGGTCACGTTTTTATGAAATAAAGTTAACGTTAATAACTCTTTTCACTGTAAACGAATTCTCAGGATTTACATGCCAATCGAATCGGAACTTCTCTAAGATTTGTTTGATATGATATACATTACAATTCGCCAATCTCTAAACGGTTTAAATTCATGAAAACAGAAAGGACTTCCTTTTTCCCCATACATTTGTTCTGCCGATTTGTGTGCTAACCTTACCCGTATTTCAAATGCTCCAACATTTCTAAACAGATCGGAATGATGTTTGCATCAATTGATAGGAAATATTACTACGCGTCTATCACAATTAATAAAATATTATTTTTCATGAGATGAACAATTGAAAAACTGTAAAATTTCAAGCGTTTTCTAAACGCCCCAACTGCCATGTTTTGATTGGCCCGATTTACGGTTTCCCCAACACAGACTTCCCATTCGATGTACCTGTGGGAATCCGGTCTGCAAATATACATGCAAGTCGGGGGTATTTTTGTTCCCACCGAGCTGTGTTTCCCTAACACGGACTTCAAAATTAATGTGCCTGGAGGAATCCGCTTTGCAAATACATGTAAGTCGGGGGTATTTTTTGGTGTTGAGCCGGTAGAGGCGAATGAACTGCAAAGTTTAAAGCCTCTCAAAAACAAAGAATTATATTGGTGTTGAGTACTTTTGTAATCGTTTGTCGTTGTACAGACCGGAATATGTTTCCCTAAAACGTACTTTTAAACTGAGAAGCCTGGAAAATCGTCATTTCAATACTAGAGATGAATGAACTTTCGCGGTTCGAAAACTACGTGAACATGAGATGTGCAATATTTTCAGAGGGAAATGTAAAATACAATGTACGTTTGATAATTCCGTTCATATATTTTGGTAGTTCTAGGCATCATCAAACGTAAAAGGAACGTTCATCAAATTTATTTGTAACGAAGAACATTATCTATGTATAATAAAAAATTCGATGCATTCTAAAATAATATTCGAAGTGGTAAACAAGTGGATTGCATAATAAAATTGCGTAGTTCTACGTCGAAAATATGCGGTCATATCCTAGATACAACCCCTTACATTTTTTTTCAAAAGGCAGTCCATGTTGACTTTTTTAACTTTTGAACTTCTGGACCGTATCTTATGATCGACCAATCAAATTGAAGCCATCCTCGTCACCTCTTCTTTTTAGGACTAATACTCCAATTGCAGAAAATTTGATTTTTTTTCTGTTATTATTGATTTTATTTGTTATTGATTTTATTTTATTTATTATTGATTTTATTTATTTATTTTTGTATTTGGGCATACATTGTGGTTTTCATGGTCTCCGGACCAAGGGCGCTTGTTTTTTCTGGAAAACTGAGGATTTTTTACACAAAATATCGCAAAATCAGAGATGTGGTTTTTTTTTCTTTTTTAATCCATAGTTTTCAAAGCTAACCGATAGTTCGGAATATCACTTTTTTCCTCTTTTTCTTATTCTCAAAAAGCCATAACTTTTAAACTTCTAGACCGATTTGGATGATCGATATATCAAATCAAAGCCAATGAGCTAGACTTCTTTGGGAAAATATTACATTTGCGAAGAAAATGAATTTTGTTTTCGTGATTATTGATTGTATCTATTTTTTATAGTTTACATGAATTCGGGACCAAGGCAGCTGTATTTTTTTATATTTTTTACATAACATATTCAAAAATCAAAGATGTGTTCTCTGTCGTTTTTAAGTTATGATTTTTCAAAGTTAACATGTTTTAGTCTTCATTCAATACTTCCATGCAACTATACTGGAATTATGCAACTAGATTCCAATTTATTCGCTAGTGTAGTATTTAAAAAAAACTAGCTAAAATTCTTTAATGTGGTAGGTCCATTATCTAAATCGGTACAGTAGTTCAAAAGTTATGAATTTTTGAAAAAAGTCATTTTTGGGATAAAGGTGAAAAATTATTTTTTGAACCATCGGCCATTTCCATTTCCATTTGAAAAATCAAAACTTAAAAACTAAAAAGGACAAATCTCTGATTTTGAGATATTTTATGTAAAACATCCTCAGCTTTCTAGAAAAAAAAATTAAAAATATAGCGCCCCTGGTCCCGAGACCCTCAAAACTATAAAAAACAATACAATCAATAGAAACAGAAACAATATTTAAATTTTATGCAACTGAAGTATTTTTCCTAAAATGGTGATTGGCTTTAATTTGAGATGTCGATCACTAGAATCGGTCTAGTAGTTAAAAAGTTATGAATTTTTGAAAAAAGTCATTTCATTTTACAAACAACGTAACGCTAAAATACGTTTTCCAGATACCCTTCCCCCTTTGTAACAATAAGTAACGCAAGACAAACCTCCCTCCCCCTTAAGTTACGTAACACTAACATAATCTCTGCAAAAGTGGTTTGAAAAAAAATCATAATATTTTAGATTTTATTAAGGAACGAAAATATCAGCGTAAAAAATCAGACATCTTCCCAAGTAGGATTCAAATGTTCGTACGGAAGTGACTTCGGAAGAATTTTCGACAAGTTCATAGAATTTCGAACAAAAAGAGAGATGGAAAATTAATGCTCACGATTAATGCCAACGATTCCCATGCATACTCAAAATGTTTCGTTTCCAGTTCCGGTTCCCTTGTTTTGAGTTTTTTTTATCCAAGTGGAATTCGTCATGATCATGAAGAACTATTGAACCATCAAACTCCCGGGAAAGAGGAGCCTTCCGAGGCTCCGAACGAGGGTTCTCATCTGGTTCTTTGTCCACAATAATTATGAATTATGAACAGGCTTGATTATTCCTTGATGTCGAATAATCCCGAATACAGGCAGCTCGCACATCCTTCTAAAATCGAGCCCATGGGAAAATGCGTTTGAAGAACAGTGCCTTTTTGAACGAACTGCAACGTACATTGGGCCACTGTAACATTCCCAAATGCATAGTGTTGTCCTATTATCGCATCAAACAACCAATCACTTACGACTGTACCATGAACGGTGAAACTCTTCAAAGAACCGATCAATTCAGTAATCTAGGTGTTCTTAAGGACCAACTAAGGCAAATTGCCATCTTGGATTTGTGTCAAAAATCCCAAAAAGGCTTTTCCGATCCCCATTGCCTGAAAGCTCTCTATTTCTCTCTGGTATGCCCAATCCTGGAAAATATTTCGGAGGTCTGGGTTCTTCGCCAGTTAACATGGAGCTTGAGGATCGAACGTGTTCAGTGCAAGTTCCTCAGGATAGCATTACGAAGTCAACCATGGTGCGATCCACAAAATCTCCCTCCATATTCTGCTCGCTGCAATTTGCTGAGGTTGGATACGTTGGAACGTCGACGGAAAAATCAACAAGTGATTTTTTTTGACATAGGACTACGTCTTTCATTTCTATACCGGGGTGTAAAATCAAAGTTTCGAGAACGAAAGCGTTACGCCGGAGACCGAGATTTTGAGTGTTAATAGCTCCTAAACAACTGAACGAAATGGTATGATAAACACTTCATCCGAAAGATAAAATGTCTACGCGTTCTATACTTGTTACTTTCTGATCCAAAAACTTGTTTCAATAGTCTTAAATTTGCTTTCAAAACAGGCTATTGAAATCACCAATCGGTATATAAGCGAGCGCCGCTCGGAAATCCACTCAGTTCTAATTGAACAGCGATTGGAGCATGTTGTCGCTGTTGTGGTGAAGCTCTTCGTTTATCATGAAAGCGCGGATGAACGATGTCACCAAGGGCCTGTTTGTGCACCTTAGGCCAGAAGGGAATCCATCAGGAGGAGAGTGATGCCACAAACGGTTCCCCGGGAAGATCTCGAAGCAGCCGCTACACACACACATACACGCGCGGAATTCTTTCCGTTTGGATGCCATTCAGCATCGTGAAAGATCCGGAAAATATTCTGCCAGTTCCTCTGGGAATTTAAAAATACATTCCTGTGAAAGAGTTTATTTGAATGTTTTTTATCCATGTAACACTGTGACCAAATACATTTGGTTTTGTGACTTTTCAATCAATCGCAATTAACAGGATAGCTTCTGAAGATTATTCCTCCCCATCAGTAGGATATTTCCGTATCCAATATTGGATGCATAAAACCTTGTGCCTCCAACGTAACGCTCTCATTTTCGAAGTTCTTCAAATATTCATTCATTCAGAATGAATTCAGATTCAACTTCAAACAAATGATCTCTAAATCAACGATAGTACTACGTCACCCTTGCGGTTATACCATAGATATAACCCACTTCCTGTTTTTTGCAAAGCTTCTGAATGTTGATGTCGTAGTTCGAGACTTCTCTCGTTGCTGAATGTTCGACAACCAGGGTTTAACGGAACTCTCTCACTGTCATTTCCTTTCTTCCTTTCGGACGTTAGACGCTTTTTGAAGGTGTAGAGTAGGGTGGCAATGGATGTATGGAAAAAAATTCATCATCGAATTTAAAAAAACCGACCATGTACAATTTATTTATTGGCCCAAAAAATGGCCTGTGCAAAGTTCCAGCTCAATCGGACATGATTTAGAGGGTGCTTCAAAGCGCTCGAAGTTTTGATTTCTGGGTTCTCGAAAATCTTTCAAGGTGGGAGTAAAGCTTTGAGGCACCCCTAAATTATGTCCGATTGAGCTGAAACTTTGTACAGGTAATTTTTTTGGACCTTCAAACAAAATGTACATGGTCGGTTCTTCAAATTCGATAATTATTTTTTTCCATGCCTTCATTGCCTCTCAGGCTCAAGTCCCAAAAAGTCGATTTTCGGCCAATTTTTTTTTAGATAACACCAGATCTCGACGCTTCATGCATTTTTGAGTCATTTGGCACCGAAAAAAAATCTCGATTTTCCAAATTTCCTTCATATATTAGGCTGTCAAAAAAGTCCTGCGGTATTTCCGCGAGGTGTCGTTGTAAGCGCGTAGTTCTAGTTGTATTCATTGTATCGAGTCATACTATAGCTTGTTGGAAAGGTATTTTTGCTTGTTGGAAAGGTATTTTTTAATATAGTCCTTGACAGTGTTTTGTTTGGTTAAGTCGTTCGTGAGTTATAGTGTCGCAAATGTGGAGCAAAATAAAGAGAAAATCCGACATATTTTACAGTACTATTATGACAAAGGCAAAAATGCATCTCAAGCTGCCAATAAAATTTGTGCAGTTTATGGACCCGATACAGTTTTCATTTCCACCGCACAACGATGGTTTCAACGTTTTCGTTCTGGTGTAGAAGTCGTCGAAGATGCGCCACGCTCCGGAAGGCCTGTCGTCGAAAATTGCGACAAAATCGCTGAATTAGCCGAGGAAGACCGGCATAGTAGCAGCCGTAGCATCGGCCAAGAGCTGGGGATAAGTCATCAAACCGTTATTAACCATTTGAAGAAGCTTGGATTCACAAAGAAGCTCGATGTATGGGTGCCACACACGTTGACGCAAAAAAACATCTTTGACCGTATCGACGCATGTGAATCGCTGCTGAATCGCAACAAAATCGACCCGTTTCTGAAGCGGATGGTGACTGGCGATGAAAAGTGGGTCACTTACGACAACGTGAAGCGCAAACGGTTGTGGTCGAAGCCCGCTGAAGCGGCTCAGACGGTGGCCAAGCCCTCATTTACGGCCAGGAAGGTTCTGCTGTGTGTTTGGTGGGATTGTCAAGGAATAATCTATTATGAGCTGCTTCCCTATGGCCAAACGCTCAATTCGGACCTGTACTGCCAACAACTGGACCGCTTGAAGGTAGCACTAATGAAGAAGAGGCCATCTTTGATAAACAGAGGCCGCATTGATTTCCATCAGGACAATGCCAGGCCACACACTTCTTTGGTGACGCGCCAGAAGCTCCGGGAGCTCGGATGGGAGGTTCTTTTACCGCAGGACTATTTTGACAGCCTAATATGTATGATTATTCCTTTATTGCATGTATGATTATTCATAATTTGGACAAATGAGTCTAAACGAACATTTTTGACAAATTAAGTCCACAGAAAAGAAACGTAATTTCACAGAACAAAAACGCGTGACTTATGTATGTCTGTATAACAATGATGCGTTTGATACAGTTTCTACCTCCTGATGAACTTCGCGTTCATTCGTCGATAATAATTACAACTGTTTTAAGATCGGTTGTGTAAACCTATGCCATAAAATACTTTTTAAAACCAGAAAAGATAAGGGAACATTCGATAGCTTATTTTCGATGACATTCATTAACATCAGATGGTCTGCTCTATTTTTCTAAACGTTCACTGATTAGAAATGAAGTAATCAATCAGGTTTTGGCAGAATATAATTCAGTCACCTAGTAAGACTCGACAATGATAAACACATTCGAACACACCTTTGAACACAAGTGCAATCTCCTACAGCGATGGTAATTGCCAAGTGATTAGCAACAGTATTCGAACCAGTTATCCCAAAAAATTCCAAAGTTTACACTCAATTTGGGATAACAGCTTGATAGTCACAACACAACGTGAACACTAAGCGAAAAACAGCAACCGAAACCTCGCATCATTCCGTGGTTCAGTCATGCGGGAAATTCCGCACCTGAAAGGGATTGCAGCGAGTACAGAAATTCACTCGTCGAAACTCTAACAGCATTCCACCGCTGTCGAAGTGCAAAATTTCTCTTTCCCATTCTTTGGGATATTCCAAGCAAGTTAAACATGATTTTCCCCCGCGCCCACCATCGAAGGTTTTGTTTTGATCGATGGTTTCGCGTTGTACCCACCCTGTCTCTATCGGTCTTCCAATTCGGATCACGATAATTGGCACCGGGTTGGCGGCGTGGCGGGCAGATCACAGTGGTAAAAATTAATGACCGCCCGTAATAATTGGACTGCCGACAAATTTGGTTTCCGAAGAAGAACTGATGCAACACGCGTGTCCAATACTTGGGTCACGTCTTCACTTGTGCAATTGTGCACGAGATCGGTGAAATAAGATGCACATATATGCATCTGGGGATGTCGATGACCGCCGCTGCTCAGCGTCTGTGAGTGGTGCACTGCATTGGGACGCTGCAAGTGAACGAGTTGCAACTCGAGAACAGGTTTCCATATAATGGAAGCATCCTTTCTAGTGTAGAGTACTACGTGCGGTTGTTCAAACTGTTCAATGAAACGAAGCTTCCTGGATTGGTTTGTGGTCGCCTACAAGGTCAACAACAGCGTTCATAGAGGGTGCATTGCCCTTTCAGTCGGAATGCTTGCATTTCATAGACTTTCGACCGAAATAAGACCGTGCTAGTGATATAAAATCCTTTTTTCATGCGGCTATCATTAACTAATTTCTGCAGTATGGTACTCGTTTGTATCGCTTAAATTTGTGCAAAACCTTCGACACCTGAGTTGGAATTAGTCACGCAACCAATCACGCATTGTAAGAAACGTCAATATAAAGCTCTGTTAACAAAATAGACATCGTTGTTCATAGAAAACCCCATATACCAATTCGAAGCAGAATTGATTATTTTCTGTATAGACCCTCGTGTTTTGATTATAATGTTAACTGTTCAAAAAGCTTTTGTTCTTGGCAGAGTTTTGACTCTTCTCGACTAGTCTAGTCAGAAAATTCAACTTCCCTGGGTTTCTCAATACCAAAGGGTACTAGGCCTCGCGGAAAGAATGCATCTGAATTCTCGTAATTTTTTGTGCGATCAAAGAATTGCCGGGCAATTACTCTCCCATATTCAATACCTTCAGCTCTTCCAGTAGTATCTTCGGGCCAGTTCGTGTTCTATAGAGAGCGGCCTCACATCGATTCTTAGCCTTCACCGATTAGTGAGCTCCACGGGCAACTTTTAGTTTTAGTGGAGGCGATCTGGCCTAGTGGTAACATCCATGCCTCTCACGCTAAAGGTCACGAGTTCAATTCTCACTCCCGACATTCTTCCAAAAATGGAAGTAAAAAGTGACGAACCAGCCAAATGAGTTGAAAGTCACTATAATACAGATAAAAAACAAACAAAAAAAAACATTTAGTTTTTTCGGTGTTTTCTAGATATTAGTTCGAAAGAGTAGCGATATTATATTTCAACGGTTGTGGTGATTCAAGAGGACGGCCAAAACAGTGAGATTCCAATAAAGATTAAAACAGAGTACAGGTACTGGCTGATACTAGTAGTTCGATACGATATTTTCCAATCGACCACATTGGAGCGCAAATAGCCCATGCACAACTTAGGCCACGTTGTTGTTGTGCTCAGTGTAGGCGTTGGCTCAAGCGGAACAGCCTGCCATAATTTGCTATATTTTTTGGCCGTGTTGTTGACACGTTTACATATGCCTTCAACGTCCCTCAACGCTTGCAGTTTCCAGTTGGCATTATCCTGTCCTGAATGGATACATGGAAAAAATGGAAAATTTATGGTATTTCTTTTAAATCTTATTACAAATTACTTTTAACTATAATATCAACATTTTTTAGCCCTGTTATATTTATATATTTTGGCCCTTTCAAACAACTTCATTGAATCTGTACAAAAACAATTTTTATTATTTGCACTTCATAAACTAGGCTGGTCTCCATATGATCGGTGTTAAGTCAGAGCGGACCAAGTCGCAAAATTGAAAATTTCGAGTTATTATTTACGTTTGATTAAGCATTATGTAATCTACATACCACATTTATCAGATTTGGGAAATCACGCATACAGCAGGACAAATGGATCGAAATTTTTTATGATTGATCAACGAAAATCCCTCATAGTATGCAGTCAGAGCGGACCATGTACCATTTACCATGGCGAAATGGCTCTATATCATGTGCAGACAGAGTGGACCATGTGACAATCATTTGTATATTGAATTTAAACAATATCCAAGCGCCGACACCAACAAAACATTTTCTTGAAGCTATTAGGTACCTTGTCGAAATGTGCTTGAATCCGTTAGTTTAAAAAGTGCACATTCTGAGTATAGTAAAAGATAAACTTGGTCCACTCCGACTGAACGGATCATTGAAAAATGCTGGTCATCAGTGTGAATGATCGCTAAATGTATTATTTCAGAGTGCGATTTAGGCTGTAGCGAAGACAATGCATTCAAATTTGACGATTCTATTGACGAATATTGTCTAGGACGATTGAAAATGGGATGTTTATGCAAAAGGCGCTTCTCGAGGCACTCAGATTTGTAGATCTCGCCATTTACTGTGCCCTTTGTCACAAAAGGCTCACTCCTCAGTCCGCAAGAGCAGATGGCCTGCCAAACGAGATATTTGGAGGCGAACTTCGACATTTTCTTCTTCTTAAATTTGTCGTCTACATCGAACTTGCTCTTGCCGGTGAAAAACTCTAACCCCGGAATTTGCTTAAAATCGGCTTTTATATACGTTTCGTCGTCCATCACACAGCAGCCATATTTTGTCAGCATCTTCTCGTAGAGCTTCCGTGCCCGAGTTTTAGCCGTCGATTGTTGCCGCTCATCGCGGTTTGGGAAGTTCTGTACCCTGTATGTATGTAGTCCAGCTATCTTCTTTGCATTCTGGACGTAGCTCTGCGACATGCCGATCTTTTTAGCCAAATCACGGCTTGAGACGTTGGGATTTGCTTTAAACATCCGCTTTACCTTTCCCTCCGTCTTTTTGTTCTCCGGTCCCGGGTTTCTTCCAGCTCCTTTGCCGTGGTCCAACGTCAACCGCTCCTGGAACCGCTTCAACACTCTGGAGACAGTTGAATGGTGAATGTTCAACATTTTTCCCAACTGCCGGTGCGACAAGTCAGAAAATTCCAGGTGTTTGGAAAGAATTTGTTCTCTCGACTCGCGTTGGTTCACCTCCATTTTCGTTGAATCGAAAAACACGACTTCGAGTTTGACAGCATGTAGACAATACAAATCAATGAGAAAGCGACCATAAATCTATATCTATATCTATATATAGGGTTGGGAAAAAAATTGTCGTATTTCTGATCAAAATTTGAAGCTTTATTTAACGTATTTAAAATTATCCAATTTAAGTCAAATATGCGCCATTTTGTTTGCAAACTTGTTGCCATTTAGAAGGCAACTTCATTATCCCCCCCTTATGAAACCCCCCCTCCTTATTTGCAAAAAACTCAGACAGCCAGTTTTCGCAAGCCTCTTTTGAGGCCAACTTAGTATCACCAAGAGCGTTTTGCATGGACCGGAAGAGATGATAATCACTTGGAGCCAGATCCGGACTATACGGTGGGTGCAATAGGACATCCCATCCGAGCTCCCGTAGCTTCTGGCGGGTCATCAAATATGTGTGAGGCCGAGCGTTGTCCTGGTGGAAAATAACACCATTCCTATTGATCATTTCTGGCCGCTTCTGGTCAATCGCCTGCTTCAAACGGACAAGCTGCTCACAGTAGAGAACCGAGTTGAGGGTCTTAGTGGATGATTCCCTTCCAATCCCACCAAACACATAGCAAAACCTTTCTGGCCGTCAATCCAGGCTTGGCAATGTTTTGGGCCGGCTTACCGCGCTTCGACCACGGCTTTTTTCGCTTTAGGTTGTCGTACGTGATCCACTTTTCGTCACCATCTTCTTCAAAAATTGGTCGAGTTCGATCCGTTTCAGCAGTACATCGCAGGCGTTGATTTGGTCTAAAAGATTTGTTCGCGTCAACTCGTGTGGCACTCATATATCCAGCTTTTTTTGGAGTCCAATCTCCTGCAAATGGTTCCAAACGGTTTTATGGTCTATACCCAGTTCCTGACCAATCGAGCGAGTGCTCACATGCCGGTCTACTTGGATGATTTCAACGATTTTATCGGTTTCCACGACGATGGCCTACCAGTACGGGGTGTATCTTCGACAGCCACTACACCAGAACGAAATCGATCAAACCAACGCTGTGCTGTGCGAATCGTTACAGTATCGGGTTCATAAACTACACGAATTTTTTCGGCCACCTTCGTTGCAGTTTTACCTCGCAGGTAGTAAAAACGTAAAATATGGCGAATTCCTTGCTTGATGGACTCCATCTTTGACGCGCTATAACTTGAGACTGAAAAGGACAATCACAACACTGTCAAAACTTGTAGCACAGATCGTCGTCTTTAAATAGCCGTATAGTATGATCCGATGCGATAAGTACAACACAAGATAGGTTTAAGTGTTGCCATATATTGTCTGTCTGTCTGTCTGTCTGATTCTTATGGACTCGGAAACTACTGAATCGATCAACATGAAAATTGGTATGTAAGGATTTTTGGGGCCGGGGAAGGTTTTCGTGATAGTTTGAGACCCCTCCCCCCCTCTAAGCCCCCTTCCGGCTACCATACAAATTAAACTCAAATTTCTACATTACTCCGGAATTAATCAAGCAAATGAAACGAAATTTGGCATATGAAAGTTTCAGGATGCAATAATTTAAAGATTCTATGGTGGTAAGACTCTCCTACCCCCTCTCTAAGGGGGGCTGCCATACAAACGAAACACAAACTTCTGCATAACTCGAGAACTAATCAAACACAATTTGGGATGTGAGAGCTTTAGGGTATGAGAAATGTTTCTATGATGGTATGGACAGCCCTCGCTCCACTGGAATGGAGAGGGGGTGCCATAAAAATATTAGGGGAAGGGAGGGTAAGCTCGCCACTGAGGATAAGACCGGCACCCCCTGAGTTTTACTAGAAAACTCTGAATAACTACGTTTTTGAATACTCTACATGTTAGTATTTATTATTTTAGAAATTTTCAATCACATCGAACCCATCATGATCCGTCAACTGTCAAAATATAAATCAAAACAAACGCGAGTGCCGATGATATGTAGCCGGATGTAATTTTCCGTCAGTGAAGTTTAAGCTTCTATTGTTGAACGCGGTTTCAAATTCTTTTCCGTTGCTCTACAGTTTGTCCCCTGGATTGTTAGCAATCACTGGGATTCGAGTTGAGGTAAGTTAAAGCAATAAGTTAATAGAAATAGTTCTCTTGAAAAATGTGTGCTGTCGGGGTAAGTCCGTCACCCTTTGAGTGGGGGATCCCGGCATGGTTTGCGTTTAGTTGAAGGTTTCTAGGACATATTTTCCATCAATTTCAGATGCCTCGCAGCTACCAAAGGAAAACGAATCGAGGGAGTTGGTCCCAGGAGAACCTCACCCTTGCAAAAGAGGCTATTGTTAGTGGAGTTTCTATCAACTGTGCTTCCACGACTTTTGAACTACTGATGTAAATTTAATGTTGGATTTAAGCTGTTCGATAAAATTAAATGAACTTCATCATTGAACGAAAAATAATGGCTATATGGTCTTAACGAAAATAATAAACTAATTACAACTAAACATAATTTAATCATTTTTATTGCCATCATAATCACAAAAACCTGAAATAAATTACCTACAGTCATGAACTCATTTTTTTTTTTATCCAAAATATATATTTTATTATGGCTCATATGGCGTCAGCCTAACGGGGCCGGGAGTTCAATATTTTGACAATGTTTGCTTACAACTATGTTAGTAATATGTAACCGATTACTCGCGGTTGACTCGAGGTTAGTATTACAAGTGTTTTCATAATTGGTATGTCGCAGTCTTCGATGCTTTGTACGTGTGCCCGACACGGGATACTTCCTATTGGGATGCAGCTGACCATTAATCAGCAACGCCCCCCTAGTCTGTACCCCATATCTAGCGTGGTGCGTCTTTCTCGACTCGTACAACCTTTGGCTCTTGTTGAATGATCAGTGGACTGCACAACCTTCGGCCCGTGTATCTGTAAAGAGTGTGTGTATGTATTGCCGCGACTAAGTAAAAGTTTATAGATCGGATAGGAGGGATATGAAACGGGGACACAACGAAGGAAACATCATTAAACGTTGACATCGGCGTTTCTGAGGAACAGGTATAGATGAAGCAGAAGATCAGGATCCCGGCTACCTAAGATATCCCGGACGGGGATATCATAGGCCATGAACTCATTCTTCTCTGTGATTTTTAGTCGAATCCTAGTGTGATTAAAAGCGTCGTATGACGGATATTGATTCAAGTAAGAAGAAAAACTGACCATCGATAAGTGTCCAATGTGGTCCTAGATTCCATTAAACTTGTAATTGAATTGTGGTGTGGTTTGGGATTTCTTCTCCATATTCCATGTTCATCGGAACTTGTTCCGACCATATCTCCGGAATCGGTCGAGCGATTCGAACCATACTCGACAGCGACATTTAGAATTAGAATACCTTCTATTTGCCGACTGTCACATTCAAACTGGTTCATCTGTTGCCAACTATATATATTGAGAAATTGAGATGACGGTCTTACCCCATAGGGTAACGGTGTTACCCCCATGGGGTTCCGGTTTCACCCGCACTGGTTGATAAGCTTCATTTTTATGGCAGTTTTTTAAATTGACTATTACTTGAGAAAATTACCGTTTAAATGTACTGATATTCCTTATATCTCATGGCAAATGAACTAGACAATGATTCTGTGGAGAAAACATAAAAATATGTGCCCGCAGATCTCACAAAACAATACTTTTCCTTAGGGGGTCGGGCATACCCCCATTCCCCTACACATATATCGACCAAAAATATTCCAAACAAACATGACAAATGAAAATTTTCGGAAAACTTTAAAGGAAAAAGGGAAAACTCTGAAAATTAAATTCCCATATGTCCACAACTCCATACTGACAAGTGCTGTTAGTTCATTTGATGTTTACGCTAGCGAAATTGATCTTTGTTCGAAACTGGAAATGGATTTTAATGTGATGAAACGCACTCCTATATCTTCTTCTATCTATACCAAAAAAAAAGGGTCGCCGGATGTGTTGATAAAAGCAGACCTCGAGGAAGGAATTGTCCGATTTAGGGCTGTCTTTGGTCTATCATATATTCTGTATAAAACATTTATTCCATATAACGGGGTAACATGTTATTTGCAAGTGGTTGAAAAATCTTGAACGAGAATTGTGTCTGAAAATAATCTGATATTATAATGATGAGTTTCGTTAGAAATAGGAATTTTATAGTAAAAGGTAAATTCAACGGGGTCGATTAGAACATCAATCAATGACCAGTTCTGCGATTGGACCCATAAACTTGCTCATAGTAAGAAAACGTGAATGTTTGAAGGTATTGATAACAAAAAAATAAATTTTGGGCGGGACGAAGTTTGCCGGGTCAGCTAGTTCCATCATAAATACAAAGTCTCAAAAAAAAAGGAGAGGGCCGAGTCAGAGACCGACTGATTTGATGTGGAATTGATCCCTGTTACTCAAAAATAAAACCGTACATGCGCGCAGGATTTTACCATGAATTGGTCGCTATTCAGATCCGCTCAAGGACTTGGGGACACAAAAAAAGCAATGCGTATGGCGGGTACCGCGGGATACTCGGTATTAGACTGATTACAACCAGGCAAGCTTAATTTAGCAAATTATTCACAGCTTTCTTGTTTTCTATGGGTCAAATCATATGAAATTCATCTTCAGGATCTTTTCCATGCTTCCAAACGCCAGAGCAAGACTCATCGATCAATATTTAATCGTTCTGCGAGTTCTTGTTGAATTTGGTTTGGGAAGCACTCATACTTTTGGCAATTCCCGATAGCATGCTGTAAGCTTCCACCGATATTCTATGCGAATCGGAAGCAGTTTTTGACGTGGGACTACGTCTAACCGGAGTATATGGGGGGTAAAATGGAAACCTAAACACCGAACATGCAGGAAAAAATGAAAGATTCCGATTGCTTATAACTCGAACATTTCTTAATAGATCGGAAAGATGTTTGCATCAATTGGTTACAAATATTTCTACGCGTCTATCACAATATAGAAAATTATTATTGACGTAGGACTACGTCTAACCGGAAGATATAGGGGGTGAAATGGAAATCTAGGCACTGAACAAGTAGGAAAAAATGCAAGATTTGGAACGCTTATAACTCGAGCATTTCTCAATAGATCGCGAAGGTTTTTGCATCAATCGATAGGAAATATATCTACGCATCTATCATAACGAATAACATTTCATTTTTCTTGAGATAAATAATTGAATAATTGTTAAATATCAAGCATTGTCCAAATGCCCTATGTGCCCATTTTTGATTGGTCCATTTTGTGCTCCTCAAATCGTACCGACCAAAACGGGCAACCAGAGCAGCAGCGAAATAGAATGAAGCACGATTGGAAAGGAAAAAGAAAAAAAATGAACGAAACATTAGTCGCAGTATCACACATGCGTAATTCTCGAGCCAGCCAGTCAGCTTAAAAATCCCCGCTCCGCTGCAGTAACGATCATTCTTTGTGTGGACACCGACTGGACAACATCGTTGCTGGACGAGCTGGACGGCGAGGGATCGACACATACACGCGCAGAACTCTTTCCGTTAGGATGCCATTCAGCATCGAGAAAGTTCCGGAAAGATCTAATCATTGCTGGAAAATAATCTGCCAGTTCCTTTGGGAATTTTCAAAATATATTCATGTGAAAGAGTTTAATTGAATGTTTTCTATCCATGTAACACTGTGACCAAATACATTTGGTTTTGTGGTTTTTCAATCAATCGCAATTAACAGGATAGCTTCAGAAGATTATTCTTCCCCATCAGTAGGATATTTCCGTATCCAATATTGTATGCGCCCGCAATCGATTATTGCTCAGTCGCCGAAAGTTCCGAGCTCAGAGAGTTCATTCCCCTCTAGTTTGCCTTCCAAATTGCCATTGTAAACCACACCTTCTCTCGATTCAATCACACACAAAAAGCATACTTAAGCGATATTCTGGTGGTGAGACACATTCATTTTTCGTGAGGACATCGACAAGACAATATCGTTGCCTAACGTGCTGGTGAAGGATCGACACATACACGCGCAGAACTCTTTCCGTTAGGATGCCATTCAGCATCGAGAAAGTTCCGGAAAGATCTAATCATTGCTGGAAAATAATCTGCCAGTTCCTTTGGGAATTTTCAAAATATATTCATGTGAAAGAGTTTAATTGAATGTTTTCTATCCATGTAATACTGTGACCAAATATGTTTCAATCAAGTGCTATTAACAGGTGGTTATCGAGTTGGCATTCCAAGTATCGAGGAAAATGTGGAAATATCTAATCGTTACTGAAAATAATCTGCCAGTTCCTTTGGGAATTTTCAAAATATATTCATGTGAAAGAATTTAATTGAATGTTTTCTATCCATGTAACACTGTGACCAAATATGTTTCAATCAAGTGCTATTAACAGGTGGTTATCGAGTTGGCATTCCAAGTATCGAGGAAAATGTGGAAATATCTAATCGTTACTGAAAATAATCTGCCAGTTCCTTTGGGAATTTTCAAAATATATTCATGTGAAAGAGTTTAATTGAATGTTTTCTATCCATGTAACACTGTGACCAAATATGTTTCAATCAAGTGCTATTAACAGGTGGTTATCGAGTTGGCATTCCAAGTATCGAGGAAAATGTGGAAATATCTAATCGTTACTGAAAATAATCTGCCAGTTCCTCTGGGAATTTTCAAAATATATTCATATGAAAGAGTTTAATTGAATGTTTTCTATCCATGTAACACTGTGACCAAATATGTGTCAATCAAGTGCTATTAACAGGTGGTTATCGAGTTGG
Organism: Toxorhynchites rutilus septentrionalis; assembly: GCF_029784135.1. Classification (NCBI taxonomy): domain Eukaryota; kingdom Metazoa; phylum Arthropoda; class Insecta; order Diptera; family Culicidae; genus Toxorhynchites; species Toxorhynchites rutilus. The sequence continues at coordinate 135,976,606 of NC_073744.1, read as the reverse complement.
CATTAACCACTGGTGGGCTTCCAGTATCGAGGAAAATGTGGAAATATCTAATCGTTACTGAAAATAATCTGCCAGTTCCTTTGGGAATTTTCAAAATATATTCATGTGAAAGAATTTAATTGAATGTTTTCTATCCATGTAACACTGTGACCAAATATGTTTCAATCAAGTGCTATTAACAGGTGGTTATCGAGTTGGCATTCCAAGTATCGAGGAAAATGTGGAAATATCTAATCGTTACTGAAAATAATCTGCCAGTTCCTTTGGGAATTTTCAAAATATATTCATGTGAAAGAGTTTAATTGAATGTTTTCTATCCATGTAACACTGTGACCAAATACATTTGGTTTTGTGGTTTTTCAATCAATCGCAATCAACAGGATAGCTTCTGAAGATTATTCTTCCCCATCAGTAGGATATTTCCGTATCCAATATTGGATGCATAAAACCTTGTGCCTCCAACGTAACGCTCTCGTTTTCGAAGTTCTCCAAATATTCATTCATTCAGAATGAATTCAGATTCAACTTTATACAAATGATCTCTAAATCAACGATAGTCCTACGTCACCCTTGCGGTTATACCATAGATATAACCCACTTCCTGTTTTTCTCAAATAAACAATTGAATAATTGTAAAATGTCAGGCATTATCCAAACGCTTTATGCCCCCGGTTTTGATTGGTCCAAATAGTGCTCCTCAAATGGTACCGACCGAAACAGGCAACTAGAGTGTAGAGTACAGAATAAGGTGATATAATAATAATAAATAATAAATAAGAAACGCGAGACACTCGCCACACGCCAAAATTATGAACCAAACACATGAAAGGAAATCATAGCCAGGCTATAAAAGCGCGAGCCATTCGGCAGAGCTTGCATTCTAACAACGGACGTGACGCGGACAAGAGCTAGCGCGAAATACCGGCAGCAGCTGCAGCAGCGGAATCGAAGCAGCCTGTAATCGAGCTGGACGTCGCATCGGCCTGCTTCAATAGCAGCAGCAGCAGCATCGGACAGTGAAGTTAACGATTCTCTTGCCAACCAACATGGATACAATGCACTCTCCACTCTGAAACAATCATCATTTGGCATTAGGTAGTCAAACGAGAAGGATCGTCCGATTCCGCTTTATAAAGAGTTTATAACAAAGTTTTCCGTTATATTATACTGATTGCTATCGAAGGGCCTTTATCAAGGCTAGTTATATGTACTAATCAATTTTAATTTTCAGATTCAGCAGAAAAATGAATTATCCATCTATCGTTTTCATCGGTGCTTTCCGTGCAACTGTAAAAAAGACGCGCTCCATGGCGTCCCCGACGCTACTTTTCATCAGTTGGCGAATAATTCTCTCTGCATCGGTCTAAGTTTTGTTAAGTGCTTTGCAGTGCTCTCTACTTTTCCCGAGTGCAGTAGAATCGAAGTTGGCTAATCGATAATTTTTGGGATGTTTTCCAGTGTTTTTTATGTTCTCAGGTGTTCATACGTGAAGGAAGTGAAATAAAACGTGACGGCTATGGGCTTTCATGCTTTTGTTCAGTATTGTTTGAGTGTTCTACCCGACCAGTGTGTTTCTAATGATTCCCGGTCGTATAGAAGGAGTGAAAAATCTTCAAGAGTGCTGTGCAAATATTCGCATCGAAAGCGAAAATCGAAAAATGCGCCATTTTTTAAGCGTTTTGCACCGATTGGTGAGTTTTTTCATAGATGGGCTCTACAACAAGTGTTAGCGAATTCCAGGAATATATCCCAAAAGTGAAAAAGTGAATGTCGTCGAACGAAAAAGAGCGTCGTGAATTAATCCTGTGCACTTATTTCGAGAATCCGGAGTTGTCACATCGGGACATCGGTAAGATGCTGGGAATCGTCCAATCCACGGTCAGCAGAGTACTAAAACGATACTTCGAGAACCTAACCATCGACCGGAAGGTGAAGAACGGCAAAAATGGATGCTCCGTCAGTGAAAAAGATCACAAGCGCGTAGTTAAGCAGTTTAGACGTGATCCGAGAAGTTAGGTTCGGGATGTCGCCAATAAGCTGAATTTGTCAAGTTCATTCGTCCAGCGGACCAAGCAGCGGGAGGGCCTGCGTACATACAAGGTTCAGAAGGCTCCTAACCGCAACGAAAGGCAAAACATGGCCCCCTTCGTGATGACCGGCACGGTAAACGGGCAGGTTTACCTTAAGGAGTGCCTACAGAAGCGCCTACTACCACTATTGAAGCAGCACGAGGGCCCGACCATCTTCTGGCCGGATCTCGCTTCGTGCCATAATTCAAAGGACGCGTTGGAGTAGTACGAAGCCAACGGGGTCACCTTCGTGTCAAAGGAAATGAACCCGCCCAACGCGCCGGAGCTTCGCCCAATAGAGAAATATTGGGCGATTATGAAGCACGCCCTCCGGAAGAACCCAAAAGTTGTCAAATCGGAGGCGGACTTAGCAACACAAGAGCCAATGGCAACACCAAAGGATCTTTTCAGAACCATCAAAAGTTTCATAAAGAGTAAATTCTTCGAGCCAACTAATCCATTCCCCGAGTAACTTCACGTGCATGTAACTTTATCTTAGTAAATTTAAATTGACAGCCGTTGGGTTAGTCGCACGTCATTCCGGTTATGTCCCCGACATTACCCCCCATCTTTTTTTTAGTTTGTAGCAAAGGTCAATTATGTCCGCAGATCGTAGTTCGTAAGCACAAAATCCAACACCGGAAGAATCTGTGACTGCATGGAACTGCTGATATTTGGTATTGGATATTGTTGACAGATGTCAAAAACACTAAAAATGATAATCGATATGATTTGTAACCTTCTATTGGTATGTGTCTTTATTAATTTGTGAATTCCGGTTTCAATAAAAATCAGAAATGATAATAACTTCTAGTGTTCAAATTTGAAATTAGTAGAAGAACGCAAAATACAACGCTTAAGTTGTATAACAAAACCTTTTCTTTTGTTTTTCAGCAGGTTATCGATAAATAAAAGAAATTGTAAAGTTGAACTTGTTTTTGCAAAAATGGGACTTGTCAACATAATTTTGTCCATATGACTTCATGAGACAGCTGATGGTTTGTGCGATCGTGTGGCACAAATATAGACTACCGAACCGCCAACGACAGTCCATAGTTCAGTTTCCAATTTTGAACAATGAAATCAACCGAAGCGTTTTACAATTATTGTTAGTCAATTGCAAATGTTTCGCCCAATACTGTATGTTTGTCTGCTATTTTTAAGTATAAAAATCGTTGAAAAAAGCTAAGTATTATGTTTTGAGGGGATAATGTAAAGCTCTATCAATTTTCTACACCTGAACCAGAATGATCACACGCTAGTCACAAGACCGTTTTAATACCTTTATTAGTGTATTTTCACCGTAACACTTTTTTTTCCAAAATATATATTTCTATAAAGGCTCATATGGCGTTAGCCTCACGGGGCCGGGAGTTCAATACTTTGACAATTTTTCTTATTATCTATGTTAGTAATATGTAACCGATTACTCGCGGTTGGCTCGAGGTTAGTATTACAAGTGTTTTCGTAATTGGGATGTTGCTGTCTCCAATGCTATGTACGTGTGCCCGACACGGGATACTTCCTATTGGGATGCAGCTGGCCATTAATCAGCAACGCCCCCTAGTCTGTACCTCATATCTAGCTTGGTGCGTCTTTCTCGACTCGAGGAATCCAGGATAGAATGGTCACTAGCCGGCGCAATCATCAGCTCGTGTAGAGTTGTCATGAGCGGTACAACCTTTGGCTCTTGTTGAATGATCAGTGGACTGCACAACCTTCAGCCCGTGCATCTGTAACGAGTGTGTGTATGTATTGCCGCGACTAAGTAAAAGTTTATCGATCGGATAGGGGGGATATGAAACGGGGACACAACGAAGGAAACATCATTAAACGTTGACATCGGCGTTTCTGAGGAACAGGTATAAATGAAGCAGAAGATCAGGATCCCGGCTACCTAAGATATCCCGGACTGGAATATTCGATTGTCTGCCTTGTGCTCTCAGTGCTCTAGAGAACTGAGAGCGAGCAGCATGGAACCGGATACACTACCAGACAACATGCTCGATGTCGTGGTAGCCATCGCCACAATCACAAAGATTGTTTGCTGCGAGCCCAATGCGATAGAGATGCGCGTTTAGGTTGTAGTGATTGGACATAAGCCGAGATATCACGCGAATGAAATCACGACCTACATTCAATCCCTTGAACCATGCCCTCGTCGAGACCTTAGGGATAATCGTGTGTAACCAACGACCGAACTCATCTCCACTCCACATGCGCTGCCAACTTACGAGCGTGTACTGACGAGGAATGTGGAAAAATTCATTATAAGCAATTTGCTTTTCATAAAGAGTGCCTTCTAAAGCGCCCACCTTAGCTAGCGAGTCCGCTTTCTCATTCCCCGGAATCGAGCAATGAGAGGGAACCCATGCTAAGGTAATCTTGAATAATTTTTCGACCAAAACACTCAATAGTTGTCTTATTCTTGTTAGGAAATAAGATGAGCGTTTAACAACCTTCATTGAGCAGATTGCCTCTAATGAGCTGAGACTGTCTGAAAAAAAGACGGGTGGGTAATGTCGGGGACATAACCGGAGTGACGTAGGACTATACAAAGGGGACAGCTTTTGTTAAATATATATTTTAAATATATTGTTTTATTTTCTTCTCCTACGTGAATACCTACCTATCTACCTGAAAAATGGATTAGTTTACTGTTTACTCTTTATGAATATGTTGATGGTTCAGAAAAGAACTTTTAGTGTTGTGTTTTTGTTATAACTCGATTCCCATCTTGTTCGGTTAAACCTTCCTGTTTAGCTATTGCGTTTGCCACTCGCAACAGCTTTCACAGTTGGAAAATTTCTTCCCATCCAGCTTGTGACATATTGTTCAGTGGCAAAGTGTTTCTCCGCCGTGCCGGAGAAACACTTTGCCACTCACTGAAACTAATTGTTGCCTTGATGAGCGCCGAACCGAAGCTGCTCTGTTCTTGATGCGGGTTTTCTGATTGTCGTGAGCAGCTTTGCAAGCCAACTCGAGCACTCCGACGGCCGAAACTCTGTAATCGCTGTTAGGTATACTGGTGCTCCGGCACCAATCCGTTCGGCCTAGTTACCCTTGCGGAGCAATCAGTGAATGCGACCAACAGGGAACTGGAGACCTGCACGGTTCGAGTGAGACTTTGCCTTTCCCTTAACTTGTCCTCCTTTGTTACGTCCACGATGCCGATGCCGTACAACCACACGGGTTTACGGTTTGAAAGAAAATAAGATATTTTTTTGGGGTCCGCGTGTTTTATACTCTAGCGGTACACACTCACAGGATAGAGACAAATCGGCAGACTCAGCCAGAGGGGCGAGTCCAACGAGACGAACGAATGAGCGTTAAAAGGGAGCGATGGCAATAAAATACATTCATTACGATTTGTTCGCTCGTTGGATTCACATGCAGGCTAAAAAGGGTCCTTTTCAGGATCACAAAATTATCTTCAATCTAAAGAGTTTATTGTTTTGTTATCACTCGATATCCCCATCTTATTCGGCTAAACCTTTCTGTTTAGCGATTGCATTTGCGATGACAGTGGTACAGTGTCGACTTTCAATGTGGGGTCATAATTTGGACCCCGAACTCTATGTTTACAAAAACGTCCAACTAAATATGTCGAATTACAGGTCCGTCCAATTAGCTAAATGTCGAGATAAGTGTAAATTACTGTACTTTCAATCTAGAAGCAATTTAAGAATTGGTGAAAATCAATATGCTCATAACAACTGCCAAATTCACATACTCATCATATCCTGGCAAACAAATTATGAAAAAATCAATTTGTGTTTTATTATTATTTTGGATATTGTTTTAGAAAGCATTGAACTGTATTTCCTTAACTCTTTTTTTTTTTTTTAAAGATGATGATGGTCCCACCTCTTTCCCCTACAAAGGCTTGAGCGGGACGAGTTATCTTATTGATAATAATTGAGTTACTGAGTTTATTACATCATACTAACCAGTGAGCACATTAAATTGAAAAGAAAACGGACTGGTTATCCCGCAGACATAGATTACTAATCGATAGAACAATTTAAGCCTTTGTCTAAAGTATTCATTCCATGGCATGTCGAGAGAATTTCCAACCCGGGAAGACCCTAGACCGATCGGGAATTGATGTCGATGCCGTACAACCACACGGGTTTACCGTTTGAAAGAAAATAAGATATTTTGGGGTCCGCGTGTTTTATACTCTAGCGGTACACACTCACAGGATAGAGACAAATCGGCAGACTCAGCCAGAGGGGCGAGTCCAACGAGACGAACGAATGAGCGTTAAAAGGGAGCGATGGCAATAAAATATATTCATTACGATTTGTTCGCTCGTTGGATTCACATGCAGGCTAAAAAGGGTCCTTTTCAGGATCACAAAATTATCTTCAATCTAAAGAGTTTATTGTTTTGTTATCACTCGATATCCCCATCTTATTCGGCTAAACCTTTCTGTTTAGCGATTGCATTTGCGATTACAGTGGTACAGTGTCGACTCTTTTTTGAAAGGTTTAATGGCCCTGAAAAGCGCCTTGTTTTATGGAATGGTTGTTCCAATTTAGAAAACTTAGTACTCGTGGTTCTGAAAAAAAACCATTTCGAACACCCTCGATGCCGCCTTGTTCTGGATTTGCCACCAAAGCAGTTTCTATAAAGAACAAACTTTTTTCTTCTGCTACCTGATTGCGTTTGCCACTCGCCACTCGCTGCAACTGCCTGTTGTCTTGATGTCCACCGAACCGAATGTGTTCTGTTCCGAATGCGGGTTTTCTTATCGTCGCGAGCAGCTTTGCCAGCTAACTCGATCACTTCGGCGGCAGAAACTATATAACGCCGGCTAGGTGGACTGGTGCACTGGTACTAACGCGCTCGCCCTAGCTACCCTTGCGGGGAACTCCAGATCAACACGGTTCGAGCGGGATTTTGCCTTTCCCTTCACTTTTCCTCCTTTACCATGTCCAGACATGGCTGCTTGGGTTGGTTTGTTGATGTGTTGTGATGCGAACCGATGTGGTGTACGGTTCGAATGAGAATGATCGTTACGGCAGCGGAGCGGGGATTTTTAAGCTGAATGGCTGGCTCGAGAATTACGCATGTGTGAAACTGCGACCAATGTTTCGTTCATTTTTTTCTTTTTCCTTTCCAATCGTGCTTCATTCTATTTCGCTGCTGCTCTGGTTGCCCGTTTTGGTCGGTACGATTTGAGGAGCACAAAATGGACCAATCAAAAATGGGCACATAGTGCATTTTGACAATGCTTGATATTTCACAATTATTCAATTATTTATCTCAAGAAAAATGAAATGTTATTCGTTATGATAGATGCGTAGATATATTTCCTATCAATTGATGCAAAAACCTTTGCGATCTATTGAGAAATGCTCGAGTTATAAGCGTTCCAAATCTTGCATTTTTTCCTACTTGTTCAGTGCCTAGATTTCCATTTCACCCCCTATATCTTCCGGTTAGACGTAGTCCTACGTCAAAATAAAATAGTGGTCGATGGGCAATGTTTCAATGATCCCCAGTGCGTAGTATATCGCACCCAGTTCAGCAACATACACGGAACAAAGATCTTTGAGTTTGAAAGAGGCACTGGAATTTTCATTGAAGATGCCAACGCCAGTGGACCCGTTTATGAATGAACCGTCAGTAAAGAACATTTTATCAGATCTAACTATGCCCCCATATTCTGCCGAAAATATCGGCGGAATAGAATCTGAGCGTAGATGATCTGGGATTCCATGGATTTTTTGTCGCATGGACAGATAAAAAATGACAGAGGAATTGCAAAAGTATGGGAAGCAAACTTGGTTGGAGATGCCTGGTGAAGGGTGCACGTCGTGGGTAAGGTACTCATGGTATAAAGACATAAAACTTGACTGAGGAATCAGTTGGAGTAGATTTTCGAAGTTATCAATCACCAATGGATTCATGATCTTGCAACGGATGAGAAATCTGTAGGATAATTCTGTGAACCGAAGTGTAAGCGGGGGTACTCCTGCCAAAACATCGAGACTCATCGTATGTGTCGAATGCAAACACCCCATTGCTATACGCAAGCAACGATATTGTATTCTCTCCAGCTTGAGAATATGAATCCTGGCAGATGATCGGAAGCAAAAACTGCCATATTCTAACACTGATAATATCGTTGTTTTGTATAACTGAATGAGGTCTCCTGGATGGGCGCCCCACCATGTTCCGGTTATTGTTTGGAGAAAATTGATTCTTTGCTGGCATTTCTGTTTCAAATACGCAATGTGTATTCCCCAGGTACATTTAGAGTCAAAATATACTCCAAGGTATTTGAAAAACATCGAGTGCTTGATCGTTTTGCCGGATAGGTGAAGCTGGAATTGGGCGGGTTCGTGCTTCCTAGAAAAAAGGACCATTTCAGTTTTCTCCGTAGAGAATTCGATACCCAGCTTGAGAGCCCACGTGAACAGGTTGTTCAGGGTATCTTGCAAGGATTTTTGCAGAACGGCGGGATTAGTACCCGTGATGGAAATAACTCCATCGTCTGCAAGTTGTCTCAGCGTGCAGTCTCTAGTTAGACAATCATCTATATCATTGACGTAAAAACTGTACAAGAGGGGGCTTAGGCAGGAACCTTGTGGTTGGCCCATAAAACTGTATCGAGAAGATTTCAAGCTGGCATGATTGAAAAACATGTGCTTTTCTGACAGTAAATTGTACAGGAAATTATTCAGAATTGGTGAAAGTCCACGATTATGAAGTTTCTCTGAGAGAATTTCCATGGAAACTGAATCAAATGCCCCTTTGATATCGAGAAAAACGGAAGCCATTTGTTCTTTGCGAGCAAATGCGATTTGGATTTCAGAAGATAGCAGCGCGAGATAATCATTTGTCCCTTTACCTCGGCGGAAGCCAAACTGCGTATTTGACAGCAAATTGTTCGCTTCAACCCACTTGTCCAAACGAAGTAGAATCATTTTCTCTAACAATTTACGAATACAGGATAACATTGCAATCGGCCTATACGAGTTGTGATCGCAAGCCGGCTTGTTGGGTTTCCGTATTGCACATTTTAACACAACAATATTAAGTGTAACCACGTTGTGAAAATCACTGCGGTGCAGTAAACTGATGTTAATAGATCACTGTTCTTGTTTTTTACTGTCAAATTATGTGTACATATAACCATGAAACATTCATGGGAAGTTTTAACATTCTGCATCAATTGGAAGAAAAGTATAGTCAAAATATTGAATGTTAATCGGAGTTTAAAATGGCGTAGCTGTTACTGATCCTAGGAATGTAAGTTCTAATTTACATGAACTGCAACGACTTATTCATGAAGTAACTCAAGAGAGGAGAGAAGGTAAATGGGGTAGTACAGTATGCAAAGCTGGTATTGATATAACACCAACCAAAAAAGTGGAGTTTTTTGCTGATGAAATATCTATTTTGAAGAATGAATAGCAGAGTTAACATCTGTTTTTTCATTGAGATAATCAAGAACACAAAGAAACCTTTTTTATCAGATCATTGTAACTCTAAATACACTTGAAATCGATCCATCTCTTAGTCTGTTTGCGATCTAAATGAAATAATAAGCACACCTAAACTACGGCACCTACCATTGAAGCAGCTTCAGCACTGAGCCTCGAGCTTCTTGTGACGAAATTCTCCGGTTTGCTCGTTTACACTTGCGAATTTTCGCCTGAAAACAATCGTATCAACCAATCATGTGTCATTGATAATAATGAGTACGAAAAGCAGCAACTGCTGAAACACGAAGCAGGAACTGTTTGCTCGAATGTGTGGCGAATCCGCGGAAGGGCGAATCAAAATCACGGAATGAAAAACTATGAACTATAAACCAAATCAAATGATCCGATATGCATGTGAGTAAAAATTTATACCCCACTCAGAGTCTGAGTGTAATTTACTGCGAAAGAGTGCAAAAATGCGGATAATACAGATATTATTCTTGTCTAATCACTATCTGGTATCAGGTGTGAAGTTATTTATTACCTCATTTGTGGCAAACAAGAGTGAGAGGTCGTAAAATTTATAGGACACGGATGAGAACACGTTCGATGAGCAAGATGCTTCAAAGCAGAACTTTATCACGTTCGAAAACAATTATATTTTCTATTTATCACACCCGTCCATGTATTAAAACCAGGTTGTTATATCACAATCTACGTTTTATAATTTGCTGATAATGGAATACATCAGTACTGTTTTTCGCATTCCTCAAATAATAAATCCAAATCTGACAGTCAGCGACTACTAGAATCACGCTACAAAATTATAACACAAGTGCAAAATGACCCCCACTCCGACATTTCATTCATATTCTCTATGATCTGATCTTGATTGATAGCCAAAACGTTATCAACAAGTTCCACAAACTTACTTCGAATTGGTTCTTTGAAAACATTGAGCCCAGAAACACCCCTTCTTATCGTCAGAGCTCAAAATTACACCGGTCGTATCAAGGTTATAAACGAATTGTCACATTCGAAGGTTTGGAAAGTTTACGTGGCCAACGAGACAAGACAATTCGGCAGATTTATTTGAACCTCGAGTTGGCTGGAGTGATGATTGGGACCAACCCACACGATCTCGCGCAGAGTTGAGAATAACGCGGACTAACAGCGAGAAGTATTCATTTTGTTGTTCTAGGGGTAAATATCCCAAGAGTGAAAGAGAGATATTCAATTAGACGAATTATCTAATTTCCGGATTGAGTTATCTTTTGCGTTGGGCGGTGAGCTATTTGCGTTCGAGTCCCCGAGTACAATGAGCGGTCGCATCGCACCGCATCGCGATGTTTATGGTTTGAACAGGCGGCACGTTTTCGATGGGATTGTGTAAATCACCGGCCAGCGTTCCCGTAGACAGTGATGGTATTAGATTAGAGCACCATTAAGGGTGTTTAGTTCCGATACAAATCGGAAAAAATGATCTCGTGTTTTGTGTGTTAATTTGTTTTTGACCCTATTGTTCAAATTATAAGAATTTCACATTAGTGTATAGTAAATATAACATTCAATAAGACGGCTTAAAGAGTTTACAAAAACTCTGTTCTGTTTGTAGATTTGTTTGCTATGCTTGATTTTGTCGGTTTTAACCCTTCCATTACGGCAGTGTGCTCCGCCGAAGTGCTACCCCTGTACGGAGCACTGCCCCCAAAAAGTATACACATCGCGCTGGTGTGATCGAAGAGCAGTATGAATTTCATGTCGTCTAAAGACGACGCTCGTACACACAGCTCGTCGCGTGGATGTCGTCTATAGACGACGCTCGTAACGAAAGAGTTAAATGAGTTCTTTTTATCTTTTACAATGATTGAAAACATCCAACAGAGCGCCGAATTAATCGACAAACGCCAAATTTGTGGAGATGGAACTCGTAGATTTTACACCACAATAACGCACAAGTCTATTACTGAATTTCTCAGCAAATACCTTTCTAATAGCATCGAACAATCGTCGTATTCTCCTGATATGACCCCGGCTAATTTTTTTCTCTTTTTAAATCTTTGAAAACTGTACATTTCGTAGTTGCTTTCCGGGATTGACCAGATAAGAAATTTACACGAAGGAAGTAACAATTGACCATCGGAATAGCGATCCATTCTCAATGTGTTTGGTGTCTCAATCTTCGATTAATGAATAACAATGCTGGCCACGTACCATACAGTGGTTTACATTCGTTTGGCCGTTAGTTATTTTTCCTCAATATTTTTAAAAATAAGTCAATTCTTTGTACAGTTTTGCTCATAAAAGACGATTATTGTTTATTTTCATCGAATTCATTCTAAACAAAGTATAAATTCACTTTTTGTTTTCTAAGTAATTCAAATATGTGGAATCAGGGTGGACATTCGTTTAGCCGCATCCTAAAATTTAAATAAAAGAAAATTTGTGCGGCAAATTTCGAGTCCAATCGGTAGCTAATATTTAGTATGTCCACCTCCATTTCGGATCACTTTGAAAACTCGATTTGGCATTGAGTCAGACAGCTTTTGAAGTGTTTCCATATTGATTATAGCCCAACATTCCTGAATTACTACTGCCTTGAGACTGGAAATGTTGTCAAATTATCATCCGTTTGCATAGACCATCTCGGCTAAGATTCTCCATAGGTTCTCTATGGGATTGCAATCGACTGGCAGCAGGTCAATCAAGAAGCGGAATGTCCTTCTCGGCAAACCATGCCTTCGATTGCTTGGAAACGTGGATCTATGCGACATCCTCGGTAGCGTTATCCTCAATATGGCCAATCAAAACGTCCTCCAATAATTGAAGATACTTTTCGGAGTTCATTCGGGTGAAAATGAAACAAATGAGAAGCTTACTGTGATAGGAAACGGCTCCCCACACTGTCACTGTCTTCCGCCTCCAAAGTTTCGCTTCGATCTCACGACATGTCCTTGACTTAAATTGTACCAATAGCAACTGTAACAGTCCGGACCACCAAATTGAACTTTTTTCGCCAGAAAATACAACATTTCTCCATTCTAGTTTCCATTCCATGTAATGCCGAGCGAAAATAAGATGGTTATGCTTATGGTGGCTGTCAGTTTCTGCTTCCCTTGATGTTTCTTCCACATGATGTTTTGTTAACTCATTCAAGATGCGCGAATATTCCTCTTCGTTACTGGAACAACCGATTCTGCCTTTATGTATGAGCAGGACATCGTTTCCTGGTTGCTTCGTGTCTTATTCGACCTTTAAGACGCAAAGTAACTTTGGTGTTCCCATTTGTTGGTAGTTATTTCCCATATTTCTGGCACTATTTAAAAAAACTCCGTACCACTTTCTCAGATAGACCAATTTTTGTTACGATCGAGCAATTAGAAAACTTTTGTTCACTGAATATCTTTATTATTTTCCGCCCCTCTTCCGTCAATAGAATACCTTTCGCCATTCCTTTAAATTCTACGTAAATCACTATTCCGACCAACTTCTTACGTTGCACATCTAATATTTATCTTGGTAATTGAACATTCCCAAGTATTTTTTTTTTCAAAAAACACAGATCAGGGCTTGGAGATTATGCGAAAACTAGATTTTTATTCCCTGCGGCTAAACGTATGTCTCGGGAAAAAACGACGTTTGAATGTTTATATCCACCGATGCCGCCTTGTGTGTGTGTGTGTGTGATTGTGACGCACGTCCTTTCAATGAAAGTGACTTAAATATACTATCATTACAGCAAATAAGTATCCCGATTAAAAGAACATTGCTTGTTGTTTTGTAAGTGTTTCAAGTTTTTTTTTCAAGTGCGGCTAAACGAATGTCTATCACTGTATTCGCGGCAAGATAGGGTTGACTCTCGAGCGTGATTCCCCAGCAATCATTATGTAAGAGATAATTGATAGATGGCAATATCAGGATTCGTTACGCCACGTGATGTGATCATGCAAAAACCTGCCCGATGGAACAAAATCCCCAAAAACGCCCACACGCTACGATAGAGATGGGCAAAACGGTCCATTTCAATGAACGGCTCAGAGCCGTGCGCTCAATGAAAAGAGCCGGCTCATTCGAGCGGCTCGACGGCTCTTTTCAAGAACTGGTTTATTCGGATATGTAAAGAATGGAAGACGTAAAAATAAGGTTTGAAACAACAATCAGTGCAGAGAAAAGTAAAAATATTACTTTACTGAAGGCTTACTCTGATATATTTCCATCACAATGATCTTTATTTTTATATTTAGAAACATTATCTTTTCAATATTATTTGAAGAAAGTCTACTACATCCTTCACTGCAAACTTGTCTTGCTTTCGGAAAAACTCGCTCACATGGTACTGAAGTCGCCGGAATAAATAATATTTTAAACAAAAAACCATAGAGCCGCGGAGAGATAGATTTCCTTTCATTCCACCCAAACGAAGGGTCGCTTAGTCTCAGCAAATGTGGTTCCGCTAAATGTTTGTCTACAATAGATGTTGCAGCAGCTTTAGTATCATGTGAGGATCGAAGATTGCCAACCAATGCATCAAACTCCTCCCATCATCACCAATATAGGCGATTTGTGGTAGTTTCGTAGGTGTGTATTCTATGGATGTCATTTTTAGCATCCTTACACTTAGAAAAATCCTCGGTCGAAAACTACCAAATACATTTGGTAATACAAATTAGTAGAATGTACAAATTTTTTGTACATATTGTCAACAAACCCGCATCCCTACCAGAGATTAGTATATGTTACTCGATAACATTAGTAAGCTTGGATATTGTCATATCTGAAAACTGGTGAGAAAAGCGCGTTTTAATCATTTTCATTGATCCCATAAGGCAATACGGAGGTATAATAAGGATATAATTCTGATACGTGCATTTTCGGCGAGAAAATGTAGCCGATATTGGGCTTCCGAATCATGGTTCTGCTTGACATATGTGTTTATTAGTACGGTCGAAAATGACTATAGATTGGTAGTATTTACCAAAAAATTCGTTATATTTAATAATTATTTCTCTCAGTGTATCAACGACTGGTGTGCATAGTTGTACTTTCGTCTGACTCAAGATTTGTAGATCGCTTTACCAGCTCGGAAATCAATTCATACAGAGTTTTTTTATAATCACCAGAACTGATTTCACTTGATCCATATAATGTTGATCATGTCGAATTATCAGTCGGGAGAATATAGCAGTTTTCGATAACGACACAGTTTTCTCCCAGTTTTATATCCCAAACGTTTTTAAAATATTTTGAATGTAATGTCAAGCGCTTTCATTTGATACCCATATTGATGGGGTTTTGACGAAATTAGTTGTCTGCCATTTTGTAACGGCCACCATCTTGAATTTCCATTTTCCATAAATAACTGTGTCCTATTAGTCAAGCTCTTTCATTTGATACCCTTATTTATGGGGTTTCGATAAAATATGTAATCCGCCTAAATTTACAAACATACAAACAGTTAAATGAAACCGCTTAAAAAGCAGCATGGGAAACATATATTTCTTCCGCACTGCCGCAAGCCACGTTTCGTCAGAACGAGCGTACGATTCACGGTTCTTTATCGATAAGCCGGCTGTTATAAGAAAAACGGTTCTTTTATGAACCGCAGTTCTTTTTTGAACCGTGGTTCTCATATGAACGGCTCCTAAACGAACCGCGGTTTAAAAAGAGCCACGGCTCATAAAAGAACCGTTGGTCTTTTTTGAACCGTGGTGCATTCAAGAGCCGTACATATAAGATCCGTACATATAAGAGCCGTACATATAAGAGCCGTTCATTTGAGATCCGCGGCTCATTTTTAAAGAACCGTGGATCGTACGCTCTTTCTGCCGTACCGGCTCAAATGAGCGGCTCGTGAGCGTTCGCCCATCTCTACGCTACGAGCAACCCATATACAGCCATTCCATACCAAACCGATATAGTGGTTTGCAGATTTTCGTGAAAAGGGGTAATTTTGATCTTTATCTCAAAATATTATACCCGTTTTTTTAGTTTTTCATTAGGGTGACCATTTTCATTTTAGGATGGTTCAAAGTATAATTTTTGCCTTTTTTTTCCAAAAATGACTTGACAAAAAATCATAACTTTTGAACTACTGTACCGATTCAGATGTTTAACATGTCAAATTAAAGCCAATGAGCTAGTCTTCTTTGAAAAAAAAATATTGCATTTGCGAAGAAATTGGATTTTGTTTTCACAATTATTTACTGTTTTTGTTTTTTATAGTTTTCATGGTCTCGGGAACTAGGGCGCTATATGTTTTTATATTTTTTTCTTGGAAGCTGAGGATTTTGACGTAGGGTTACGTCTTTCGGGAAAATATTGGGGTACAAATTGAAAATCGAAAATCGAGCACATCGTGAAAATTGTCCAATTTCAAACGCTCATTGCTCAGTCATTTCATGGTGGATTGATGAAATTTTTGCGTCAATCGATTTCGACACTCAATAACAATTTATTTATATTGAAGAAAACTATATATGTCATGAAACTAACTATCGAACAATTGAAAAATTTCAACCCCTATCCTAACGGAAATACCCACTTCTGATTTGTCGAAATTGACGGCACATGCGGCGGGTCCCTAACAGAGACATCAAAACCATGCTGCCTGGGGGAAATCGACATTGCAAATACATGAAAGTAGGGGGAGCTTTCGTTCCTACCGAAATGTATTCCCTAACAGAGATATCAAAACCAAGTTGCTTGGGGGAAAGAAATCTACATGGCAAATACATGAAAACAGGGGGAGCTTTTGTTCCCACCGAAAAGTGTTTCCTAACAGACACATCGAAACCAAGGCTCCCGGGGGAAATCAGCATTGCAAATATATGCATGTCGGAGGCATTTTTATATTGCAAGTAAGGTGAGATTTATTCTAGCAAATAAAATTTAAATTTGGAACTTTGATGTTGGTTGCTTCGTGAAATTTCATATCGATGAACGATCGTCTATTGTGAAAAATTTAGCACAAGTGTAAGTGTAAAATTGTATATGGTAGCAGTTGTGATAGGACTTGATCAATTTTCATAAATAAAAACCAATGTGTGTTCCCGCTCAAGAAAAGTTTATACAGCGAGAGAAGTTGGAAAAGTGAAGAAATATTAGAAAAAGTGATTCCCCATATACTATACATATAGTATTAGGTGTTGTTAGTCCAATTAAAATTCGCATTGGGTTGAATAAACACTCAGAAATAGGGTTTGTAAACGGGTTCACCGGTAATACCGTGTCATTTTCTATTACCGAATAACCGGTAATTTTACAATCATTAACCAGTAATTTCGGTAATTTTCATTTTTACACCATAAATAATATTTGTCTTTATGCCGCTTTGAAATATGATTCGAGAATCAAAATAAGATCGAAAAATCACAACTGGCAGTGTTCCGCCGATTCTACGACCTCCGAACTTCAGTTCAAAATCTGTTTCTCGATCTGAAAACGAAACACAAGATAAGTTTCAGCGATGAAGAACTGACAGCGATAAAGGAAATGGTTGATGCCCTCGGGCCAGTTCTGGTCGCTGTTAAACTGCTATTGCGGAAGAAATGCACCTTTATGAAGCTGACGTCAGATTGCAATCTTTGCTTGAACAGGGGTTTTCAAATGGTGCTCCGCGGGAAATTTGTGCTCCGCGAAGTTATAGCAAATGTTCCCACTTGAAAACCCACCTTGAAAAAAACCATTTCTTAATTTAATTTTACTGCGCATTTGATGATTTATTTTGTTCACTCCGGGTCAGATGTCGTGTAGCTGCGACGCGTAACCGAAATAGAGTATAGAGTGGTTCCCGATTGGGTAATGTCAATGCAAATAGGATTTGTTTTATTGATTAAAAAATACCGATGCTCCGTCAAATAAGTTTGCCATAAAAAGTGTTCCGCCAGAAAAAAAATCTAAAAACCCCTGTGCTAGAACATCTATCAGAGCAACCATCAGAAGTTTCGAAGCAGCTGCTTGAAGCCCTGATTGGAAGGATTGCAGAAAAACGTTTCGTATATGCAAATTTATTCCCGTATCTGAATAATCATTTTGCTCGAGGTCGTGACACTTTAAATGATGACTTTGATGTCTTCTATCAAACCTCACGGAATGTATTGATCAAGCAGGCATTTGAAATTGATCCTGACTTGATCAAATTTGATGATGATGATATTTATTCTGTAGCTGGACAACAAGAAACCCCTCGGACTAAAGTTTTCGTAAAGAGGGACCAGAGACAAATACATGACAATGGTACTGGACTCTGAACAGGCGTTTTCCTCTTCTGAAAACTTTGTTGATGAGATCCGATCTAGATTAGAAGGCGACAAAATTAACTTACTCTGTGTCCTCAAGTATTACTTTAACCAATTTTTTGTAAAATAAACATTATCAATAAAAATCGTTTCTTCAAGATAATGGTTTTATTTTGAAGTATTTGTTTACCGGTTTTACCGGTAATGAAATTTTCATTACCGAATAACCGGTTATTGAAATTTTGGCACGGTAATGCAATCCCTACTCAGAAAGTAAAAATTATAAAAGAAAATTACCTTTTCCATTTCAAATGTGTTTTCTCTATATTAAAGTAACATGGTTTTACTGATGAGAAAAATTGATAATTGTGTTCGGTATTGATAATTATCTTATATTACATTGGTGAGTTTTTTTTCTTAATTTCATCCATAACACCGAAGGCATTTCGTCTAGGATCACAGAGGGCGGTTTTCATCATATCTCGTTCCACTTCGGTGTCTTTTATCTAATACGCACCATCCAACGACTGTTTACCATCCTTCTGTCATCATCACTCGGTGAACACTGATGGAGTAAACAAACAATACCCAACAACCAAACAAAACGGCCGTTTTCAGGGCCACCAAATCATTATCGAAGAGTTAAACGATGTAATTCTTCAAACATATACAAAATCCACAAATAACCCAACGGAATCCTACGTCAACTATGCGGTCGTGCCTCGGACACATTTGTTCATAAAATTAGTTACAATCATCTGTTTTAAGTCAAATATGCGCCGTTTTGTTCGATGACTTGTTCCCAACGAGATGCCAACTTCATAATACCCCTGTTATAGAAGCTCGCTTCCTTATTGGCAAAAAACTCGGATAGCCAATTTTCACAGGCCTCTTTTGTGGCTAACTTCTGACTACCTAGCTCGTTCGCCATGGACAAAAACAGGTGGTAGTCACTTGGTGCAAGGTCCGGACTATACGGCGGATGCAAAAGAACCTCCCATCCGAGCTCCCGGATCTTCTGGCGCGTCACCAAAGAAGTGTGTGGCCTGGCGTTGTCCTGATGGAAGACAATGAGGCCTCTGTTTATCAAAGATGGCCTCTTCTTCATGAGTGCTACCTTCAAGCGGTACAGTTATTGGCAGTACAGGTCCGAATTGAGCGTTTGGCCATAGGGAAGCAGCTCATAATAGATTATTCCTTGACAATCCCACCAAACACACAGCAGAACCTTCCTGGCCGTTAATGAGGGCTTGGCCACCGTCTGAGCCGCTTCAGCGGGCTTCGACCACGACCGTTTGCGCTTCACGTTGTCGTAAGTGACCCACTTTTCATCGCCAGTCACCATCCGCTTCAGAAACGGGTCGATTTTGTTGCGATTCAGCAGCGATTCACATGCGTCGATACGGTCAAAGATGTTTTTTTGCGTCAACGTGTGTGGCACCCATACATCGAGCTTCTTTGTGAATCCAAGCTTCTTCAAATGGTTAATAACGGTTTGATGACTTATCCCCAGCTCTTGGCCGATGCTACGGCTGCTACTATGCCGGTCTTTCTCGGCTAATTCAGCGATTTTGTCGCAATTTTCGACGACAGGCCTTCCGGAGCGTGGCGCATCTTC
Source organism: Toxorhynchites rutilus septentrionalis (assembly GCF_029784135.1). Lineage (NCBI taxonomy): Eukaryota > Metazoa > Arthropoda > Insecta > Diptera > Culicidae > Toxorhynchites > Toxorhynchites rutilus. The sequence continues at coordinate 135,957,243 of NC_073744.1, read as the reverse complement.
GACGACCTCTACACCAGAACTAAAACGTTGAAACCATCGTTGTGCGGTGGAAATGGAAACTGTATCGGGTCCATAAACTGCACAAATTTTATTGGCAGCTTGAGATGCATTTTTGCCTTTGTCATAGTAGTACTGTAAAATATGTCGGATTTTCTCTTTGTTTTGCTCCATATTTGCGACACTATAACTCACGAACGACTTAACCAAACAAAACACTGTCAAGGACTATATTATAGCGCGTAAAAATACCTTTCCAACAAGCTATACTATGACTGGATACAATGAATACAACTAGAACTACGCGCTTACAACGACACCTCGCGGAAATACCGCAGGACTTTTTTGACAGCCTAATATGTAATGGAAAAAATCTCAGCTTTCAATAAAAAAAAATAGCACCCCTTGGCCCCGAGACCATTAAAACTATAAAAATAAATACAATCAATTTTAACGAAAACCAAATTCAAATTTTCTGCAATTGTAATATTTTTCTCAGAAAGTCCAGTTAATTTTCTTCAATTTGATATGTCGATCGTCTGAATCGATCCAGCAGTTCAAAAAGCATTAATTTTTGAAAAAATACATTTTTGGGAGAAAGGCGAAAAAATGGCTTTGTCGGTCCACCCTCAAATGCAAATGGACATCCTAACAAAAAAAAAAAAAATACGGGTCTAATATTTTGCGATGAAGAACAAATCTACCGCTTTTGAAGAAAATCTGAGAACCACTATATCGGTTTAGCATGGAATGGCTGTATATCAAATCATGTCCAGATAAAATTTTCATGTATTTGTCCCTAGTTCCTTTCGGTCTTCCCTGCAATTTTATTCGGTTATGTTATTCACGAAAAGCAACTACGAAACCTACAGAATCTATAATTATTTTGGGTGCTATTAGTCTATATGTTCCGTATTCCACAACTCTTCCTTATTAACGTGTTAACGTATTAACGCTTAATTTTTCTTTGTTGTCTGAAGAAACATTCCAGTTCATTCCCTAGAGTCAGAACGTTTCAGCAGAGTACAGTGTTTATGTTTTCGTTCGAAAATGTTTATGTTTTGAATACGATCACCGCATACCGCGTACCATCGAGCGAAACATTAGCATTTTACGGACCGCTCACGAGATTTCTCGTTTTCGCGTTCCTTCTTTACGGACTTACGATGATATTAACGGATAAAAGTTTGTGTTGCGTGCAAGTTTCTGTTCAACGTCTTGCTGGATTTAATGAATAATGAATTATTTTAATTGAAATAAATTATTTGTTTATCTAGTAACAACCTTCAAAATCATGCTCATTAGATAGAGAATTGAATCATTCATCTTCCCACATAATTATTTTTTTTTCTTGATCGTGACAGAGAAAAGTTATAGACTGAAACGTGAGCATGGGACAATATAGGGACAAAAAAGTTGTTCGAATAGAATTATCGAAGTTATTTTACCTATCTTCTAGCCACAATTTTATTAATCGAAAAAGGATATAAGAAAAGTTGTAAGCCAAGTTGTATGGAAGAAATGAATTATGTTAAAGAAAACTGAAAAAAGGTATTTGAAAGGACCAAATACATTTTCGAGATATTACTTATTCGATATAGAATATTTTTTATCTATCTTTAGCAAACTTTCCATTGGTCGGAAAAGAGTCTAAAAAAAGTTATAGCCCAAAACCTATACAACTTGTATGGGGGAAATAAATTAATTTGAAGAAAATTGAAAAAAGTTATTTGAAAGGACCCAAAACACATTCTCGAGATAACACTCATTAGATAGAGAATACTTTTATCCCTCTTCAGCCAAATTTTCGTTGGCCGGAAAAGAGTCTGAGAAAAGGTATGGGCCAAAATGTATACAAGTTGTAGGAGGAAAATTAATAAATTTATCCAAAATAGAAATAGAACTTTCTCACACTCGATAAACAATTGAGGAACAGAGTGCGAAGTCGAAATTTTAAGGCGATTTTTGAAATGCTTCAAAATCGTGAAATATCAACGCATGAAGATGGGATATAAATCTCTTTGAAGCATAATTTACATGGATTTACACGGAATATTTTACAGAGAAATTTGTATTTCGATGTATGTAGATGAGATGGATAAAAATATCGGGAAGAAATGAGAAATTGATTTCTTTCTGTTTTTCCAAAGATAGCAAAAGAGTCTGGCTCCTTAAAAGCTATGTAACTGAGCCTGTAAAATAAACAGATTAATAAAAAAAAAGATAGCAAATCCAATTAACGTTATCAACTATCTTTCATTTGATTTCTATAACGTTGTTGTGGGCCATTCACTACTGAGATATTATTGTATGAACGAAAAATTTCGAATTCGTATTTCATAATAAATAATGATCGAGAAACAGTTTTGAAAACTCTAATAATTTCTATACACCTAATATTTTTTTAACTTTTTTAGAATAGAATTTTGTTATAATTTGTCGCGGTACACCATAGTAGATGTACTTTGAGTATTTTCTCAAATTTTCATTTCCAAGCCTATTGAGAGTGGAAAAAAAAAAGAAAAACTAATTTTTTCACTATAGCTCTTTGTGAACCATATAGGAGAATTATATTATTATTATATGAAAAAAATCAAACATATCTATAAAAGGCGTAGGAACACATTTAAATACGAATTATAATAGTACTGAATCTCTAAATACTACAAAAAATCAATATTTCAAGATTTTTTTAGTACTTCAATTTTTTTAGGAATTTATTTTTTGATTATATTTCTCGATATAACATAGTAAGATGCACTTTCAGTATTTTTTTTTTCAAATTTCTATCTCGAAGCTATTGAGAATGGCGTGCTAAAAATTGTAAGGTACGTTATTCACCATAGATCCTATGGATAGGGATTCGAAAAATAGTCTAAGTTTATATACAATAGAAATTATTACTTCCTTTTTACTTTTCACTTCCTTGCCCAGCCAGACCCTTTCCCCCGTACAACTCGTCAACGTTTTGGCCAATAACTTGTCTCAAACCATTTTCGGACCAATGAAAATTTGGCTAAAGATAAATAAAGATATTGTTTATCGAATGAGTACTATCTCGAGAATGTGTTTTCGGTCCTTTCAAATAACTTTTTTGAATTTTCTTTAAAATAATTAATTTCTCCCACACAACTTATTTTTTATTAATTCGTTTATTTTTACAGGCTCAGTTACATAAATTTTAAAGAGCCCAATTCTTAACTATATTTTTATATATATATAGTTATACAATTTATAAAATATATTTTATTTACTAATTGTATGGTTAGTAAGGTAGAAAACCGATTACTCGCGGTCTCCCTCCCGTACAACTTGGCCTATGGCCTTGGCCAATTAGACCCTTTTCCGATTAATCAAATTGTGGCAAATTGTGGTGAAATATTCCTCTATCGAATAACTTCGATAACTCTAGTCGAACAACTTTTTCGACGTAGGACTATGTCTTTCATTTCTATACTGGGGAGTAAGTTCAAAGTTTCGAAAATGAAAGCGTTACGCCGGAGCAACGAGATTTTGAGTGACAATACCCCCTAAAAAACTGAACGGAATGGTATGATAAACACTTCATTCGAAAGATAAAATGTCTACGCGTTATATGTTTGCTACTTTTTGATCCAAAAACTTGTTTCAATAGCCCTAAAATTGCTTTCAAATCAGGCTATTGAAATCACGCCAATCGGTATATAAGCAAGTGCCGCTCGGGAATCCACTCAGTTTAGAGGCGAATAAACTGAAAAGTTTAAACCCTCTTAAATCCAAAAAGAGGAAGAAGAAGAATCCACTCAGTTATGATTGTGCAACGATTGAGGTAGGATCGCTGGAATGAATGGATGTTTCCCTAGCATAGACTTCAAAACCATGGAGCCTGGGGAAATCGGCTTTGCAAAATGGATGCAAGTTGCGGGTACTTTTGTACTCGCTTGCATTTTTGCAAACCCAGATGTGTTTTCCCAATACAGATTCCGAAACCAAGAAGTTGGGATACATGCAGATACATGCAAGTCGGCAGTACTTTTATACCCCCATGCATTTTTACACTTCGGAATTCATTTTGCTAACACGGTCTACAAAAGCGGGTACAAATGCAATGCTTTGGCTCGGTTATTCAAGACTGCATTGGAAGATATCTCTTCATGTCGCCAACTTACTGAATTTCTACGCATACCGTTCGATGATTAGGCAAAATGTTGATAACTATTTGTATAACTATCAATAATTTAATCAATACACACAAAAGATAGCTCTGAGCAGCGGCGATATCGTACCCAATTGGGAACATCCGAGGTGCGATTATTGCTAATTGAAAAAACACAAATGATTACTGTGCCAACGACAGTCCTACGTCAATTTTGCGGTTATGTCATAGGTATAACCCATCTATAGTTTTTGATTTTCAAAATTCTGTATATTTTCCTATATTGACCCATGCTCACGTTTCAGTCTATAACTTTTCTCTGTCGCGATCAAGAAAAGAATTAATTATGTGGAAAGATGAATGATTCAATTCTCTATCTAATGAGCATGATTTTGAATGTTGTTACTTGATAAACAATCAATTTATTTCCACTGAAATAATTCATTATTGATTAAATTCAGCAAGACGTTGAAAAGAAACATGCACGCAACAGAAACTTTTATCCGCTAACTTCACACATAGAGGCGAATGAACTGCAAAGTTTAAAGCCTCTTCAAAACTTGCAAGCAAAGCAAGCAACTCCACATAAGTCAAAACGTGCGGTCACATGCGTATGTCTTACATATTTCTTCCCGGTCCTTAAAGTGTTAACACTTTCGACGCCCCGTCACCCAGATATGGGTGACACTTTCCTCGCTCGAATTGAGTAGGATTTTTAGATGGTATTTGATAGAACAGGCACCTAAATGTAACTCTAGGAAATGAAGAAAAATAATAAAATCATAACCATAATATTATACTGTTTATACTATAATTTTCATTAATTTATAGTACGGATGGTTTGTACTGCAGTTTTTTTGCAAAACCCCTATACTATGACTTTGGCATGTGTTATTGTGATCAGTTCGTCTTCAATTGAAAACATACATTGCTAGATCATGTAAAAGTTATCTCTAAACTAAGTTTGATCTTCATTCAATAATTTAATCGCAAGTTGGGCTCTGTAAGAAACTCAAAAACGTCGCGTTGGGCGTCGAACGTGTTAACTGATTTGTGCCTCTGGCACGTTCAATGTGCGCTATCCGTATTAACGGAAGAATATTGTCATTCGCCGAGGACAAGCTTCGCGTGTCCGTTATCTCTTTGAATGGTTTGAATGATGATCAATACCGAAAGGTTAAGATACGCATCGCACGCAACTACACAAATTCACTTTCAAACAAAGAGCATGCAGTCGCTGATTGAAATGCAAATCACATCCACCATCGCTTCACCTGGAAGTTAGTCAGAACGTACCTATAGACGATCAAAGCGGAAGCAGAACATACATTCGATGTACCTTTACGGCGAGTAATAACGTTTGTGCGATACTTAACCAGTTCTATTTCAATTTCAGTCAATGGTTCATATCATACTTTCGCAGATACTTTGTATACACCTTCCTGCGAACAATAACAATTAATGCGTATCAACATGTCCAAACGGGGCAATCACCAGATCGATCTACGGCTACTTCCATTGGTGAGGTGACACAGCACCAAACAGTAGCAAAAACGGGTGCAACGGTTCTATTGCAAAAATTGTAAACCGCCGACATTCGCTTTGTTGTTTTATAAACTACAGTCGGGTAGTGCAAACTCAGCGAAAATTGTACAAACACGTGCGATTACACGTTGTTCAGTAGTAGTAGACCTGTGGTTGCTGATTGGACTCCGCGACGAATTCGCGGAAACGTCCATCGTAGGCGGAATGCGCGCACGAGGTGCGAGAGATTCTTCAACCGACCATTGCTTCAAGTCCGAACGTGTGCACTCGGCTGTAGCACCGTTATAATTGGTTCGTGTCGAGCCTTTGTAATTTCGCTTGTTGTGCGCCAATGCTTCATCGGAACGCACAAAGTCAAGGTCGTTGCATAGCTTTACTTACTCACAGAGGAACAATAAGCGCCGCTTATGCACCAATCGGCGATGATGAATGCTGCAATGCACACTCTCTGCGAGTTACGCAAAGGAGAAATTGATTGCGAGGTGGGGTAAATAACATTTTCTGTATCCAACGAACAAGCGCGGCTGAGCTATAACCAGTTTTGCGGATTGAAGCCTATCTCCATCGGGGATTCTATTTCAAAATATAGTAGGTTTTCATCAAATCATAAATCAAAACCACTGTGTGATGATGCACGAGTGATTAATAAGTAATGAGGAAAATTTATCCGAACAATACTTGTTTATATAATTATAATATTAAAAGAGCAGGGTGTTGTTCTAGAGGTCCATCACGTGTACCCAACACATGTATTTTGAAATAAATGTTCTACGTAATCTATGTTCTGAATATTTATATGTCAATCTCTCTCACAAGTGTGCTTAAAAATGATTTATACAAATCCGTTCTTTAATTTACCATCATCCAATTACCATCTGGTTATATTAATTGAACTTAATTTCGGAATGACACATAAAGAGCTCACGATGAATTTATACATTTCCTGGAATGAATAGTCCACAGAAAGGAACCACACGATAATTGTTTCAAAACCACATACTCTCGCAAGGTTCCGCGAAGAACTTTCAAACCACAGAATAAGAATCGTTCCGTCATCCGCTTACTCAACCATCATTTGTCATGAAAATCTTAAGAACAAGAAAAATTTAATGAAAGTACTATGGAAACTGATAAATCCCCCCCAAATCAGAACTTGGATACAATCCTCAGAAAATTGAAATTCAACCAGCGATCGACAGTGTCCGATTAATCATCTGTTGTCGACCACAATTCAGTTGAAACATGGTAACGTGAATTTGGGTGGCTTTTCCCGGCTCTTCGAATGGGGTTTACCTGGGTAAGGTTTTACGCGGATGACGGTTATCGCGTGCGGACGCCCACAAACTGAGCCGATAAAATTCAGTCATAAATTCTCCTCAAGTGGCCCCATTCGTGGAGAACGGATTACCGGTGACAGCAGATGGTGTCGATTCGAGGCGATGCACCGACTGCTTGCCTCGCAGCTTAGCCCGCAATCGATTCCAGTGCAACATTTCTGAGCGCTATCTTTATCAGTGATAACGTGCTTCGGGTTTGTTTTTCGAAATTATTGTTACTACACAACAGCGTTACTATGCAATTGTGACAGCTGCATTGATAGAAGTCAATAAAAACTACAGCGTTCAATTGTTAACTCAATTATTTATTGCCATGTAAATTGCAGAATCATCTGTGTTTGTATAGTGTATAGTATTGTATAGGGTAGCAAAGTGCTTTAAAAAGTGCAACATAATTCAAAGGTACACCCATACCTCGCTTTACGGCCTAGATCCGTTCCACAAAACTTTGCCGCAAGGCGAAAAGCCGTATAAAGAATTAATTATTCTGATACAAATTCTTACAAATTCAATCGAATCGGATCCAAATTTATTAAATACTAGCTGACCCGACTAGCTTCGTCCCGCCCAAAATAGATTTTTTTTATTTGAATACTTTCAAACATCCACGTTTTCTTACTAAGTGAACGTTAGTGTGTCAAATCACTGAACTCCTCATTGATTGTCTAGTACTTCTACAAAAATTCGTCCTTCTAATATAATATAAAATTATTTTCAGACACAATTCTCGTTGAAGATTATTCAAGCATTCGGAAATAACATGTTTCTCCGTTGCATGGAATACATGTTTGATACAGAGAATATTACAAAATGAAGACAGCGCAAATCGGACTCGGGTTTAGGGCACACCAACACATTTGGCCTTCCATTTTTGTTTATATAGATAGAAGATATAGGAATGAGTTGCTATTCCGTCTGAAAATCCTTTTCCACTTTCGAACAAAAATCAATTTCGTTAGCGCCAACATCAAATGGACTAACAACGCTTAGCTAATTGTAGAATATATGGGAATTCAATTTTCCGAATTTTCCGATTTTTCTCTCCGCTACGGGAAGAGACGAATACAACGAAATATAGATGACTCAAATTGAACCATTCCTTCCTCGGGTTTTGCGCTTACCAACACATTTGGCCTTCCATTTTTATTTATAGATATAAGATATGGAAATGCGTTGTTTCGCCTGAAAATCCATTTCCACTTACGAACAAAGATCAATTTCGATAACGCAAATAGCGAATGGACTAACAACGCTTATTATGATGAAATTTTCGAACATGTGGGAATCCGATTTTCCGAATTTTCCGACCTTCCTTCAGGATTTTCTGAAAATTTTCCGATTTTTCTCTCCACTATATTGATCTACGGGATGAGACGAATACAACAAAATAAAGAAGGCTAAAATCGGACCATCCCTTCATCGGGTTTTCCACTTACCAACAGATTTTGCCTTACATTTTTATTTATATAGATATAACATAAAAGAGTGCGCTATTTCACCAGAAAATCCATTTTAACTTTCGGACAAAGATCAATTTTGTGAGCGCAAATATCGAATGGATTAACAACGCTTATCATGATGTAATTGTAGAACATATGAAAATTCAATATTCCTTTTTTTCCGACCTTCCTTCAGGATTTTCTGAAAATTTTCCGATTTTTCTCTCCACTATATTGATCTACGGGAAGAGACGAATACAACAAAATAAAGAAGGCTAGAATCGGACCATCACTTCTTCGGGTTTTCCACTTACCAACAGATTTTGCCTTACATTTTTATTCATATAGATACATGTCGGACCCCATTATATATAATCGCAATTTCACTTTCAACGTTAATTTTCGAATCCAATACATAATCGAATCACGAAAAAGCTATTTTTTTTATTAATGTTTGACATTCATACATTAATGAAATAAAAATTTTTTTTTTTGAGATTCGATTATGTATAGGATTTGAAAATAATTGTTGAAAAAAATGGTCGACTATATATAATCGAGTTCGACCTGTATAAGATATGGAAATGCGTTATTTCGCCTGAAAATTCATTTCCACTTACGAACAAAGATCAATTTTGATAGCGCAAACATCGAATGGACTAACAACGCTTATTATGATGTAATTTTCGAACATGGGGGAATCCAATTTTCCAAATTTTCCGACCTTCCTTCAGAGTTTTCCGGTTTTTCTCTCCACTATATTGATCTACGGGAAGAGACGAATACAACTAAATAAAGAAGGCTAAATTCGGACCATCCCTTCTTCGGGTTTTCCGCTTACCAACAGATTTTGCCTTACATTTTTATTTATATAGATGTAACATGGTTTATCATTCAAAATGCGTTTTATCTTTTTATTTCAATCAAATCAATATTCATCAATAACAAGTACATACTTTGTACCTAAAATAAAATTGAACAAAACTAGTTCCCCATCGTAAAATATTATACTCAATGTTTTTATTGTTTTCATTAGGGTGCCCATTTCCATTTTAGGGTGGTCCGAGATCATTTTTTCCTTTTTCTCAAAATTGACTTTTTCAAAACTTCATAACTTTTGAACTACTAAACCGATTTAAATGATCGACATGCCAAATTGAAACCAATGAGCTAGTCTTTTTTGGAAAAAATATTACACAGACAAAAAAAAAGAATTTTGTTTTCATAATTATTGATTGTTATTGTCATTTATTTTGTTTTAGTTTAAACGATTTCGAGACCAACGCTCCTACAATTGTTTTAATTTTTTGCTTGAGTGCTAAGGATTTTCATAACATACCCAAAATTCAGAATGGTATTGTTTTTCATTTTCGAGTTAAGATTTTTCAAAATTAATATATTTTTAGTCTTCGTGCAATATTCCTATGAGACTAGACTTGATCTATGCGACTAGAATCAGTTTTATTCGCAAGTGTGATTCTGTCAAAAAGCTCATTGGCTTTAATTTGATATATCGATCGCTCAATCGGTCCAGTAGGTTAGAAGTGATGAATTTTTGGAAAAAGTCATTTTTGAAAAAAGGGAAAGCGTTGATTTTTTGGACCTCCGTAAAATGGATATGAGCACTGTAATTGAAAAGGAAAAATCGAATCTAATATTTTGCAATAAGAAACAAAACTACCACTTTTCACGAAAATCTGAGAACCACTATATCGATTTGGCATGGCTATATATTGACATCGAAAAAAAGTTTTGTTTTTGCCGTTATAGCGAATCATTGTAGGCCGTAAATCGAAAACGTGTTCTAATTGAAGTGGGCCGTTAGAGCGAAATGCCGTATAAAGAGCGGCCGTATAACGAGGTATGGGTGTAAACAATTTTGGTTCGTCCAGTCGAAAATATGATCATGGTTTGGGACTTTTCAACAAACCCAAGCTCGTATTCATTATATGTGATTTTCATGAAGATAAATCGATTTGCATTTACTAGTTACGTGAAAACACCCTAAATTGAACAAACCATGATCATTTACCCTATACTATTATTGCATGCTTTATTCTCAATCTGCGTAAAATACTGCCATTTTGTCGTAGGATGACGTCTGAAATTTCCTTTTGTAATGAAAATTTAGAAATATTACAAATACTTCTCACGCAAAATGATTATTGCGATATAAAAAAATAGTTCTCAATATTATTCAATTTACTTTTTTCTGCATAAATTAATCTTCTATTTATTCTTTTCTGTTGCCGTCTAACTTCGTGATCTATGTCGTGTATACCTTACGGGTATTGCTTAGGCCTTGTTTTTATCGATTAGTAGGGGAAAGGGGGGTAAGACGTACATGTTAAGAAGAACTTCAATTGTATCTTTGAAAACTCATGTTTTCCAAAATTTAAAAGCAGTTTCTTACAGTTCAATATACACCCATATCTCGCTTTACGGCCTAGATTCGTTTCACGAAACATGGCCGTAAAGCGAAAAGCAGTAAAAGGAATCAATTATTCTAATACAAATCCATACAAATTCAATCGGATCGATTCCAATTTTTTTGATGCAGAATTTTTATACAGATTGTGTTCTGCTAAAAATACAGATATGCTAATTTAAATATAGTGTTTATTTTCATTTGTTTGAATTTTCAAAATGATAAAGTGACTTGTGCGCAGAGATGCCAACCAAATTTTTAGAAAAGCTAGAAAAATTTGGAAAAAAATTGGAATAAACTGGAAGAATTTTTTTTTCTCAATTTTTTATATTAACAATACAAATAAGGGTATACAGTGACAGTGTCATTATGTAGCGTTGGTAATTACGTATTACTGCCACCGGAGCGTTATTTTCAATATGAATTTTTTGAAAATTTTTTCTTAGTGAAATTCATTGTTTACAATTTGGGGAAACAGGTTTGTTTGCGAGAGGCCACCGCTTCTGACAGCGAGTCGGCGGTCGACTCGGATTCCGTCACCTCGATGAATTGGGACCGTCTCTGTTCCTTATCCTCGTTAAATGGGATCTTCGCCACCCTATTACTTTACCCTCAGAATAAATTTTATAGCAATAAAATCATAAAATTGGCGTTAATACGTAAGTACCGTAGCATTTTTAAATTTCCTCAATCTGTTTGATCATTATTAACATTATACTTTTGTTTTACATTCTGTGTGATTCTTACTAACCCTGAATGTTCTTTATGCATGTCTACATAATTTTTGGAAGGTAGAATTCCGCGCATAGTTTTTGTTCCTGTTCTATTTCTTAGTTTTGTTTTGTTCAAATTGTATTCTGAAAACAATCGTTCAACGATTGCTGAGTAATGCGGCAAGTTGGATATATATTCGTCATGCTAATAATCAAAGGACCATTGAAATTAAATGCTAGATTTTACATGCGACCAAATATTCATTGATCAACAATTCAATTGCGGCACCTACAAAAACCTTATCCAAACTGACATAATTTTCCTAGTCGAACTGCACGTTGTGCAGATCTGGATGGCCCGGATTATTGTGCATACTACTGGCATGATTTGAGGAAGCAACCCAAGGTCAAGCAGAGGCGGAACACTCATGATTTGGGGTGGTTTTTCACGTCATGGGAAAACTCCTCTTGCTACATTTTCAACCAGGATGAACTCAGAAAAGTGCGTGGATTTACCATTTACATTTACCAAGGATTATATGCCTAAAGACTTCAGTTTTCCAGCAAGATAATGCAGTCATCCATGTCAGTAAGAGTAGTGTGCAGTTGTCTTCGGAGCGGGACATCAAGGTCTTGGACTGGCCAGCACTTAGTCCAAACCTAAATCCAATCGAGCTCCTCTGGGGAATTCTTGCACGACGTGTGTACAGCGATGGAAGGCAGTACGGAACAGTTCGGGAACTAGAAGCTGCTGTGAGAGAATCCTGGAGGTCCATCGCTGCTGCAATGCTTGAAAATTTCGTTGTTTCTATGTTTATAGTTACAGTTTGAAGATGAAGAATTGGAGGCTTTGCTCGATCAATATCCGTCACAAACGCAACAAGAACTTGCAGATAGACTTGGAGTAGCTCAGCAAACCATACCCGATCGTTTCAAAGCAATGGGAATGATCCGAAAGATAGGACAATGAGTACCGTATGAATTGAAGCCACGAGACGTCGAACGTCGTTTTTTCACGTGTGAACAACTTCTCCAACGGAATAAAAGAAAGGGTTTTTTGCATAAAATCATTACTGTTTCATCGCCATGAGTCCATTACGTCAATCCTAAACATCGGGCAACGTATCAATACCCCGGTCATGCATCAACATCGACGGCCTCGGGGAATATTCACGACCAAAAGGTTATGCTGTCTATTTGAATGGACCAGCTGGGTGTGATGTACTATGAGCTGCCAAAACCGAACGAAACCATTACGGGGGATCTCTCACGACGACAATTGATGCGTTTGAGCCGTGCACTGAAGAAAAAACGGCCCCATTACGAGTAAAACCACGATAAAGTTATTTTGCAGCACGACAATTCTCGACCGCATGTCACGAAACCCGTCAAAACATACTTGAAAACGCTGAAATGGGAGGTCCTATCCCACCCGCCGTATTCTCCAGACATTGCTCCGTTCGATTACCACCTTTTTCGATCGATGCAACATGGCTTGGATGACCAGCACTACTCCAATTTTGATGAAGTCAAAAATTGGATCGATTCGTGGGTAGCCGACAAACTGGCCGATTATTTCCGCAAAGGGATCCGTGAATTTTTAGAAAGATGGATGGAGTTGTGACTAACGATAGTCAATATTTTGAATATTGAATTTGTAACAATTTGTGCAGAAAAAAGCATTAATTTTTCAAAAAAAACGAAGAAACTTACCGGTACTCCTATTAACTAAAGTATTGTTTTCAATAATAAAAACTAAAGTGTGTTTAAATGAATTTACTATCTCAAAACCTATTTTTATTTCTTATTCAGCCAAATAAGTACATAGAATTGGAAGCAATACTATAATAAACTATGATTTGGAAAGGCCAACATTTGCAATTGCTGTGGATCAATCATTGTTGTTGGCACACTTTTTGAAAGGCAAATTGCTTATAATGAATTTTTCCACATTCATCGTCAGCACACGCTCGTAAGTTGGCAGCGCATGTGGAGTGAAGATGAGTTCGGTCGTTGGTTACACACGATTATCCCTAAGGTCTCGACGAGTGCATGGTTCAAGGGATTGAATGTAGGTCGTGATTTCATTCGCGTGATATCTCGGCTTATGTCCAATCACTACAACCTAAACGCGCATCATTATCGCATTGGGCTCGCAGCAGTGACGATGGCTACCACGACATCGAGCATGTTGTCTGGTCGTGTATCCGGTTCCATGCTACCCGCTCTAAGCTTTCCAGAGCATTGAGGGCACTAGGCAGACAATCGGATATCCCCGTCTGGGATATCTTAGGTAGTCGTGATCCTGATCTTCTGCTCCATCTATACCTGTTCCTCAGAAATGCCGATGTCAACTTTTAATGATGTTTCCTCCGTTGTATCCCAGTATCATATCCCTCCTATCCAATCGATAAACTTTTACTTAGTCGCGGCAATACATACACATACTCTTTACAGATACACAGGTCGAAGGTTGTGCAGGCCACTGATCATTCAACAAGAGCCAAAGGTTGTACCGCTCATGACAACTCTACACGAGCAGAAGATTGTACCGCCCAGTGACCATTCTACCCTGGATTCCTCGAGTCAAGAGAGATGCACCACGATTGATAAGAGGTACAGACTAGGGGGCGTCGCTGATCAATGGTCAGTTGCACCCCAATAGGAAGTATCCCGTGTCGGCCACACATACATAGTACTGGAGACGGCAACATCCCAATTATGAGAATCTTTGTGTAACATGAGCAATTTTATAAAACACGCGAATTTGGGCTCTTTCAGTATTAACAAGTTCTTCCGCATAGTAACTCGATGTTGATAATTCCTTAATATTTTCCTTCGTTGATCGTATTGTTTTCACATATTCACGTTGGAGAGCCTTAACCCTTCTCTTCGTTGGCCGAGGTATTTTGATTGAATGTAATACTTTTCCGTTTACTATTTTTGAAAGCATAGTCAGCCGTGGCAGTGTTCCGAGCTCTGCAATACAATTTTCTTACCCAATGTTAAAGCTGCTAAAACTTACATTATAGACCCACTAAACGTAAAAATAATAATTGTATTGATATCAACGCAATTTTATTCTATTGATGTTCATGACATGAAACGCTATGACTCTGGAATAACATTTTATTGAGTGGTTTTTAAAGCTGTTTCGATGATGTTGTCTGGCATCAGTGTCAAAAAAATAATGATGCTTTCACCAATACAAACAAAACCATTGCCGAAGATCGAAAAATGAAAATTAGCTTTCAGAGCACTAGCTCGAGTTTTCCGACGTTTTTCACTATACAGTGCGTCAGCAGATGAAGATTTAATATCTTGTGAGTAGTCGATTAGTGGTTGGTTGATATTACTTGATGGGAAGTGTGCGAAAACGATCATTTTCTTCAAACTGTTTTGCCAAGACCCAGAACTCAAGACATATGAAGTTCGCACATGGTTACATTCCAATTACTCAAAAGTTATTGATACTCCTCCACAATCTTCCGACATCAATCTCAGTAAAAAACTAAGGAAGTTATCTGTGTAGGGAATTTAGGAACCATTCAATTTATAAAAATAACGATTTTAAAAACCACCATATGAAAAAATTGATAAATATACCTTCCGAATACACAAAAAGACTCGTAGATATGGCTAAAGACAGTTAAATATAGTTGCAATGAATAAGGGAGACCATACTAATGATGGAATTCGGAAATTGTTCAACGCCTTCGAATTCGAGTTGATATTTCAACCAGCGTACGAATATGAGTTTGAGCCAATTTTCATACATTAGCACATACATACGCCGTTTTTAGAGAAATAAAAACCATTATTGTGAGTACAAATAGCAAACCTTTTTACTGTCATATGACACTATAATTTTATCTAAATAGAATGTTCCGAAAGCTCATTTTCGACTTTCAAAAGAAGGGAAAAGAGATCGGCATGGTGGAGTACGATTACGGATTTGAGTCACTGTAGCTGCCAGTGCTGTTTTAAAGAAGCGTAATAACATCACACCTCATCACAACATGAAGTTGGAATTGAAGAATTGTTTTCTAAGAAGATAAAGAAGAACATGAACGAGAATATATCTTTCTCTGTCTGGGCCGTGTATTTGGCAAACTATACGAAGCTCATATGCTTTTAATTGTGTCTCCTGTTTCGCTCGCTCATATTGGCTCTAGCATATCTATATATAAAAAAAATGGATTTCTGTCTGTCTGTCTGTCTGTCTGTCTGTCTGTCTGATTCTCATGGACTCGGAAACTACTGAACCGATCGACATGAAAATTGGTATGTAGGGGTTTTTGGGGCCGGGGAAGGTTTTCATGATATTTTGAGACTGCCATACAAATGAAACACAAATTTCTACATTATTCGAGAATCAATCAAGCAAACGAAACCAAATTAGACATATGGAGGTTTTAGGGTGCCATAAATAATTATATGGTGATAAGATACTCCTCCCCCCTCTCTAATGGGAGGCTGCCATACAAATGAAAAACAAATTTCGGCATAACTCGAAAATTAATCAAGCAAATGGAGCCAAAACTGGCCTGTGAAGAGTTTAGGGAACACGAAACGTTTCTATGGTGAATGGAGAAGAGGGGAGGAGTCTGTCTTTATTCTATCATATTTTCTTTATCAAACATTTCGTGCAATGAAGCTTGATCTTCTTCGAAGAACAACGCTTTCCGTCATATTAGGCTGTCAAAAAAGTCCTGCGGTATTTCCGCGAGGTGTCGTTGTAAGCGCGTAGTTCTAGTTGTATTCATTTTATCGAGTCATACTATAGCTTGTTGGAAAGGTATTTTTGCGCGCTATAATATAGTCCTTGACAGTGTTTTGTTTGGTTAAGTCGTTCGTGAGTTATAGTGTCGCAAATATGGAGCAAAATAAAGAGAAAATCCGACATATTTTACAGTACTATTATGACAAAGGCAAAAATGCATCTCAAGCTGCCAATAAAATTTGTGCAGTTAATGGACCCGATACAGTTTCCATTTCCACCGCACAACGATGGTTTCAACGTTTTCGTTCTGGTGTAGAGGTCGCTGAATTAGCCGAGAAAGACCGGCATAGTAGCAGCCGTAGCATCGGCCAAGAGCTGGGGATAAGTCATCAAACCGTTATTAACCACTTGAAGAAGCTTGGATTCACAAAGAAGATCGATGTATGGGTGCCACACACGTTGACGCAAAAAAACATCTTTGACCGTATCGACGCATGTGAATCGCTGCTGAATCGCAACAAAATCGACCCGTTTCTGAAGCGGATGGTGACTGGCGATGAAAAGTGGGTCACTTACGACAACGTGAAGCGCTAACGGTCGTGGTCGAAGCCCGCTGAAGCGGCTCAGACGGTGGCCAAACCCTCATTAACGGCCAGGAAGGTTCTGCTGTGTGTTTGGTGGGATTGTCAAGGAATAATCTATTATGAGCTGCTTCCCTATGGCCAAACGCTCAATTCGAACCTGTACTGCCAACAACTGGACCGCTTGAAGGTAGCACTCATGAAGAAGAGGCCATCTTTGGTAAACAGAGGCCTCATTGTCTTCCATCAGGACAACGCCAGGCCACACACTTCTTTGGAGACGCGCCAAAAGCTCCGGGAGCTCGGATGGGAGGTTCTTTTGCATCCGCCGTATAGTCCGGACCTTGCACCAAGTGACTACCACCTGTTTTTGTCCATGGCGAACGAGCTAGGTAGTCAGAAGTTAGCCACAAAAGAGGCCTGTGAAAATTGGCTATCCGAGTTTTTTGCCAATAAGGAAGCGAGCTTCTATAACAGGGGTATTATGAAGTTGGCATCTCGTTGGGAACAAGTCATCGAACAAAACGGCGCATATTTGACTCAAAACAGATGATTGTAACTAATTTTATGAACAAATGAAAATTTAAAAAAAATACCGCAGGACTTTTTTGACAGCCTAATATCAAAGTAGTGCAGGAGCACTTGTCTGAAGAACACATCATTGAGTACCGTTACTCACAAAATAAAATAAAACTAGGTTCAAGCAAATAATATATTAAAATGACGAGGAATGTCAAAACTGAGAAGAATTCTAGCTGGACTCGTTACAACACTCGCACATGGTACAGCTAGTATGTAAATGATTAAAATGATATGAATAACCATAATCAAATATGCAGCTTGCTCAGTATGAAAATGACTATCGAGCTGAGAATACCAAAGGCTTTCTACACTTGTCCTAAACCAATTAAACCGAAAATCTGATGCAATGCCGTTGCGAGAGAACAACATCGAGCGAGCGTGACCTGTTCCACGTCGTATCGAAGCATTCACCGCAAATTTTTTTCACGAGGGATTTTTCAGACGAAATTCCCTGGCAAACCCTCCTCGTCACTACTTGCCGTCACCATGCCTGACTACGTTCGGAAAATACTAATCAAAAGCAATGACATTTTAGCTGACTTTTTTTTCTTCGCCAAGCCCCCAAAACATGCAATCACTCACATATGTGTTGCTGCTGCTATGCTTTGTGCGAATTGTTGTCTGTTCGGAACCTGCATCACAGAACACCTGTATGGTCAGTTGTTTTCCACACACACACGCCCTCGAGCTGGAAGAAAATGATTCACCATTGGTGGTGTGCACATTTTTGCGCGCTTTTCGCAAACGTCCGCGAACCGCGCGCGCGGTTCGTCCAACCGATCAGTCCCTGAACAGTCGCGGTAAGGTGAAGATCTTTCGCTTTCCGCTTGCTCAACTCGCGCGCGCTTACGGCTCGATTCGGTGCGGATTTGAAAGTACTTGGAGTTTTTTGTTCCGGTCGATTGATTCTGGGAGGTTCTGTTTCTTCCGGTTTGGTCAGTGGTCGGTTATAAGAACTGTGAAAATAGTGCGGAAGTGTGAGAGGAGGTCAAAATGGTGCAATCCTTCTGGAAGAAGGTATGTGACTAAAAAGTAATTAACTGCTAAGTTGAAAAAATCACGTGCAAAAAAACTCACGTTTTGTGGTGTGGCAAATCGAAATCAAACATCTCGCACGTTGAAAGCGCGAGTTCGCTACTTGTGGTAGGAAGCAGTTCTCCAGCTGAGCATCTGCACTAGTCTCAACTAGAAATGCACTGCAAAACGAGTAGTGGATGAAAAACATTACAACGGAAAGGAAAGCCGTGTTTTATAAAACAAGTTCCTTGAATGCAACAAACCAATCATGTTATTGAGATATCGAGTACAGTTTTCGTATACACGACACCCTCTGGAAAATAAAATTTCAGATTTTAATTCTGGAATTTGGTCAAACACTCGACGATAATTAGTGCGAAACGAAAGTGAATGCACAATTTTGCCCGCGAATCGATCCTTTTTCCGCAGTTCACTCTGTCCAATTTTAACTCTATTTATTTCTAGCTCATGTGGCGTGACCAAGAAGCACAAAAAAGTTGTGCATGACGATTTCAATTCCGTGTTTTGGGTCGGAATGTTATGGCCGTTTGCTGAAAAACGAGAACAGAACGAAAAGCATTTTTGCAGCAACAGCTGGTGTGCGCATTTTGTTTGTTTCATGCGTTGCATAATCCAGATATTAACACTGCAGATTATCACTTTTTCGCTACCGGTCATATTATCTGGAGTATCAAAACATGAATCAACAGGTCTATGAATTTCGGTGCATTTTCAAATCAATTCCATCATTTATTCAAATCAAACTCCAATCGGATGTATTCTAAACTAGCTCTTGGCAATATAAACAACTGATTCTGCTCTTATGCAACGCTCCATATTTCATTAGATTCTCATGCATAGAGACTTGAAATGTTTTCCATATTCGATGCGCAAATTGTCTGACAAACCGAATATGTAAATTTTGTGTGATGATAAGTGCGGAAGGTGTTGGAGTTTATATGAAAATACACCGGACAATCGAATAGAAAAATTCAAGCGCAGAAAATTTCTTATGAACACAGAATTTGACACTTTTGAGGATATTACAGCGAAGTATAGTTAACATGAAACGTTTGAAATTGTTTGAAGTTGTTTGATGGCAAACGGTTCTAAATGGTTCTACAGGTCTGAATCTTATCGATTAGTGATTTCACAATAAACGATTGGTATCTCGAACACTTCAAACTATTTCGTGTTATTTGCTTAAGTACACCAGTCTGATCGCGTAGATGCTATAAGAACCGTAAGTGGGATTTCAAAACTATCCAAAATTTGAACAAATTTCGTCATGTGCTTTGTGCTTCGGCATTGAATCACTCAGATGCAATCCAATGATTGCATTATGTTGAGCATTCTGTGATCTACATACCACATTCATCCGATTTAGAAAATCGAGCGTACAACAGGAATAACGGATCGAAATTGTTTTGAATTATCAACGAAAATCCCTTACAGAATTAAACTTCAAGCTCGCTTTTCACATAGTCCGGTCTGAATGAACACCGACCATATAATTGTAGATTCGTTTCTCATCCACCTTCACGATTTTAAGACCCTTCGTCCTTGAAGCAGTTGATCGCATGTGGTTTTTTTATATGAATATTTTCGAACATTCATGTTTTTTTACTAAGTGAACGTTCGTGGCTCCAATCTCAGAACTATTCATTGATTGATTATCCTTTGACGCTTTACAATTTCCTTCTACTATAAACTTCTCAGTACTTCTACCGAAACTCGACATCTATATGTATAAAAAGGGATTTCTGTCTGTCTTTCTGTCTGGCTCTTATGGACATGGAAATTACATGTAGGGTTTTTCGGGACCGAGAAAGATACTCATGATGGTTCAAGACCGCTCTCCCTTTGGAAGGGAGAGCTCCCACAAAAATGAAACACAAATTTCTGCATAACTCGAGAAATAATCAAGCAAGTGGCGCCAAATATGACACGTGGAGGTTTTAGGGGGCAAGAAATGTTTCAATGGTGGTTCGATACTCTTCCCCTCTCTCTGAAGGGGGGCTTCTTCTACTTCAATGGCACTAACGTTCCTAGAGGAACTTCGCCGTCTCAACGTAGTATTACTTGCATCATTTTTATTAGTACTTAGTTGAGATTTCTATTCCAAGTAACACGCCTTGAATGCATTCTGAGTGGCAAGCTCTAGAATACGCGTGATCACAGTGCAAGTCGGAGGAAATTTCTTTGACGAAAAATTCCCCCGACCAGAACGGGAATCGAACCCGAACACCCGGCATGTTAGTTGTGACGCTAACCACTCGGCCAAGGGAGCACAAAGGGGGGAGCTGCCATACACAAATTTTTGCATAACTCGAGAACTAATTAAGCAATTGTAACCAAAGTAAATATGTGAGGGTTTTAGGGGACAGTAAATGATTCTATGGGGGCTCAACACTTCTCTTCTGTTGTGGACAACTCTATTTTGTCGCGCTTTGGATACCGTGTTGATCCGTCGCAGCTAAAACCCGCAGAGCTCGCGCATGACAGCATGACTGTCATTGAGTGATGCTAAAGATGCGCATACATGTATTTTAATGTGGTTGTCATTTTGTTGTTGTTTACTTTTGTTATTGTTGTGGATCGAGTAATTGTTGATCGTCCATAGTGAAATGTATCGTTTTAGTATGTCGTAAAATAAAGTTTGTTTTTATCATATTGTACCGTGCGCGTTTCAATAACCCTGTCGTGTATTTGTCCCAGTGCAAGTCCAGGGTCCCGCGGTACAATATCTTCACTCTCTAAAGAGTGGGGAGGGGTGTTGCGGCGAACTAACTAATCAAGCAAATGGAAACAAATTTGGCATGTGGAGGTTTTAGAAGGCAATAAATGTTTCGGAGGGGCTGCCATACAAATGAAACACAAACTTCTGCATAACTCGAGAACTAATCAAACAAATGGAGCCAAAATGTGGCAAGCGTTTTTGAGTACGAAAAATCTTTCAATGATGAATTGAAATACCTCCCTCTCTTGAAAGAGGGACGGTGGTTTTCGAAAAACTCTGAAGGAAAAATTCCCATTTGTTCCACAATTACGTGATAAGCGTTGTTAGTCCATTTGATATTTGCGCTAACGAAATTGATCTTTGTTCGAAAGAGGAAATGGATTTTCAGGTGAAAAAACGCTCTGATATATCTTCTATCTTTATAAATATAAGTGGATCGCCAAATGTGTTGGTAAGCGCAGAACTCGAGAAAGGAATCGTTCGATTTGAGCTATCTTTATTTAATTATATTTTCTATTGTATATCAAACATGTATTCCATGTAACGGAGAAACATGTTATTTGCAGATCATTAAAGAATCTTTAACAAAAATTGTGTCTGAAAATAATTTTATATTATGATGACGAGTTCTGATTGAAGTACTAAGAAATTTATAGTAAAAAGAAATTGTAATGTGTCTGTTAGGGCAGGATCGAGATTTCCAATCGGAACTTAGAAAATTCAATAGACACTGTGGATCGGGTAATAACTTGGAATGATTTTATTTGACACTTCTGTTCACTTTGGCGGTACAATTGGGATTAACTTGCTTTATTAGACCTGACTCGAATTCAAATTCAATTCATTTTACTATTCAAGCTATTACACACACAAACCTGTTCAGTTTCATAATTCCAGTGCTGCAGTACTAGATTTGAGTGCTGCTATCCCTGTCGCTAATGACTATAAACATTCACATTGAACGCGATTTTTTTTCTTCAATAACGTTTTTTTATTCGCCAACCAATCAGAGCAAAGCGCGAAATCACCCATGACAGTGCGAAAAAAGATAGAACTCTCCAAGCTTTTGCCGCGAAAATCGCGTTGCTTTGACAGGAGACGCAACATACATCTGACAGGTGGAACAAAATGTGCTAGATGGGAGGAACGATATATCGAAATAAATGTTCAGCTTTATACATATGAACCGCTCCAATAAGTAAGAGCTAAGTCGATCACCTATTGCAAGTATATTGCTGCATAATCATAATTATTTTTACACATTTTCGTTAATATTCTATTGCATTAGCTAGTTTTTCAATTATTAATTATCTGGAATACTTGCATTCACACATCTAACGATATAATTTTGTTCCATCAATCTAGTACCTTCTCCATAACAAACAATGGCAGGATGATTAGAGGGATGCAGGTTTGACAGACAGATTATGACAGATCATCGTGCAATATCGCGCACCATTGTGAAGAGCTGCTCTGAAAAAACATCGCGCGTGTGTATATCGCATGCGATTAAAAGTTACAATGCAGACTTTTAATCGCATGCGATATACTCGCGCGCGCATTAGGCCGAGGTGAAAATAAGCAGATGGAGTACGCACGAAAACTTGATTGTGCGATAACTGACGAGGAGAAACAAACAATTTCGTTCGATAGAAGCTGGCGAATTCGAACGAAGCAAGTGGGCAGCAAAGTAACCACACCAATACAATTCTATGTAGTTGTTTACTTCTCACGATTGTGTGCGTTTCGTGCAGCCTTAATTTCGTAAGAAGCTGCAGGCAGTATCACCGTGGCCTTAGGCGGCGATGACACAGGATGCAGAAGAGTGGTCGTACGAATTGTATGCAATAGTGAAAATAAACAACCACATTGAGTTGTATCCATTCAGCTGTTTTCACTTGAATACAATAAAATTGATTCAAAATGCATAATCATGGTAGAAAATGCAAAAATCGGGGGTCCATCAATAACTTTGAGTAGAATTAAGATATAGACAAGTTCTGCATTGCAAAATGTTGGTATCGATAAGCTCTAAAAGTTGTACGAAGACAGTTTTGATGCAGAATTTGAAATATAAAAGTTAAAGCAGAAAAAAACACGTTTTTTCATGGTCACCCTAATGCAACTTAGAAAAAACGTTAAATCGATTATTTTAAAAGATAGTTGTTCTACAAAGTTGTTTAAAATAACTGGGGCTACAATATTGTTGAACTATGTTTATCTCTATCTAGAAAGATAAGAAAGTTAGATTTTTTATTTCATCCTTTTACCATGTTGGCAAAAAATAGGGTGATCAAAATCCCTATTTTTTGGCAACATAAAAACGAGCGTTCTATCATGAGTAACAACTTTGTCTAAGACATTTTTTTTCTAGAGAATATCTGTCAAGCTCTAAATGTTAATTTCCACTTAAATGCATCTCCTGGACCATTGTACATTGCTGTATCTGCCTGAAAATAGTGTGTTCAAATAGCTACTGTTCTGAATTTGAATTATACGTCGAAACTTGATTCGAATTCAGAACACTACTCAAATGATAATTTTAATAAAACATTATGCATAAAAGATCATTGTTTCATCTGTTTAGATTCTTACATTTTCTACTTAACATGAAAACAGCAAACAAAATATTTTGAACAACTACAAAAACTAGAAAATTTACGATGCTTGTTTTTTACGGAATTTGCTAACGCAAACATATGCATAGATATAGTATTATTATGCTTAGTATTATAAATTATAGGCTGTCAGGGTTTTCATTATTCAATTATTTATAACATTACAGTCTAGTAAATTGACATTGAAAAATGCAGTTTACGGAATTTGAAACAAAACGGTATATCACAATCGACAGGCAACACTGTCGGGTTGGGTCTACTTTACCATCACGATGAACACTGTTCTAAAACAAATCGTCAGTTCATTCGTCACTTCTTTGTCCGAGAATAATAATAATAGTATTTAGTTTACGCGTAGCGCAAATGTTAGATGTTATTTATTTGTTACTTCGATAACATGATAACGCCGCAAATCTGGCTGTGATAGAATGCTAATGTTGCAAGCATGAATGGGATTATCAGTGGCACAGAAAATTCTGCAGGAAACAGTATTTTTTCACTGCTCCTAGTTGAGGCGTAATTGTATTGCGCCACACTTGAGGAGCCACGGAGTTGATGCCGTAATAGCGAACAAATTCAATTAGAAGCTCTTTAGGGTTGTGAAAACTCAATAAGTACAAAGCTGCGACATCGAGGAAAATACTCTTTCTGCGCCCTCTTCAAATCATTTCAAAATGTCTGATTCGACCGGTGAACGTTCCCCTTTGATCCCTGCGATTCCATCGCATTCGCGCCGATATGGCGCATCCGAGGATGCTGATGCGATCGTTACTGACGAAGTACTTACTGTCTTCCGTTACAGAAGACTTTTCATTTAACTAATGCTTTACCATTTCTCTGTGTTACAGACGCGCGAAACGATGAGCAGTTTTGTGGTCAACAATGTGGCCGGAGAATCCGGCCGAAAGCTACCGCAATACATCGCTGGCCTGGCAGCATCTGGTGGCGCTTTAGCTGCGGGTACCTTCCTCGGGTGGACATCCCCGGCCGAACATCCTCTGGTGAGGGAGAATGAGTACGGATTTCCCATCACGGGCGATCAGTTCTCGTGGATTGGATCGATAGCTAATTTGGGAGCGGCACTGATGTGCTTCCCGATCGGTATCATGATGAAGAAGATGGGCCGCAAGTGGGCTATGTTATCGCTGGTTTTACCCCTGCTGCTGGGCTGGTTGCTGATCATATTTGCCAACAATGTGGCCATGATAATGGTGGGTCGATTCTTCCTCGGTGTTGGCGGTGGTGCATTTTGTGTGGCCTCGCCGACTTACACGGCTGAAATTGCACAGTCATCGATCCGTGGCACCCTGGGAACGTTCTTCCAACTGCTCGTCACCGTTGGTATCCTGTTCGTGTATGGCATTGGAGCTGCGGTCAGCGTGCAAGTGCTCAGCATTATTTGCGGCGTCATTCCACTTGTGTTCGGATTGATCTTTTTCTTTATGCCGGAGAGTCCACACTATTATGTAAGTATTATCCCAACACAACCGAAGTATGCGAAATTATATCTTGCTTGCATGCATTTCAGGTCGAGAAAGGTCGCTACGATGAAGCCTCCAAATCACTGAAATGGCTTCGTGGCAGTCGATATGACGAGCGGGCCGAAATTGAACAGCTGAAGGAAGAGGAAGCCAGGATGCGCGCGGAGAAAATCACTTTTGTGCAAGGATTCCGCCAAAAGGCAACAATTCGCGCGCTGATCATCTCCCTTGGAATGATGTTCTTCCAGCAGTTGTCTGGAATCAACGCCGTTATTTTCTACACCGTTGCCATTTTTGATGATGCCAACACCGGACTGAAGGCGACCGATGCGACAATTATTGTCGGATCAATTCAAGTGGTCGCCACTCTGCTCGCCACATTCATTGTCGATAAATCGGGTCGCCGAATCCTGCTGATGATTTCCGACTTCTTCATGGCCATCTCCACCATTCTTCTGGCCGTGTACTTCCAGCTCAAAGAAAACGATGCCAGCCAAGTCGAGAATCTAGGCTGGCTACCCGTTCTAGCCGTGTGTCTCTTCATCGCAATGTTCTCCATCGGATTCGGACCGGTTCCGTGGCTACTGGTGGGCGAACTTTTCGCAAACAACGTCAAAGCCTACGCTAGCCCACTTGCCGGAGTATTTAACTGGTTGTTGGCCTTCCTCGTGACAAATATCTTCGGAACGCTCCGCGACAGTCTAGGCATCGCTGGCGTATTTTGGCTGTTCTCTGGTTTCTCCCTCCTGGGAACAGTGTTCGTGTTTTTCCTCGTTCCCGAAACGAAAGGCTTGTCTCTGGTCGACATCCAGCGCATGTTGTCGGGCGAAAAAATTGACAGGTCAAAGGAAAAGTCGGACATCGACGGAAACAAAAGCGAGGCGCAATAAAAAGTTACTCCTGTTCGATACATTCTTCAGCGAAGGATGCATCACTTTGTATATATTTCATTCCTATTGAAGTTGCTCACTCCTGATCATCGGCGCATTCCGTCCGGTACAACAGGCAGCAGCTTATCGTGGCATCGTGCGGAACGAAGCTAGTATAGAGATTACCATTGGTATACAGTGTACCCCATTTATAACCAGCAAACGGAGGAAGGGTTTTAACAATTATACGAAAGGATAATATGACTTAGTTATAAGTGGTGTACACTGTACGAGAAGAAACAGTACTGAGACGTGACATTCTGTTGAACGCGTCAATAGTCTATGTTATCTGTACTAGTTTAGACAACAAATCACTTTTCATTCTTGACTTGTGATAATCGCATATCAATGTAGCGGAAAATGAGTATATTAAATATATGATATTTTGAAGCTCCTTTAGATTTTGTACTGTTCGAAATTAATAATATAAAAAAGAACATAAAATAAAATAATAAATTACGATGTTCAACATTTGATTTTATTTATGCACCCAACTAAACTCACAGAATACAGAGTAGCAGAAAGTAACGAAGGCTTCTTCTTCTTTCTTTGTTTTTAAGAGGCTTTAAACTTTGCAGTTCATTCGCCTCTATCACGAAGGCTTACCGAATTATTATAATTCATCCTGCATTTGACGTCAATACTGGTAATCGATAATACATGAATTTAAATACGATATTAAAATCTCTGGATGACCTTGAGTTGGAAACTTTAAAATGGCTCTAGAACTCATGACAACAAATTCCATTCCAGAATTTTATATAAAACTAGCTGACCCGGCAAACTTCGTCTCGCCCAAAATTTATTTTTCGTTATCACATTCACGTTTCACAACTGTTCAGTGATTGATCTTCTAATCTACCTTTTAAAATTACCTTTTACTATATACATATAAAAATCTCGTGTCACGGTGTTTTGCTCCTCCGAAACGGCTAGACCGATTTTGATGAAATTAGGCTCAAAATACTTGGTAGGTTGGTTTCAAAAATTTGACTTCATATATAACCTTAAATTTTGACCCCAATTCCCTATTTTTAATTGAGGTTTTATTATTTTTGTGTGAACAGTATTCTAAGAATTTAACCGCTGTTCGGTTTTTAAACAGAACGAATTTATTTAAGTTGTTCAATGACTGATGGTGCAACGCCCGCTTCATTGAACATCCATCTACACATGCACAAGTAACATCAATTCGTCTAAAGCAGGGAGTATCTCCGGCGAGCTGGAAGCCTTTTTAAATGAGCACAATGTATTATTGATTTTTTTGCAAATCACATTTGCTCGGATTACAAAATGACAATCACGCTATTGCCATCAATCCTGATAAAACATCAGCTGGAGACCACGTGTGTAGATCCAAAGCACAAGCGCTGCTGGAATCATGTTAGCGATTGCACAGTGGCGCGAGAAATTATGATGAGAAGAAAAAACAATAATCTGGAATTCATCGTTTCCACACATCGTTCATATGACCGCCGCCATGTTCTTTTTCAATGACACTAACGTTCCGAAGGTTTCTCAACGTAGTACTACTTGCGTCATTTTTATTAGTAATTAGTTGAGAGCTCTAGAATAAGCTCTAAAATATGTGTGGCTACAGTACAAGTCAGAAGGATTTCTTTGACAAAAAAGCTCCCAGTCTTTCTAAAGGGACAAGACGGATCTTGCATAAATATTAGACAAACGAGACCATGCCACAGATACTTCATTCTTTATGAACATCATTTGTCATTTTGATTTAATATTTATGAACATGCGGTAAGAGGAGACGAAACAATCAGAGGGCGGGCTCGAGGGATTTTTATATTTATCATATGATGATTTGACATGGTCGAGAAAATCCAGTCTAAGATGTCGTGAGCTGTGCCAACAATTTATGGTCGACATATACGCGAAGGTAGAGAGTGAACGACTGCAGTTCTGACTTCACGATCAACACAAGCGGTGCGAGGAATGATACATTCACTTGCGAGACATTATCATGAGCAACGCCGACACAGCTTTTGTTATAGCCTGGACAAAGCGCAATGCATTGTCATGACATTGCAGCGCGTGTGTTCAAACACAAAATGAAGTTCGATCGTATTCATCCCCACATATAAATAATTTATTTGGCAGAACAACGTTTGCCTGGTCAGCTAGTTTACTATAAAATTCCTAGTACTTCGACCAAAACTTGTCATTATAACATCAGATTATTTTCAGACAAAATTCTCGTTCAGGATTTTTCAACCACTTGCAAATAACATGTTTCTCCGTTACATGGCATAAATGTCTGATACAGAAAATATGATGAAATAAAGATAGCCCTAAATCGGACAATTCCTTTCTCGAGTTTTGCTCTTATCAACACATTCGGCGATCCATTTTTATTTATATAGATAGAGGAAGATATCGGAGTGCGTTTTATCACATCAAATTCCATTTCTACTTTCGAACAAAGATCAATTTCGCGCAAGCATCAAATGACATACAACGCTTGTCACTATGTAATTGTAGAACATATGCGAATTGAATTTTCTGAATTTTCCCATTTTTCTCTTTTTCTTCAGAGTTTTCCGAAAAATTTCAACTGTCATGTTTGTTTGGTTGGAATATGTTTGGATGAAATATGTGTATTATTTTTACGGGACCCCCTCTCCATTCCAGAGGAGGGAGGAGTGTCATACCATCATAGAAACATTTTTCATACCCAAAAAATCTCACATCCCAAATTTGGCTCGATTTGCTTGAATAGTTCTCGAATTATGCAGAAATTTGTGTTTCATTTGTATGATAGCCTCTCCTTAGAGAGAGGGGAGGAGTGTCGAACCACCATAGAAACGTTTATCGATCCCTAAAACCTATATATGTCAAGTTTGATTAGAAAGTTAGAAAGAAAGGAGAAGTGTCTTACCACCATAGAAACATTTATTGCACCCTAAAACGTCCACCTGCAAAATTTGGTTTCATTTGCTTGCTTAATTCTTCAGAAACGGGTCGATTTTGTTGCGATTCAGCAGCGATTCACATGCGTCGATACGGTCAAAGATGTTTTTTTGCGTCAACGTGTGTGGCACCCATACATCGAGCTTCTTTGTGAATCCAAGCTTCGTCGGATTTTCTCTTTATTTTGCTCCATATTTGCGACACTATTACTCACGAACGACTTAACCAAACAAAACACTGTCAAGGACTGTATTATAGCGCGCAAAAATACCTTTCCAACAAGCTATAGTATGACCCGATACAATGAATACAACTAGAACTACGCGCTTACAACGACACCTCGCGGAAATACCGCAGGACATTTTTGACAGCCTAATATATAGATATATAGATAGATTACCTCTACGACGGCAGTCAAACAACTGAACCGCTTAGGAACCAACACGCTCGATAGTTGCAGCGCGATCGTTATTTTTTGACGTAGGACTACGTCTTTCATTTCTATACCGGGGTGTAAAATCAAAGTTTCGAAAACGAAAGCGTTACGCCGGAGACCGAGATTTTGAGCGTTAATAGCTCCTAAACAGCTGAACGAAAAGGTATGATTAACACTCCATTCGAAAGAGAAAATGTCTACGCGTTATATACTTGTTACTTTTGACGTGGGACTACGTCTAACCGGAATATATGGAGGGTAAAATGAAAACCTAAACACAGAACATGCAAGAAAAAATGAAAGATTTCGAATGCTTATAGCTCGAACATTTCGTACTGGATAGGAGAGATGTTTGCATCACTTGATAGGGAATATTTCTACGCATCTATCGCAACTAACAAAATGTTGTTTTTCATTAGATAAACAATTGAATAACTGTAAAATATTAGGCGTTATCTAAACGCCCTAACTGCATCGTTTTGATTGGCCCGATTTACGGTTTCCCTAACACAGCCATCAAAACCAAGCAGCCTAGGGGAGATCGGCATTGCAAATTCATACAAATCGGGGGTATTTTTGTTCCGATTGAAATGTGTTTCCCTAACACAGACTTCAAAACCGAGGTTTCTGGGGAAATCGGCTCTGCAAATAAATGCAAACTGCGAGTACTTTTGTCCTCGCTTGCCTTTGTGCAGAGTGGAATATGTCTGTCCTAACATGATCTTCTAAACTTAGGAACCTGGGAAAATCGTGCAGACACTAGAAGCGAATGAACTTCCCAGTTTCAAGCAAATTCGAGATTCGAGAAGTATGTACACTTTTGGGATGTAAACTTCAGAGGGAAATGTAAAATAAAATAATCGTTTGATATTTTTTTTTGTCTTTATTGGAAAGATTTTCAGCCTTAGGCTGGTTCATCAAACGTTTGATAATTCTTCCGTACATATATTTTGTTCTAGTCATCATACCAAACGTAAAAGGTCCGTCATTAAATTTACTTGTAACGAAGAACAATCAATCACAATAAATGAATTGACTTTACACGGCATTTGTTCATTTTTTTCACTCACAGAGCAAATATATTGAACTCAATTGAATTTGGAAACTGTTTCATTCAATCAAGAATTTAATCAATACAAACGAATGATTGCTAAGCTAAGGTAGTTCCACGTGAACCTTGCGGTTATATCATAGATATAACCCACTATTTTTTTTGATCCAAAAACTTGTTTCAATAGTCTTAAAATTGCTTTCAAAACAGGCTATTGAAATCACCAATCGGTATATAAGCGAGCGCCACTCGGAAATTCACTCAGTTATAATTGAACAGCGATTAGAGCATGTTGTCGCTGTTGTGGTGAAGCTCTTCGTTTATCATGAAAGCGCGGATGAACGGTGTCACCAAGAGCCTGTTTGTGCACCTTAGGCCGAAAGGGAATCCATCAGGAGGAGAGTGATGCCACAAACGGTTCCGCTTGAAACACCGGAGCAGCCAACACACACACACACATACACGCGCGGAACTATTTTCGTTTGGATGCCATTCAGCATCGAGAAATTTCCGGAAAGATTCAATCGTTGTTGAAAAATAATCTGCCAGTTCCCCTGAGAACTGAAAAATACATTCATGCGAAAGAGTTCATTTCAATGTTTTCTATCCATGTAACACTGCGACCAAATATTTTTCCGCCGCCACCGTGTATGTACACGCACGGATTTTTTGACGTAGGACTACGTCTAACCGGAAGATATAGGGGGTGAAATGGAAATCTAGGCACTGAACAAGTAGGAAAAAATGCAAGATTTGGAACGCTTATAACTCGAGCATTTCTCAATAGATCGCAAAGGTTTTTGCATCAATTGATAGGAAATATATCTACGCATCTATCACAACGAATAACATTTCATTTTTCTTGAGATAAATAATTGAATAATTGTGAAATATCAAGCATTGTCAAAATACACTGTGTGCCCATTTTTGATTGGTCCATTTTGTGCTCCTCAAATCGTACCGACCAAAACGGGCAACCAGAGCAGCAGCGAAATAGAATGAAGCACGATTGGAAAGGAAAAAGAAAAAAATGAACGAAACATTGGTCGCAGTCTCACACATGCGTAATTCTCGAGCCAGCCAGTCAGCTTAAAAATCCCCGCTCCGCTGCCGTAACGATCATTCTCATTCAAACCGTACACCACATCGGTTCGCATCACAACACATCAACGAACCAACCCGAGCAGCCATGTCTGTACATGGTAAAGGAGGAAAAGTGAAGGGAAAGGCAAAATCCCGCTCGAACCGTGTTGATCTGGAGTTCCCCGCAAGGGTAGCTAGGCCGAGCGCGTTAGTACCAGTGCACCAGTCCACCTAGCCGGCGTTATATAGTTTCGGCCGCCGAAGTGATCGAGTTAGCTGGCAAAGCTGCTCGCGACGATAAGAAAACCCGCATTCGGAACAGAACACATTCGGTTCGGTGGACATCAAGACAACAGGCAGTTGCAGCGAGTGGCGAGTGGCAAACGCAATCGCAAAACGGCATCAGGTAGCAGAAGAACAAAGTTTGTTCTTTATACAAACTGCTTTGGTGGCAAATCCAGAACAAGGCGGCATCGAAGGCGTTCGAAATGGTTTTTTTCAAAACCACGAGTACTAAGTTTTCTAAATTGGAACCATTCCATAAAACAAGGCGCTTTTCAGGGCCATTAAACCTTTCAAAAAACAGGAAGTGGGTTATATCTATGGTATAACCGCAAGGGTAACGTAGGACTATCGTTGATTTAGAGATCATTTGTATGAAGTTGAATCTGAATTCATTCTGAATGAATGAATATTTGGAGAACTTCGAAAACGAGGGCGTTACGTTGGAGGCACAAGGTTTTATGCATCCAATATTGGATACGGAAATATCCTACTGATGGGGAAGAATAATCTTCAGAAGCTATCCTGTTGATTGCGATTGATTGAAAAACCACAAAATCAAATGTATTTGGTCACAGTGTTACATGGATAGAAAACATTCAATTAAACTCTTTCACATGAATATATTTTGAAAATTCCCAGAGGAACTGGCAGATTATTTTCAGTAACGATTAGTTCCACATTTTCCTCGATACTGGAAGCCCACCAGTGGTTAATGCCAACTCGATAACCACCTGTTAATAGCACTTGATTGAAACATATTTGGTCACAGTGTTACATGAATAGAAAACATTCAATTAAATTCTTTCACATGAATATATTTTGAAAATTCCCAAAGGAACTGGCAGATTATTTTCAGTAACGATTAGATATTTCCACATTTTCCTCGATACTGGAAGCCCACCAGTGGTTAATGCCAACTCGATAACCACCTGTTAATAGCACTTGATTGAAACATATTTGGTCACAGTGTTACATGGATAGAAAACATTCAATTAAACTCTTTCACATGAATATATTTTGAAAATTCCCAGAGGAACTGGCAGATTATTTTCAGTAATGATTAGTTATTTCCACATTTTCCTCGATACTGGAAGTCCACCAGTGGTTAATACCAACTCGATAACCACCTGTTAATAGCACTTGATTGAAACATATTTGGTCACAGTGTTACATGGATAGAAAACATTCAATTAAACTCTTTCACATGAATATATTTTGAAAATTCCCAAAGGAATTGGCAGATTATTTTCCAGCAATGATTAGATCTTTCCGGAACTTTCTCGATGCTGAATGGCATCCTAACGGAAAGAGTTCTGCGCGTGTATGTGTCGATCCTTCGCCGTCCACCTCCTCCAGCACGTTAGGCAACGATGTTGTCTTGTCGATGTCCTCACGAAAAATGAATGTGTCTCACCACCAGAATATCGCTTAAGTATGCTTTTTGTGTGTGATTGAATCGAGAGGTGTGGTTTACGATGGCAATTTGGAAGGCAAACTAGAGGGGAATGAACTCTCTGAGCTCGGAACTTTCGGCGACTGAGCAATAATCGATTGCGGGCGCATACAATATTGGATACGGAAATATCCTACTGATGGGGAAGAATCATCTTCTGAAGCTATCCTGTTAATTGCGATTGATTGAAAAAGTCTCACACATGCGTAATTCTGTATTAAATGTATTTGGTCACAGTGTTACATGGATAGAAAACATTCAATTAAACTCTTTCACATGAATATATTTTGAAAATTCCCAAAGGAACTGGCAGATTATTTTCAGTAACGATTAGATATTTCCACATTTTCCTCGATACTGGAAGCCCACCAGTGGTTAATGCCAACTCGATAACCACCTGTTAATAGCACTTGATTGAAACATATTTGGTCACAGTGTAACATGGATAGAAAACATTCAATTAAACTCTTTCACATGAATATATTTTGAAAATTCCCAGAGGAACTGGCAGATTATTTTCAGTAACGATTAGATATTTCCACATTTTCCTCGATACTGGAAGCCCACCAGTGGTTAATGCCAACTCGATAACCACCTGTTAATAGCCGCGCGTGTATGTGTGTGTAGCGATGTCTTCCCAGGGAACCGTTTGTGGCATCACTCTCCTCCTGATAGATTCCCTTCTGGCCTAGGGTGCACAAACAGGCTCTTGGTGACACCGTTCATCCGCGCTTTCATGATAAATAAAGAGCTTCACCGCAACAGCGACAACATGCTCCAATCGCTGTTCAATTAGAACTGAGTGGATTTCCGAGCGGCGCTCGCTTATATACCGATTGGTGATTTCAATAGCCTGTTTTGAAAGCAATTTTAAGACTATTGAAACAAGTTTTTGGATCAAAAAGTAACAAGTATATAACGCGTAGACATTTTATCTTTCGAATGAAGTGTTTATCATACCATTTCGTTCAGTTGTTTAGGAGCTATTAACGCTCAAAATCTCGGTCTCCGGCGTAACGCTTTCGTTTTCGAAACTTTGATTTTACACCCCGGTATAGAAATGAAAGACGTAGTCCTACGTCAAAAGAGTTTAGGAAATACAGTTCAATGCTTTCTAAAACATTATCCAAAATAATAATAAAACACAAATTGATTTTTTCATAATTTGTTTGCCAGGATCTGATGAGTATGTGAATTTGGCAGTTGTTCTGAGCTTATTGATAGTTGGGGACTTTCCAGATTATTCAATTTTCACCAATTCTTAAATTGTTTCTAGATTGAAAGTACAGTAATTTACAATTAGTTCGACATTTAGTAATTGGACGGACATGTAATGCGACTTATTTAGTTGGACATTTTTGTAAACATAGAGTTCGGGGTCCAAATTATGACCCCACATTGAAAGTCGACACTGTACCACTGTCATCACAAATGTTCAATTACAGGTTAAAATCGCCTCCAATGCGACACTGAGTGGCGCTTCGGCACGTCGCATTGAATGTAATTTACTGTACAACATGTCACAAAGCTGGATGGGAAGAAATTTTCCAATTGTGAAAGCTGTGGCGAGTGGCAACAAATCGATAAACAGGTTTAGCCGAACAAGATGGGGATATCGAGTGACAACAAAACAATAAACTCTTTAGATTGAAGATAATTTTGTGATCCTGAAAAGGACCCTTTTTAGCCTGCATGTGAATCCAACGAGCGAACAAATCGTAATGAATGTATTTTTTTGCCATCGCTCCCTTTTAACGCACATTCGTTCGTCTCGTTGGACTCGCCCCTCTGGCTGAGTCTGCTGATTTGTCTCTATCCTGTGAGTGTGTACCGCTAGAGTATAAAACACGCGGACCCCAAAAAAATATCTTATTTTCTTTCAAACCGTAAACCCGTGTGGTTGTACGGCATCGGCATCGTGGACGTAACAAAGGAGGACAAGTTAAGGGAAAGGCGAAGTCTCACTCGAACCGTGCAGGTCTCCAGTTCCCTGTTGGTCGCATTCACTGATTGCTCCGCAAGGGTAACTAGACCGAACGGATTGGTGCCGGAGCACCAGTATACCTAACAGCGATTATAGAGTTTCGGCCGTCGGGGTGCTCGAGTTGGCTTGCAAAGCTGCTCACGACAATCAGAAAACCCGCATCAAGAACAGAGCAGCTTCGGTTCGGCGCTCATCAAGGCAACAATTAGTTTCAGTGAGTGGCAAAGTGTTTCTCCGGCACGTCGCATTAAATGTAATTTACTGAACAATATGTCGCAAGCTGGATGGGAAGAAATTTTCCAACTGTGAAAGCTGTGGCGAGTGGCAAACGCAATAGATAAACAGGAAGGTTTAACCGAACAAGATGGGAATATCGAGTGATAACAAAAAAACAACACCAAAGGTTCTTTTCAGAACCATCAACATATTCATAAAGAGTAAACAGTAAACTAATCCATTTTTCAGGTAGATAGGTAGGTATTCACGTAGGAGAAGAAAATAAAACAATATATTTAAAATATATATTTAACAAAAGCTGTCCCCTTTGTATAGTCCTACGTCACTCCGGTTATGTCCCCGACATTACCCATCCGTCTTTTTCGTTTGGATGCCATTCAGCATTGAGAAAATTCCGGAAAGATTCAATCGTTGCTGAAAAATAATCTGCCAGTTTCTCTGGG
This sequence comes from Toxorhynchites rutilus septentrionalis, assembly GCF_029784135.1. Taxonomy (NCBI): domain Eukaryota; kingdom Metazoa; phylum Arthropoda; class Insecta; order Diptera; family Culicidae; genus Toxorhynchites; species Toxorhynchites rutilus. Next base: position 135,921,078 of record NC_073744.1, on the reverse strand, counting down.
AATTGAAAAATACATTCACGTGAAAAAGTTTATTTTAATGTTTCCTATCCATGTAAAACTGCGACCAAATATTTTTCAATTTACAGGTGGTATATACTATTAACAGGTGGTTATCGAGTTAGCATTAACCACTGGTGGGCTTTGAGTATCGAGGAAAGTCTGGAAAAATCTAATCGATGCTGAAAAAAAAGGGTGTGTCACATCAAATTGCATCACGGAAAAAACGCTGTAGAAATTCGCCCAGTAGACCGATCCTTTTGAAAATTTTAGACAGTAAAATAAAAACTATTAAACAACTTTTGGCATTTTCTTTTTATTCATACTTCGAGCCCAAGCCCGTATGCTCTCACCTTCCTCTTTACCCCGTCCATAAGGTTCTGTACAACGTCAGGTTGTACTTTTTTTTTAACAGGAATCCATTTTCTCTTGAAGTCCGCCTCCGATTTGACAACTTTTGGGTTCTTCCGGAGGGCCTGCTTCATAATCGCCCAATATTTGTCTATTGGGCGAAGCTCCGGCGCGTTGGGCGGGTTCATTTCCTTTGGCACGAAGGTGACCCCGTTGGCTTCGTACCACTCCAACACGTCCTTTGAATAGTGGCACGAAGCGAGATCCGGCCAGAAGATGGTCGGGCCCTCGTGCTGCTTCAATAGTGTTAGTAAGCGCTTCTGTAGGCACTCCTTGAGGTAAACCTGCCCGTTTACCGTGCCGGTCATCACGAAGGGGGCGCTCCGCTTTCCGCAAGAGCAGATCGCTTGCCACACCATGTACTTTTTGGCAAACTTGGATAGTTTCTGCTTGCGAATCTCCTCCGGAACGCTGAATTTGTCCTCTGCGGAGAAGAACAACAGGCCCGGCAGCTGACGAAAGTCCGCTTTGACGTAGGTTTCGTCGTCCATTACCAGGCAATGCGGCTTCGTCAGCATTTCGGTGTACAGTTTCCGGGCTCGCATCTTCCCCACCATGTTTTGCCTTTCGTCGCGGTTAGGAGCCTTCTGAACTTGTATGTACGCAGGCCCTCCCGCTGCTTGGTCCGCTGGACGAATGAACTTGACAAATTCAGCTTATTGGCGACATCCCAGACCGAACTTCTCGGATCACGTCTAAACTGCTTAACTACGCGCCTGTGATCTTTTTCACTGACGGAACATCCATTTTTGCCGTTCTTCACCTTCCGGTCGATGGTTAGGTTCTCGAAGTATCGTTTTAGTACTCTGCTGACCGTGGATTGGACGATTCCCAGCATCTTACCGATGTCCCGATGTGACAACTCCGGATTCTCGAAATGAGTGCACAGGATTAATTCACGACGCTCTTTTTCGTTCGACAACATTTTTCCAAATTTACGAAAAATTGACAGTGAAGCATGGCCAACGTGATCTATACACTCTTATCTGATTATAAGCGAAAGCTGAAGATATAATTCCTAAAAATTAAATTTCTACAGCGTTTTTTCCGTGATGCAATTTGATGTGACACACCCTTTAATCTGCCAGTTCCCTGGGAATTGAAAAATACATTCATGCGAAATAGTTTATTTTAATGTTTTTTAACCATATAACACAGCGGCATTTGATTTTGTAATTTTTCAATCAAATGTAATAAGCAGGAAAGCTTTTGAAGATTATTCTTCCCCATCAGTAGGATATATCCAATATTTCAAGCGCGCGCAACGGAAAATCTTTCGCATCGCGAAAATTATATAATTTTCAATCAATTATTACTCAGTCGCTGAAAGTTTCAAACTCAGAGAGTTCATCCCCCTCTAGTTTACCTTCCAAATTGCCATCGTAAACCACACCTTCTTTCGATTCAGTCACGGACAAAAAGCATACTTAAGCGATATTCTGGTGGTGAAACGCATTCATTTTTCGTGAGGACATCGACAAGACAACATCGTTACTGAACGAGTTGAACGAGCTGGACGAGCTGGATGGTGAGGGATCAAGGGATTCATTATCATTAAGAGAAGAGAAAACGACCGAGAGAATACCAGCATCGAAAATTGGTTCCGCTTGAGACATCGGAGCAACCGTCACACACACACATACACGCGCGCAACTCTTTACGTTTGCTGGTTATCGAGAAGAATCCGGAAAGAAGTGATCGTTGCTGAAAAATAATCTGTCAGTTCCCCTTGGAATTGCAAATTACATTCAAGCGAAAGAGTTTATTTTAACGTTTTCTATCCATATAATACTGCGACCAAATACAATTGATTTTGTGGTTTTTCAATCAAGTGCAATTAACAGGTGGTTATCGAGTTAGCATTAACCACTGGTGGTGGACTTCGAGAAGAATCCGGAAAGATATCGCTGCTGCAAAATAATCTGACAGTTCCTCTTGGCATTGAAAATAACATGCAAGCGAAAGAGCTCTCGTTTTCGAAGTGCCTCAAATATTCATTTAGTCATTCATTCAGAATGGATTCAGATTCAACTTCAAACAAATGATCACTGAATCAACGATAGTCCTACGTCACCATTGCAGTTATACCATAGATATAACCCACTTCCTGTTTTTGACGTAGAACTACGTCTTTCGTTAATCATATCAAAAAACAGGTCACGTTTTTATGAAATAAAGTTAACGTTAATAACTATTTTTGCCGCGAACGTATTTTGACGATTTACATACCAAAAGAATCGGAAATTCCCTAAGATTTGTTTGGTATTCTATACATTACAATCCCATAGTCTATATGTAGTTTAAATTGATGAAAATTGGAAGTTTTGTTCTGTCCATTTGTGTGCTATCCCGAATAGAGCTGTCAATAACGAGCAACGAAGGGGAAATCGTAAGATGTAAAGTCTCCGTGAACAAAGGAAAAGAACGAAGGGGAATATTTGCCTAGAGTATAAACAGTGGATCTCGCTGAGGCAAACTTTCATTCCTCGTGAGGAAATTGACTGAACAACATCGTTGCTGAGCGAGCTGGACGGCGAGTGATCGAATGCCTTTCTCAATGCAATGGGATGGAGGAGTAATATTATGGATAAGCAAAGTTTTCCAAGGGCCTTTTTGAAGGTTAGAGACGAATGAGCTGAAGAAGTTTGAAGTCTCAAGCAAGGAAGGAAGGCAAACTTTCAGTATCGTTCTGTATTCAAAGCAATGCATAACGCTTTTTCTTCCTTGTTTTGCGTCATCGCATGTCTTCGTTTCAGATTGAGCTGTGGACGCAACCCAATCACTCAGTCGCTGATATCTCTGGCATTGCAATCATTGCATCAAACTGACACCATTGCATGAAGGTTATGAGCTACACAATTGTGTGTGGGAATCATCAAGCTAGGCTATCGTCAGCTCACCAAGAAAATAAATGTTCTGGAATTTTGTCAGTGATTTGGTTTCGCATGACAGTAGGAAAACTCCCTCCACAAAGGATGACCGCCAAGCTAATCTAGACTGGAAATATGAACTGAAAGGGCTTCTGTTCAGAAGAGCACAAAACGGAGAGAGTGTGTGTATATTTAGTTGCTTCATGAAATCGATATATGGATATTTGTATGCGTACGTGCGTGCTTCATAACCCGTACGTAAAAATAGTGCATCTTCGCTACGCTGAAACCCCATTTGTATTTGCTCCCGTGTGCATTGGCCCTGTAACGATGCAACAATCGCCTAATTTGTTTATACTATGATTGACGATTGTTTGGTGTTGCAAATTAGCAGTCGTAAAGATAAATATAATCAAGAAGGAGAGATAGCAGAAGGGAAATATTTACGCTAGGGTATTGGTAATGAATCTCTGCTGATGCAAATATTCAGCCTTGTTTCAAGCAGTTAACATTGCTTGTTTTCTGTCATTGAACTGACGGTATGGTGAAGCAGGTATTAAGATTGTACACCCGAAATTATTGGGGGAATACCAAGTTATTCAATAAGTTATATTAAGTTATTAATTTATTTGGACTCGCGTGCCAGTCGCAAAACTGCTTTCAACTAGGATTGCATTTGCGCTAATCTTGATTATAATGAAGCAGTGCTACTCTTTTCGAGGTTGTTGAGATTAACAGATAGAGTTTATGTCGTTTATTTAGTCATCAAGAATGTAAATGTCGTTCTGAAATTTTGTTTATGATTTGGTTTCGCTTTCCAGTAGCAAAACTTTTTCCACTACAGATGACAGCTGCGCTTATCTCGAGCATGTATTGTTCTACAAACACAAGATTGAATCATTAAACAATTATCGTCAAATGATTCTACAATGAAAAAAAAAACATTTCAGGGCGACCAACCTGGTAGAATGGTTATTTAAAAATTTTCGTAGCATTATAAAATAATATCCGCAGTTATAAACAAGCGACTTGAATTAAACTACAGCGTAATTCTACGTCAACAATGCAGTCGTGTCTTGAACACTATCTCCTATATTTTTTTCCTTCAGAGAGCGTTGCGTGACTTATGCGCCACTAAATAAGTAGAGTGAATGAAATTCTATATTAGAACATATAAATTCTCAAAAAAACTAAATCATTTATTTTACTTTCATTTTCGAACTACAATTCACCTTTCTGTTCGATTGTGGAATAGTATCCTAAGTTCCTAGCTGACTGCAACATAGCAACATAAGCCGCCAACGTTTCCTCCCCTGTGGGTATAATCTCTTCGGCAGGAAGAATGAACATATTCGTACTGTCCGGAGGTCCTCTCAACTCAAACGTGAAAGCAATCGGAACGTCACACTCACTGTAGGCCCAGTCTACACTGTCCCCAGACGATGGATATATAGTTTCAATCATAGCACCCGACACATATTCCTTCCCGTGGGTATTCCTTATGGCTTGGGAACCTAGTTCGCCAATCTGCTTCAAATCCTCGTAGTTCGGCACCCTATCCTTCGTATAACCATAGGGAAACATTATCAGCTGGGAGAAGGAATGCATCGAGAAGTAGGTCTTAATCCGACTCGATTTCGCATTCTCCTTCAGGAACTGTTGGAGCACCTGCGTTTCCGGTTCGCTTGCTGCCGAAGCTCCTGCAAAGTCATACGCACACGGATCCGAGCTGGCACCGATCCCGTTCCAATCGCTTTCGAAGTTGCGATTCAAATCGACACCCCGGCAGAGACCATATGGTTTACGATTTTTGCGCCAGAGGCGATCCGATTCGAAGGTGTACTTATATCCATCGGGGTTAACCACCGGGAAGAAGAACCAATCGAAGTTATCCGCCAGGTCACGCACTTCAGGGGCCTCAGAAACGAGTAACTGGTTCAATATGTAGGTGCAAACGGCGGGCGAAATCCATTCGCGAGCGTGAATTCCACACTCAACGAAAACTGCGCTATTGCCAGCTTTCTTAGATAATTTGACTCCTTTGATCAAGTTCCGCTGATAACTCGCTTGTAAGGGAATGACCGTCAAGAAAGGATATTTGGAGGCTTGAAGGTCAAGCCATTTGTGGATAGTGTCCAATTGGAAGTAGTGTTTCCAGTCAAACTGGCTCGGATCCGTTCCCTTGGGCTTGATGGTGGGTAGCTCTTTCTCGATGATATCCTGAATGTTATACAACTATAACGTGAAGAGATGGTTATATTAATGCCAATGTTTCATAATTCAAACATCAAATACCAGCACTGATCCTTGAATACTATATCGTTCCAACAGGTCTGTGATTTCCGCAATTTTCTGGGGAGCAACCATTATGGTTAAATTCTGGTTTGCATGGCGAGCATGACCCATAAAGGTATAACTGTCGCTTCGATTTTCCATCTGTTGCATCAGATTCACTTGCACTTCCGTTTCCAGGAACAATCGGTAAATACGGAAGTAATCATATCTTGCTTTGTTCGAGTGGGATGAAGCGGGTGGTTCACAGGCAAAGCACACAGTAGGTATGATGCATATGATCGCTAGGGCCGATATAATTAGTTTCTTAAGTAACTGCATCTTCAACTTAAACTACAGGCCGGCACAAATTGCACTAAGCTCATATCAAAGTTCTCAATTTGGTCTTTATCGTCTGGTTCATTTTTAGTACAACTGGGGAGTGCTGATAATACGAACGATTCGAAAACTGTAAACACAGCCATTAGTACATTGAATTGAAATTGTACAGGTAGTATTGTAATCCATTTCATACTACACTTAGCGTATGTGAAAACTTGAGTGAAAAAAGTAAATCTCGATATGTGTTATAAGTTCAAAATTATTTCAGAATCTCTTGCTGAAGGCATTGTGTTGGAGTATGAGCTCTCCAGCGCGTTTTTAAGAGAGTATCTTCTTATTCATGAGTAAAACCTTTGTCCTTATGAACTCAATTTCTGTTTTATCTAATTTGTACATTGTTAAGATTCATTGAGACCACGGATGATGATGAGAAATAATTTAATATAGAAAGTATACATTTGATTCTATGTAATGAAAATATATCTCTTCAACAATACAGGGTGCTTCGAGATTGAATTTGTTCACTACGGAAATATATCCTTTTACCTCGCTAATAAAGTTTAGGCCATCTTAAAGAGAAAAAAACAGGAAGTGGGTTATATCTATGGTATAACCGCAAGGGTGACGTAGGACTATCGTTGATTTAGGGATCATTTGTTTGAAGTTGAATCTAAATCCATCCTGAATGAATGAATAAATAAATATTTGGGTGGCTTCAAAAACGAGAGCATTACGTTGGAGGCTCAAGGTTGTATGCATCCAATATTGGATACAAAAAACCTTGTTCTGAAGAATAATCTTCAGAAGCTTTCCTGTTAACTGCACTTGATTGACAAACCACAAAACCAAATGTATGTGGTCGCAGTATTATATGGATAGAAAAAATTAAAATAAACTCGCTTGAATGTAATTTTCAATTCCAAGGGGAACTGGCAGATTATTTTTCAGCAACGATCATTTCTTTCCAGGTTTCTTCTCGATAACCAGCAAACGAAAAGAGTTGCGCGCGTGTATGTGTGTGTGTGTGGCGGCTGCTTCAATGTCTTCCCGAGGAACCGTATTTCGATGCTCTCTTGGTCACCTTCTCTTCTCCTTCTGATCGATCGGCTTTTCTGCGCTCCCTCACAGTTAAAACAAACTGATTGCATTTCAGGTCAGGTCAGGCCAGGTAATGAATCCCTCGATCCCTCGCCGTTCAGCTCGTTCAGTAACGATGTTGTCTTGTCGATGTCCTCAGGCGTCGTGCACAAATTACGTAACGCTAAAAATCCGGATCTTGAACCACCTCCCCCTCCCCCTTACGTAACGCAATTTCCTATCTCTAATAAACAGAAAGTAACGCAACATCTACCCCCTCCCCTCTTATCGCGTTACGTAATTTGTGCACGACGCCTCACGAAAAATGAATGGGTTTCACCACCAGAATATCATTTAAGTATGCTTTTCGTGCGTGATTGAATCGAGAGAAGGTGTGGTTTACGATGGCAATTTGGAAGGCAAACTAGAGGAGAACAAACTCTGAGTATGAAAATTTCGGCGACTGAGCAATAATCGATTGAAAATTATATAATTTTCGCGATACGAAACATTTTCCGTTGCGCGCGCATACAATATTAGATACGAAAATATCCTACTGATGGGAAAGAATAATCTTCCGAAGCTTTCCAGCTAATTACACTTGATTGAAAAATTACGAAATCAAATGTATTTGGTCGCTGTGTTATATGGTTAGAAAACATTAAAATAAACTCTTTCGCATGAATGTATTTTTCAATTCCCAGGGAACTGGCAGATCTTTCCGGAATTTTCTCGATGCTGTATGGCATCCAAACGAAAATTCTCGTTTCAGTTTGGCCTGCAAAAAACTTTTCTGAACTCTAATCCATCAAATTTGGAGCCCTGAAAAGGGCCGTTGATTATATGCTAAGCTAATATAGCACGCTCTCCTCGGATACGATGGGCCAGCTGGATGTCCTTGGGCATGATGTGACGCGTTTTGCATGGATAGCACACAAATTGGTATCTTTGAATAGGACTCCTGCAGCGTCATAACCGCGGAACTTTGGAAGCGCAAGTCGGTTTTGAAATCCTGAGCAATTCCACGAACCAAATGCTGCAAAGGTAGCTTGCGGATCAGCGACTTCTGATAGCGACGAATTTTACGCAAAGTTCCCGGTCGATAGCGATGTGGCTTCTCCACACTTCCTGCGGCTGGTGGGCTTATCCGAGCTGCTTTCGTGGTACCTTACCACCGAAAGACTAACGAGCTGTCTGCTTTGTTCCAAACAAACGAGTCCTCACGGTGCGAGAGTAGAGTAAGAAATGAACGAAACGGTAACGGTATTGAATTAAAGAGACTTTAAACTCAGAGAGTTCATTCGTCTCTATGAACGAAACGAACGAACGTGATGAATTATAGAGGTTTTAAACTTTTCAGTTCATTCGCCTCTAGGCTATGAACGAAAGCAAAGGAAGCGTCATTTTATAAACCATAAAAGTATAGAATCTAAACCCCACCCTTATTATATTCGTTGCTTACCCTGAGAGAGAAACGAATAACATCGAAGTAAGTATACAGTAATGTATTTGAATCCGGACACTTTGCGTTACATTTAATACCATACCGCAGCCACAACATTTTCTGCATGTTGAATTAATGCGATTGATTAGTAACTATCAAGAAACTATCAGTAACTATATTAGTAGCTATTATTCGCATAAATTCAACATGAAAAAAATGTTATGGCTGTGGTATGATATTGAATGTAATGCAAAATGTCCGGATTCAAAAGCATTACTGTAAAAAAGAGTTAACTCGACTGAAAATTTTTCGGTTCGGCCTGCAAAAACGAAATTAAGAGCCCCCGCAGACTGCAGACTGACTTGTCGACCGATAGTTCGGTCGGCTTCTTAATCAGTACGGAGAGGTATGCATGTGCGCACATTACACCGATTCCGTTGGGTCGGTGTTTGCACCAGTAGCCGATCCGACCAAACTGTCGGCTGAAGAAAAGTCTGTAGTGTGCGGGGGCTCTAATTGAAGTGTACAGCATAATGCATAGACGTTAGTATGAGCTTCCCCATCTCACATTCCAATAAGATTAATGGGTTTCCAAGTGGGCGCGCTACATACGGATACGAATGATTTCAATAACCTGTTTTCGAAGCTATCATTAAGCTATTGAAACAATTTTTCGACTCAATAAATAGCAATCATATAACTCTTGGACATTTTATCTTTTGTATGAAATTATTATCATACTGTTCCGTTGATCCGAAGCAGAATGAATCACGCTTAAAGAAGGAATGGATTTTTTCTTGGAATTTACTCAGCAAAAATAATGCCCTTTCCCAACAATTAAAAACGACAAACGATAAACAGTTTCATCAAAATGATTTCTTCGATATGGGGATATATTCACTACATCATGTCATATATTTCATATTCTTCATTATGATATCCATATCCATGGCACCTATCGGTATCGAATTATCATCGACACCACAATTTTCGCTAAATGCTCCTTTCAGTTCGGCCTGTAAAAAACTTTTCTGAACTCTAATCCATCAAATTGGGAGCCCTGAAAAGGGCCGTTGATTATATGCTAAGCTAATATAGCACGCTCTCCTCGGATACGATGGGCCAGCTGGATGTCCTTGGGCATGATGTGACGCGTTTTGCATGGATAACACACAAATTGGTATCTTCGAATAAGCATCCTGCAGCGTCATAACTGCGGAACTTTGGAAGCGCAGTTCGGTTTTGAAGTCCTGAGCAATTCCACGATCCAAATGCTGCAAAGGTAGCTGCGGATCAGCAATTCGGTCGACTTCTGATAGCGACGAATTTCACGCAAAGTTCCCGGTCGATAGCGATGTGGCTTCTTCACGCTTCCTGCTACTGGTGCGCTTATCCGAGCTGCTTTCATGTGCCTTACCACCGAAAGACTAACGAGCTGTCTGCGAAAGACTAACGAGCTCGAGTCCTCACGGTGCGAGAGTAGAGTAAGAAATGAACGAAAGGGGTGGTGGTAAGCGGTAATGAATTAGAGAGACTTTAAACTCTGAGAGTTCATTCGTCTCTTGCCCTTGAGGGCGGGAAATTTAATTGAAAGGAAAACTAAGAAAAAATTACTGCAAAATTCATTATTCTCGCTCGACCCATTACTAGTAACCGCTATGGATGTATGACGTGTTGCCGCACCCTACACGGCTCTGGGGCCAAAAACACAACCAAACAAATGCAGCAGGGAAAAAGCCCCTTTTAGTGTGCTTGAGGAGCTCGCTTCTAAAAAAGGCGTAAAAAACCTGCTCATCTTTTGCTGAAATTAGAAGAGAAAACAAACAAAGTTTTATCAGTATAGGTAAATGTAGTAATTAAACATTAGATCTGTTCAAATAAACCTGTATCCTTTAGGAAATCGATGGTCCTTTTTTCCTCGACGGCGTCGTCCGATAGTGCTGTCCTTATGGTGTCTGCAACCTGAAACTTTATTCTAGAGGCATTAAATCTTCTTCTTCAATGGCACTAACGTTCCTAGAGGAACTTCGCCGTCTCAACGTAGTATTACTTGCGTCATTTTTATTAGTACTTAGTTGAGATTTCTATGCCAAATAACACGCCTTGAATGCATTCTGAGTGGCAAGCTCTAGAATACGCGTGATCACAGTGCAAGTCGGAGGAAATTTCTTTGACGAAAAATTCCCCCGACCAGAACGGGAATCGAACCCGAACACCCGGCATGTTAGTTATGACGCTAACCACTCGGCCAAGGGAGCACTGGCATTAAATCTAGAGCATGTGATTAATATGTGTTCCACCGTGAGTCTTACATTGCACGACTCACATAGTGTTCGTTCCGATCCACACATGATGAATTTGTGTGTTAAATATGTATGCCCGATACGTAAACGAGTCAGACATACTTGATTAGATCGGAGAATACTATCCTTCCAGGGAAGGGTAGTATTCTTGATCCTTCTTAAGAAGAGGTCACGGGAAAAATACCAACTGTTCTCCCAGCTCAATCTGAGGGATTGACTGACCCATCTGATGGTGTCTGTTGCTGGGGAGGAGGTGGTCCATAGTTCAGAGAGCCTACCCTCCTTGGCGAGACGATCAGCCTGTTCATTACCCTGGATTCCGCAGTGCCCTGGGACCCAGCAGAAAGTGATGTCCTTCCCTGTAATTTTTTCCTCAATGCTTTGTATCCAAGGGTGTTTACTATCGTCACTTTGTAGCGCCCGTAATGCACTATAGGAATCCGAGAAGATCACCACTTTACTGTCGTTATCACAGAGTGATGTCGCGACAAGGAGAGCGGCAATTTCGGCGGAGTATACCGAACATATGGAAGGCAGTTGGAATTTTAGCTCCGTGTTATTGGCAAAAACTCCAAACCCTGTTAGGTTTCCATCAAAAGACCCATCTGTGAAGATTTTGTGGTGGGTGTGATACTTGTTATGTAGGTGGTTATTAAAACAGGCCGTGACAATGCTGCTGGCTTCCCCAGCCCTAACAGCATTTTTGATTGACCAGTCTATCTTTGGCGGATGTGCGTGCCATGGGTGTTGACCCACTCTGCTTGATGGGGCAATAGTCGGGAGGGTGACTTGACTAATATTTTGCAGCCAAATGTTGGCTCTGGAGTGAATGGATAGAAGATCCGGGTATTTCTCGGACGTCCGGATGGCTTTAGTGGCTAGCATATTTGTGAGGAAGTGTTCGAAAGGAACTACGCCAGCCTCCACAAGCAGAGCGTTTATTGGGCTGGTCTGAAAGGCTCCTGATGCATGTCTAATCACACTATGGTAGATAGGCTTTAGGTGATTCAAGTGAGCCCAAGAGGCACGGCTGAAAAGTTCGATACCGTAACGAATTCTAGAGAAGATAATGCTTTTGCCTATGTTGCAGATGGTTTTACGAGAACTCAAGCGGCATCTGCCACCTAAAGCTTTCATCAGCCGCAGGCGGCACTTCATACTAGCTTTAGCATTTCTGAGGTGTTGTCCGAAAGATAGTTTACTGTCAACTAGCACTCTGAGAATTCGGACAGAGCTGACTCTCTTAATAGGCCTGCCATTGATTAGACATGTTCTAAACCTTTTCCTATGACCTTTACATTTGCAGCAGTGCATTATATTAGACTTCTCTGCCGAAAACTTAAACCCGATGGAATTTGCCCAGTTACTAACCGCCGAGATTCCTTCCTGCAGTCTTCTGCGCGCCATTTCTGGGAAAGCATTTCTTGCCATCAGCAGTAGATCGTCTGCATAGGCCAGTACCTCGGTGTTTTTTGGGATAACCTCTAGAACCGACTGCATAGCAACGAGGAAGAGGGAAACTGATAGAACCGAACCTTGTGGTACTCCGTTTTCTAGGCAACGGTTATCCGAAAGTACTCCTCCGAAGTAAACTTGAAAGCTTCGATTGGTGAGGAAACAGCGAAGAATGTTGAAGAGGGAGCCTTCAAAACCCCATCGGTGGAGTTGATCGATAATGTTATGGCGCCATGTGGTATCGTAGGCTTTGGCTAGATCGAGTGAAGCGATTTCGCTGTGTTGGCCCTTTTCGATAGTCTCTTGAAGGAAATGATCGAGTTGACTGAAGTAGGTGCCCGTACCTTTACCTCGGCGGAAGCCATGCTGTCTGGGGTCCAATAGTTGGTATTCTTCAAGGGCCGTCCTAAGTCTTCGATTGATCATTCTTTCGAAGACTTTCCCTAAGCAGTTGAGGAGGGTTATGGGACGGAAGTTATTCGCGGCCCGTTTACTCTCCTTCACTTTTGGGATAGGTATTACCAAGCCCGTTTTCCATGCATCTGGGAAATAGCTGTTAGCTCAACATTCGTTGTATATCTGAAGGAGTAGAATTTTTGCATGAAGAGGTAGATGCTTGATCATCGGATATTCGATTCCGTCTGGGCCGGCTGATTTGCTTTTGGATATTTTTATTGCCCATAACAACTCGTCCAAAGAGAACTTATCGTTGTATTTGTGGACCTGTTCCGAAGCAGGAGGAAAAACTTTAAGTTCCGCCTCCGCCTTAATAGCCTTGAATTCGTTGGTGTAGTTGGAGGTGGCTGAAATAGTGGCAAAGTGGTCGGCTAGATGGTCGGCTATGATGCCTGGGTCTTCGGAGAAGGTGCCCTTAATTTCGAGGGAATAGTAGTTTGAAGCTTTCTTGCCACTAAGAGAGTTGACCTTGTTCCAAAGTTCAAATGTCGAAGTATTAGGGTTGATGCCATCAAGAAATTCCATCCAACTGTTTTTCTTGGCTTCGGTTATTACCTTCCTGGCTAGAGCTCTAGCCGTTTGGAAGTTTGTTAGGGCAATCATTTTGCAAGCGCTTCCATCAGGAAGGCGTCGTAGAATACGGAGGGATTTTCTTCTCCTTTTGATGGCCTGTGCAACTGCATCGTTCCACCATGGGACAGCCTTTCGGCCGGGTTTCCCACTGGTACGGTGGATATTTTGTTCAGCCGCCAAAACGATGGCGTGGGTAAATTCTTCCACGGAGCAGCTTTCATGTTCAGAAAGTAAGCTGTTGATTGTGGATTCGAAGCCTTCCCAGTCAGCCGACTGGTATATCCACTTCCTGCGCAAACGAATGTTTGGGTTTCTTGACAAGGTTCGGATGTGGATGGGGAAATGATCACTACCTCTGAGGTCACTATCAACGGTCCAGCTCAACCTGGGGGCGAGGTCCCAGGAAGCAATAGTGATGTCAATGGCCGATGATGATCCGCGATGGATATCTATCCTGGTATGACGGTGATCGTTAAGTATGATGAGGTTTAGTTTTTGGACGATTCCCAAAATTGTTTTACCTCTTTTGTCACATTTGTTTCCTCCCCATGAAGAGTGGGAGGCGTTAAAGTCACCCATCAGGACGAATGGGTGCGGTAACTGTTTGATGGCATCCGTAAGTTGAGTTTCAATGTCATTACTGTGCAATGGGGGAATATAAATGGAAGCAAGGGTTACCTGTAGAGGTCCCTTCAGTTGTATCGCACATATTTGTAATGATGATGTTATGGGGATGACGGTATGAGGAAGGTCACTCAGGACAGCGAGGCAGGCTCCAAAAAGCCCCGAGGATGGCCCTTCCTTAAAATACCATGAAAATTTGCCGCTAAATGCCCGCTCTAAGAGCGATACATTGATTTTTTTAGCTTCTTGAAAAGCCAGTGCTAGTGGGAGATGTTGTTCCTCAGCTAACATTAGCTTAATTTCATTCATGGAAGTGGATAGCCCACGCAAGTTCCATTGAATAGCAAGTTTTCGGTTGGGTGTTTGGTTACAGGACGAAGGGTTGCTGTTACTAGCTATAGGAGTGAATTTTAAAAAAAAAGAGAAAAAGGTAAGTGGGCTGAGGTAAGTAAATAGGGGTTCGAAGATGGGAGAAGGGTATGAGATTAGGAATGGGTAGATTTTCCGGATTTGTTCTTTAGTCTAGGATCATTTTTGGAAACGTTGGCAATTGGTTTGTTGCCGAGTGGGGTGGGTTTGTTTGAATGGTTGGATTGGTTGGAGGTTTTAGTTTTGGATGCGGTGGTTGGTTGGAATGAAGTGGATGGTTGCGGGGAAGTGGATGGTTGGAGGGAAGTGGATGGTTTGGGTTCGTTGGATGGTTGGTTTGAGTTGTATTTTGACGTAGGACTACGTCTAACCGGAAGATATAGGGGGTGAAATGGAAATTTAGGCACTGAACAAGTAGGAAAAAATGCAAGATTTGGAACGCTTATAACTCGAGCATTTCTCAATAGATCGCAAAGGTTTTTGCATCAATTGATAGGAAATATATCTACGCATCTATCATAACGAATAACATTTCATTTTTCTTGAGATAAATAATTGAATAATTGTGAAATATCAAGCATTGTCTAAATGCACTAAATATGTGCCCATTTTTTATTGGTCCATTTTGTGCTCCTCAAATCGTACCGACCAAAACGGGCAACCAGAGCAGCAGCGAAATAGAATGAACCACGATTGGAAAGGAAAAAGAAAAAAAATGAACGAAACATTGGTCGCTGTCTCACACATGCGTAATTCTCGAGCCAGCCAGTCAGCTTAAAAATCCCCGCTCCGCTGCCGTAACGATCATTCTCATTCAAACCGTACACCACATCGTTTCGCATCACATCACATCAACAAACCAACCCAAGCAGCCATGTCTGGACATGGTAAAGGAGGAAAAGTGAAGGGAAAGGCAAAATCCCGCTCGAACCGTGTTGATCTGGAGTTCCCCGCAAGGGTAGCTAGGCCGAGCGCGTTAGTACTAAAGGGTGTGTCACATCAAATTGCATCACGGAAAAAACGCTGTAGAAATTCGCCCAGTAGACCGATCCTTTTGAAAATTTTAGACAGTAAAATAAAAACTATTAAACAACTTTTGGCATTTTCTTTTTATTCATACTTCGAGCCCAAGCCCGTATGCTCGCACCTTCCTCTTTACCCCGTCCATAAGGTTCTGTACAACGTCAGGTTGTAGTTTTTTTTGAACAGAAATCCATTTTCTCTTGAAGTCCGCCTCCGATTTGACAACTTTTGGGTTCTTCCGGAGGGCCTGCTTCATAATCGCCCAATATTTCTCTATTGGGCGAAGCTCCGGCGCGTTGGGCGGGTTCATTTCCTTTGGCACGAAGGTGACCCCGTTGGCTTCGTACCACTCCAACACGTCCTTTGAATAGTGGCACGAAGCGAGATCCGGCCAGAAGATGGTCGGGCCCTCGTGCTGCTTCAATAGTGGTAGTAAGCGCTTCTGTAGGCACTCCTTAAGGTAAACCTGCCCGTTTACCGTGCCGGTCATCACGAAGGGGGCGCTCCGCTTTCCGCAAGAGCAGATCGCTTGCCACACCATGTACTTTTTGGCAAACTTGGATAGTTTCTGCTTGCGAATCTCCTCCGAAACGCTGAATTTGTCCTCTGCGGAGAAGAACAACAGGCCCGGCAGCTGACGAAAGTCCGCTTTGACGTAGGTTTCGTCGTCCATTACCAGGCAATGCGGCTTCGTCAGCATTTCGGTGTACAGCTTCCGGGCTCGCGTCTTCCCCACCATGTTTTGCCTTTCGTCGCGGTTAGGAGCCTTCTGAACCTTGTATGTACGTAGGCCCTCCCGCTGCTTGGTCCGCTGGACGAATGAACTTGATAAATTCAGCTTATTGGCGACATCCCGGACCGAACTTCTCGGATCACGTCTAAACTGCTTAACTACGCGCTTGTGATCTTTTTCACTGACGGAGCATCCATTTTTGCCGTTCTTCACCTTCCGGTCGATGGTTAGGTTCTCGAAGTATCGTTTTAGTACTCTGCTGACAGTGGTTTGGACGATTCCCAGCATCTTACCGATGTCCCGATGTGACAACTCCGGATTCTCGAAATGAGTGCACAGGATTAATTCACGACGCTCTTTTTCGTTCGACGACATTTTTCCAAATTTACGAAAAATTGACAGTGAAGCATGGCCAACGTGATCTATACACTCTTATCTGATTATAAAACCAAAGCTGAAGATATAATTCTTAAAAATTAAATTTCTACAGCGTTTTTTCCGTGATGCAATTTGATGTGACACACCCTTTAGTGCACCAGTCCACCTAGCCGGCCTTATATAGTTTCGGCCGCCGAAGTGATCGAGTTAGCTGGTAAAGCTGCTCGCGACGATAAGAAAACCCGCATTCGGAACAGAACACATTCGGTTCGGTGGACATCAAGACAACAGGCAGTTGCAGCGAGTGGCGAGTGGCAAACGCAATCGCATAACGGCATCAGGTAGCAGAAGAAAAAAGTTTGTTCTATATACACTGCTTTGGTGGCAAATCCAGAACAAGGCGGCATCGAGGGCGTTCGAAATGGTTTTTTTCAAAACCACGAGTACAAAGTTTTCTAAATTGGAACCATTCCATAAAACAAGGCGCTTTTCAGGGCCATTAAACCTTCCAAAAAAGAGTTTAGGAAATACAGTTCAATGCTTTCTAAAACAATATCCAAAATAATAATAAAACACAAATTGATTTTTTCATAATTTGTTTGCCAGGATATGATGAGAATGTGAATTTGGCAGTTGTTCTGAGCTTATTGATTTTCACCAATTCTTAAATTGTTTCTAGATTGAAAGTACAGTAATTTACACTTATCTCGACATTTAGCTAATTGGACGGACCAGTAATGCGACATATTTAGTTGGACATTTTTGTAAACATAGAGTTCGGGGTCCAAATTATGACCCCACATTGAAGGTCGACACTGTACCACTGTCATCGCAAATGTTCAATTACAGGTTAAAATTACCTCCAATCCGATACTGAGTGGTGGTAATGCGACGTGCCATTGAATGTAATATACTGTAAAATATGTCACAAGCTGGATGGGAAAAAAATTTCCAACTGTGAAAGCTGTGGCGAGTGGCAAATGCAATCGCTAAACAGCAAGGTTTAGCCGAACAAGATGGGGATATCGAGTGATAACAAAACAATAAACTCTTTAGATTGAAGATAATTTTGTGATCCTGAAAAGGACCCTTTTTAGCCTGCATGTGAATCCAACGAGCGAACAAATCGTAATGAATGTATTTTTTTTGCCATCGCTCCCTTTTAACGCTCATTCGTTCGTCTCGTTGGACTCGCCCCTCTGGCTGAGTCTGCCGATTTGTCTCTATCCTGTGAGTGTGTACCGCTTGAGTATAAAACACGCGGACCCCAAAAAAATACCTTATTTTCTTTCAAACCGTAAACCCGTGTGGTTGTACGGCATCGGCATCGTGGACGTAACAAAGGAGGACAAGTTAAGGGAAAGGCAAAGTCTCACTCGAACCGTGCAGGTCTCCAGTTCCCTGTTGGTCGCATTCACTGATTGCTCCGCAAGGGTAACTAGGCCGAAAGGATTGGTGCCGGAGCACCAGTATACCTAACAGCGATTATAGAGTTTCGGCCGTCGGAGTGCTCGAGTTGGCTTGCAAAGCTGCTCACGACAATCAGAAAACCCGCATCAAGAACAGAGCAGCTTCGGTTCGGCGCTCATCAAGGCAACAATTAGTTTCAGTGAGTAGCAAAGTGTTTCTCCGGCACGTCGCATCAAATGTAATTTACTGAACAACATGTCACAAGCTGGATGGGAAGAAATTTTCCAACTGTGAAAGCTGTGGCGAGTGGCAAACGCAATAGCTAAACAGGAAGGTTTAACCGAACAAGATGGGAATATCGAGTGATAACAAAAACACAACACCAAAGGTTCTTTTCAGAACCATCAACATATTCATGAAGAGTAAACAGTAAACTAATCCATTTTTAAGGTAGATAGGTAGGTATTCACGTAGGAGAAGAAAATAAAACAATATATTTAAAATATATATTTAACAAAAGCTGTCCCCTTTGCATAGTCCTACGTCACTCCGGTTATGCCCCCGACATTACCCACCCGTCTTTTTTTGGTTCTTGGATTTCTTCCTATTGGATTCTTTTCCTCAAAAAATTTCCTCTTCTGATGATTTGAATCCATCTGAGGTTGACCTTTTTTTTGTATTTTTCCTCTTGTTGGAGGGGGTAGTTTCAATTTCCATTGAAATATCTGGGTCGGATTCTGAATCTGACGAGGAGGTGCTGAGTTCCGATTCCTGTGGATTACTGGACGGGGTTGGAACTGCTTTTTCTGAAGAAATTGTCTTAGCCTGAGTGCAGTTGCATTTGCATTGAGAACAACCTGTATTTTGAATTTTGACTAGTCTTTCTTGTAGCTTACTAGCAAAGGAAGGACCATTTTTGTTCTCAAAAATGGATTTAGCTTCCTTATATGACACACCTTGGTCAATTCGGACTCTGGTAATGTTATCCTCTGCGTTCCACGCTGGGCTCTTCCTACTGGTTGAGGCGTGATTTCCCTTGCAGTTCACACAAGAGGCAGGTGCATTGCAGATAAAATTTTTAATTTTGTCTTTATCATTACTATTTGTGTTAAGTTCAGGGTGGGCTACACCGCAGTTACGACAAAGTTGGATTTTTTTGGCGCACTTTTTGGAAATGTGGCCGAAAGCGAAGCATCCGAAGCATTGCATCGGGTTTGGGTAGAAGTTTCTGGTTGAAGCACGGAGGAATCCGAAGTTAATTGCTTCAGGGATAACTGTTCCGTTAATGGTGAGGATCATGGTTGAAGTAGGAACTCTTTCCTTCCAGACTGGGTCAAATCTTAAAATTTTCTTAACACCGATCACATTTTGGTCGGCTAGTTCATGACTCACTTCAGATAGGAGGACATCTTCATTTAGAAACATAACGTCATGACAGGAAACAACGCATTTGCGTTGGTTCAAGGTATATAATTTCAATGGGTGTTTCGTCGATCAGCGACTTTGTACCCAGAAGCAGTTGAACAAGTTTTTCATCTCGTAGATGAAGCGCATATTGAAGGCGATTTTTATCGTCGCGTTGAGGTTTAGCGTCTTTAAATTCCTTACCGATCACTCCTTGGATCGATTTGGAAACGGTAAAAGGATTCGATGGAAGAATATTACCTTCAGTGGCTCTCAACAGTAATATTTGTAAGTTGCCACCAAAAGGGTCAGCCCATCTGGGCAAGGTACGAGTGGTGGTAACACCACTGTAAATGTTGGTTGGCCTTCCGGCGCCGGAGCTGCTGGAAGCCATGATCGGGGCCTGGCTATATCGAAATACAGCCAGGCGCGGAAAAATATTCACGAACCAAGGTAGACTATACGACGTGCGACGGGGGACGAAAACGGCGGAGGACAGTAACGGCGGGGGACAATGCCAACGCAGTTACAAGAACAAACACCGAAATCACTTGGCGGCGAAACACTTGAGGAAAAGTTCACTGGCAGAAAAGCACTGTTTTAAAAACACTTGGAAAAATCACTTTTAAATGTCTGTTAAATTAAAATCAATTTGGGATATGTAGTAAAAATTTTCTAACCTATACCCTTTGGGCGTCCTATTTCTCACTAACTCCTGGTATTATGAAAAGTTTGGTCACTCACCGATCGTGTTGAAGGACCTCCTCGAAGATCACCACCTAATGGTAGTGGGGTAGCGAGGAAGGGACCGGATACCGCCGACGGCAGGGCAATCGCCGCAGCGGTTCGAAGCGACGAAGCGAAGAAGACCCCTTTTCACACCTCCTGAGTTGCTGATGGCTGAAGAGCAGAAATTGCGCCAAAATCGCGCGTCACTGGCAGGAAAACGTTGCTGATGAGACGGGTGCAAACAGCGGGACACGCAAGGGGCAGTGAAAACTGCCGGTCAAAGTGGTCAATCCGACCGAACCAACTTCCTGAATGGTTGGGAGCTTCTCGGCTGCTTCCTCCTTTCCTGGTATCCGGGCAACTGTTGCTGTAAGAAACGCTTTTATTTAGGACCGAAAATAGCTTTGAAAAAAGCTTTGCATCCGGTAGTAGGAGAAAACTTGTATTTCTATTGTTCTCTTTTAGAATGGCGCTAAAAACATAACCGTTCAGGTCGAGTGTCAGTAGCACCTTGAACGAAAGCTAGGGAAGTGTCATTTTATAAAACATAAAAGTATCGAATGTAAACCCCACCCTCTTTATTATATAAGCTTACTGTATACTTACGAATATAATAAGGGTGGGGTTTAGATTCTATACTTTTATGGTTTATAAAATGACGCTTCCTTTGCTTTCGTTCATTTCTTACTCTACTCTCGCACCGTGAGGACTCGAGCTCGTTAGTCTTTCGGTGGTAAGGCACATGAAAGCAGCTCGGATAAGCGCACCAGCAGCAGGATAGGTGAAGAAGCCACATCGCTATCGACCGGGAACTTTGCGTGAAATTCGTCGCTATCAGAAGTCGACCGAATTGGTGATCCGCAGCTACCTTTGCAGCATTTGAATCGTGGAATTGCTCAGGACTTCAAAACCGACTTGCGCTTCCAAAGTTCCGCAGTTATGACGCTGCAGGAGGCTTATTCGAAGATACCAATTTGTGTGTTATCCATGCAAAACGCGTCACATCATGCCCAAGGACATCCAGCTGGCCCATCGTATCCGAGGAGAGCGTGTTATATTAGCTTAGCATATAATCAACGGCCCTTTTCAGGGCTCCCAATTTGATGGATTAGAGTTCAGAAAAGTTTTTTACAGGCCGAACTGAAAGGAGCATTTAGCGAAAATCGTGGTGTAGATGATAATTCGATACCGATAGGTGCCATGGATATGAATTTCATAATGAAGAATATGAAATATATGACATGATGTAGTGAATATATCCGAAGAAATCACTTTGGTGAAACTGCATTATAAACTTATTTGTGTACGAATGCCGCAATCGATAGTCGACTCTAATTTGCGCTGGGTAATTTCCTCGGAGGACTCAATTCCTCCTTTGAGCATTAAGAAACTCTTTCTGGTAATACGAAGTGGTATGAATCACATTATTTGAATGATAGAATGAAGAAGTTTTCTGCCAATTTCCTTCAACCTCCAAACATATCTTTCTCCCGTTTGTCGTTTTCGCGTTCGCTAATCCTTTCTCACAACACCCATTTCTCGTTTGAGAAATTGTTGAGTAAACATTGTTTGCCAGTGCGCGTAGAACGGGAATTCCTAAAGATTCATTGCACCTCTAATAAATTGCCGAAAGACGTGGTCTTAGGTTGATCGCATTGATTGAAAAAATCCAAAACAAAATGTATTTGGTCGCAGCATTCTATGAGTAGAAAACAAATAATCGCTCGAAAATGACTTGATTTTCGCGATGATGTTTCACGTTTTTCATGTTATGCATCCAATATTGGATACGAAAGTTTTCCACTGATGGGAAAAAAAATATTCAGAAGCTTTCCTATTAATTGCGATTGATTGAAAAATCACAAAACCAAATGTATTTGGTTGCAGTGTTATATGGATAGAAAACATTAAAATAAACTCTTTCGCATGAATGTATTTTTCAATTCCCAGGGGAACTGGCAGATTATTTTTCAGCAACGAGAATTCCGCGCGTGTATATGTGTGTGTGGCGGCCGATGTTTCAAGCGGAACCGTGGCATCACTCTCCTCCTGATGGATTTCCTTCTGGCCTTAGGTGCACATACAGGCTCTTGGTGACACCGTTCATTAGCGCATTCATGATAAACGAAAATAGCTTCACAACACAGCGACAACATGCTCCAATCGCTGTTCAATCATAACTGAGGGGTTTTACGAGCGGCGCTCGCTTATATACCGATTGATGATTTCAATAGCCTATTTTGAAAGCAATTTTAAGACTATTGAAACAAGTTTTAGGAAGAAAAAGTAACAAGTATATGACGCGTAGACATTTTATCTTTCGAATGAAGTGTTTATCATACCATTTCGTTCAGTTGTTTAAGAGCTATTAACGCTCAAAATCTCGGTCTCCGGCGTAACGCTTTCATTTTCGAAACTTTGGTTTTACTCCCCGGTATAGAAATGAAAGACGTAGTCCTACGTCAAAAGAAGTCCGGGCCAAGTTCAATGTAGCAACTCTTCCGCAGACACCTAACAGACTCAGCTTGATTAGGACGACCTTTTCACGTAGGATTATCGAAAATCGAGCACATCGTGAAAATTGTCCAATTTCAAACGCTTATTGCTCAGTCATTTAATGATGGATTGATGAATTTTTTGCGTCAATCGATTCTGGCACTCCATAACAATTTTTCATATTGGAGAAAATAATATATGTCATGAAACTAACTATCGAACTATTGAAAAATCTCAACCCCTATCCTAACGGAAATACTCTCTTTTGGTTTGTTGAAATTGACGATACATGTGACGGTTCCCTAACAGAGACATCAAAACCAAGCAACCTGGGGGTAATCGGCATTGCAAATACATGAAAGAAGGGGGAACTTTTACTGCCACCGAAATGTGTTCCCTAACAGAGACATCAAAACCAAGCTAGCTGGAGGAAATCGACATTGCAAATACATGAAAGTAGGGGAAACTTTTATTCCCACCGTGAAGTGTTCCCTAACAGAGACATCAAAACCAAGGTGCCTGAGTGAACTCAGCATTGCCAATATATGCAAGTCGGGGGCATTTAGAGTTGGTTGCTTCGTGAAATTTCATATCAATGACCGATCGTGTATTGTGAAAAATTTAGCACAAGTGTAAATGTAAAATTGTTGTGTTCAAAATCACTTGGTATATGAAACGATTTATTTAAATTTTCATAAATAAAAACCAAGGTGTGTTCCCGCTCGAGAACGGGTCGTTCGGTTTAAGCTGTCTGTTTTGTTATGTTCATTTTCACTCAAGAAAAGTTTATATGGCGAGAAAAATTGGAAAAGTGAAGAAATATTAGAAAATGTGATTTCCCACATGCTCTATATATAGTATAGGTGTTGGTGTTGTTAGTCCAATTAAAATTCGCATTGGGTTGAATAAACATTCAGAAACTAAAAATTATAAAAGAAAATTACCTTTTCCATTTCAAATATTTTTCTCTACATTAACATACATTACTACATTAACATATATTACGTTTTTACTGATGTGAAAAATTGATAATTGTGTTCGGTATTGGTAATTAATTATTATAAATTAGTGAGTTTTTTTTCATCCATACATAACACAGGTGGCATCTAATCTAGGATCACAGAGGGCGGTTTTCATCATATCTCGTTCCACTTCAGCATCTTTTATGTGATACGTACTATCCAACGACTGTTTGCCATCCTTCTGTCATCATCACTCGGTAAACACTGGTGGAGTGAACAAACAATACCGAACAACCAAACAAAACGGCTCTTTTCAGGGCCACCAAATCATTATCAAAGAGTTTTCTGATGTTAATTTTCCAGCATATGAAAAATCAACAGATAGACTAACGGAATCCTACGTCAATTATGCGGTCGTGTCTCGGACACAACCCTCCTGTGACTTTTCTATTTTAATGGAAGGCCATGCTATCCACGTACTTCGACCAGGTTCCTTGACAGCCGTTCTTACTGTAAAATATCGTACTACACCAGATGACATGAAAACCGATCCTTTGTTTATCGCTTGCATAGGATATGAAACATTTATATTCGTTCACGGATATCGCTTCGTGATCAGTGAATACTCAAACAGTGTCATCTGTGGCAGGTTTCAAGTCAAATTGAATTATCAATGCGTTCCCAAATCATGCCTTCTGTTTTTGTCCAAGTCGTTCATTTTCTGTACTCCAGACTGATTGACAAAGTACCATGTTCCATGCAGGGGTTAGACATCAATTGAATATAGGCTACCCAAAATCAAAATCAATATGGCGTCATTTGTTTATCAACATATCACTTACGAGGATTGAAATCGAAAAATGCGCTGCTTTATTCTAACTGCATGAGCGATATTCATATTTCAGTTTCACATGGAGGTGTTCACATTTAACATGGAGTTTAAAGTTAGCCACTATTCGACTATATAACCGCACCGAGTTGTACACAACAGTAATTGATTGAACCAAAATGTCAGTAAACCGCAGCAATATTGGGTACACTGGCAATATGAGGGATTTGACGTTTTAGTCGTACCCCTGGTTCCATGACGGGACAGCTAGCGTCACACATGTATCGCTGAAGCTTCGAATCCAATTTTCATTTAAGTTGATTTCAGCGTGTTTAGTACACCGCTCAGCGCAACGCATTCAAGGTACCACAAACATGATGACGAAGGAAGTCAAATAACGAGAGGACGAAGGATACTGCATAACTGCTACTTTAGTTTAGATTGCCACGTTCGTTGACTTAGTGGGGCAGCCGCATGGGCCATGCTATACGCTGGCTTGTTTGGAGTAGTAAGCTGCAATGATAGTGATTGGGCCAAGCGTTGCGTCGACTTCGAGCCCGATGGCTTTAATCATTTGGAGTTGAAAGTCGGGCAGCAACCGACAGGTGATATTCCTCTTTAACTACAATCGAACATTATTTTCACCTTCAAAAATCTCTATTGTAATCTAAATTATGAGAACCAAGTTTTTGTTTTCCAATTCATGATTATAAATTGTAACAAGTATTACAATTGGAGTGATTTGGCAAGAGTTCCGAATGCGAATACCTCAATAAAAATATATCTCAGGGTGGTCTGTCAGTGTGTTCAAAAGTAAATTAAACTTATAAAAATTCGGAAAAAGAAAACAATGCAGTCAGACAACGAATATCTTCTTTGATAGCGCAGTCTAAGTAAAGATAAGTAATTTCTAAAAAAAATTCTCCTAAAATAAGAGTTGTTAATAATAATAAACAACTAGTGTCAGTTGAATACCATTGAAATTTCTAAGAGAATGCGAAAATTCAGATGCTTGTGATCGACCTGTCTCTTTCGCGCTTCAGGTTAGGCTTTAAGCTAAGTAAGTTTTTTTTTGGAACTTACTCAGCTTATGAAACAGTGTTGTTAATCTAGGGAAATCTTATGGAACATTGTTGTTAATCTAGGAAAATCAACCCGTAAATAAAAGTCAACGAGTAAGAGACTCACGTGTGGTCTTAGATTCGAAACTAACCCGTTGATCATTATAATCAAGGGATTGCTAAGATGGCCGCCTTTTAGTAGCCAGCATAAAAAAATCATGAGCATAGAAATCATAACGTAAAATAGAAAATGAAGTGCTCCGCGCGATTCTTCAGCTGTGTTTTTAATTGCAAATCGTCAAGAAAGCTTCCGGATGGGTATCCAAACATCGGTTTCCAAAGGGAACTATCCAACGTAATCAAATATTGCATTGGTTGGGATAGGGTTGCCAGAACCCCGATTATAACACAATCATCAATTGTTTCAATTCAATTGTTTTAGCTACCATTTCCAGGATCCGTACAAAATAAAAACATTGTACCTTACATACGTCGGATCAATTCTCAAATATTGAAATATTGTATGGCCCCCAACATAATATTACATGAAGACAGAATTTATTGTGAAACGGTAGCTAACAAGAAGCAAAGCAGTGTATTTAGTGAAACAGGGAAGAAACTTCAACTAGAATAATAACGACACTCGAACTACAAGATTGAACAAGATTTAATCACGTCTTTATCGTACAAAGATATGGTTTGGAATGAATAAGTACAGTCTTCACGTTGTCACTCGCGCTGACTGTTTTTGTTACGTCAATGTTGACAGCGAAGTAAGGATGTCCGAAATCCTAAAGACAAGAGAACATGTAGGGGTGTACATTGCACTACTCCAACACTCCTCCTCAGTGGACACCACAGTCGCTCAATTCTTTAGTCCAATATCAGCCAGTAACCTCCGGAACTTCGTAGCACCTAGCGGCTACGTGAAAGCATCCGCTATCATTCTCTCTGTCTGAAAACATTCGTGGCATTTGTTGGCACCTCTCCAAGATCCGTAAACAACCGTCGTAACCATATGAGTTCTTGACAAGTCTCACTCAGTGCAACATATTCAGCTTCCATGGATGATAACGTGACGCTAAATTGACGATGGGTTATCCAAGCATTATTTGAGCGATTCACAAAACGGTACCCTTTGTGATCCTCAGAATATCCCACAAATACTAGCTTAATAGCTTTTTCATCTTCTTCTTCTTTCTTTGTTTTTAAGAGACTTTAAACTTTGCAGTTCATTCGTCTCTCCTTTTTCATCTAATTTCAAGCGCTTCACATCAGGTATTTGTATGTAAGCTTCACAACCGAATACGCAAAAACGTTTCATATCTGACTTTTGACCCGTCCAATATTCATACGGCGTCTTACTAACAGATTTTGATGGCAATCCGTTTTGAACATACTCTGCCGTCATGACGGCCTCACCCCAATATAAAAACGAGCTATCGCTGGTCATATGACACGTCGCTCCACTATCAATGACCCAACAATTCGGTGTCACTTCACCTGCCAAAAAACAAACAGAATCACGCGAACTCTTCACCTAATTCGCTTCACGATAATTTCCTTTCTAATCACTTTTCTGCGCCAGCCATTTTCGGCTATTTTTACGGAAATGTCCCGGTAGTTTACAGAAATAACTCACTTTTTCTTTCTTCTCATTTTCCGCATGCGATTTCATGGCTTTACTTAGTTTCACTGGCACTTCCCTACGTACACGTCGCTGATTATATTCATCCAACAACCGCGTTTCAACCAACGGAATAGTCCAGTTGTGGTCGTCCCGACTTTGCAAACTCTGAACCAGACCGCGATATGATTCAGGCACACTTCGAAAAATCATTGCGGTTTGCAATTTATCATCTAAGTGTTATCAAACAAGTCATCCATGTTTAATAGATGTTTTTCCATGCAATCACCTTCCGACAAATTTGCACTACACAACAGCGTCAGATTATGAACTATCGTCGATATTGTTGCCTTTTCCTTGAGCTCCTTTAGAGCCAGCCACATTTCACGTGCACTTGTTGCATTTTTCACCAATCTAAACTGGCCATCTTCTATGAATAGTTCGATATTCGTACGAGCTTTTCTGCCACGGCTTCTCCAATCCTCGGTTTCCGGATCTGGCTTAGCGACATTTATCACTCCCCACAAGTCCTTTTTCTCCAACAGCCATTCCATACGCTGCTTCCAGGAGTCAGGAGGGGAAAAAAATTCACACTACCAGCCATTTTGTAACTCGTGACCACGTGGAATTTTTCCGTCCGTATGGAAGAAGCACTTCACAGTTTCTTTGCAAGTTCTTCACTATTTAACTACGGCCACAAACTCTGGGCCCATAATCAGTTGTGAAAGCGTAGTCAACAGGAAGCAAAGCTGTGTATTTAGTGAAATAGGGAAGAAACTTCAACTAGAATAATAACGACACTCGGACTACAGGATTGAACAAGATTTTTGTTACGTCAATATTAGCAGCGAAGTAGGGAAGTCCGAAATCCTAAAGCCAAGAGAACATGTAGGGGTGTACATTGCACTACTTCAACAGAATTGAATCTGTAGAAGAACAATTTATTATTTGCACTTCATAAACTACCCTCCATATAAGGTACGTTGCATGCTAAATAAAATTCAAAGCTTAAAAAGACGGGTGGGTAATGTCGGGGACATAACCGGAGTGACGTAGGACTATACAAAGGGGACAGCTTTTGTTAAATATATATTTTAAATATATTGTTTTATTTTCTTCTCCTACGTGAATACCTACCTATCTACTTGAAAAATGGATTAGTTTACTGTTTACTCTTTATGGGTATGTTGATGGTTCTGAAAAGAACCTTTGGTGTTGTGTTTTTGTTATCACTCGATATTCCCATCTTGTTCGGTTAAACCTTCCTGTTTAGCTATTGCGTTTGCCACTCGCCACAGCTTTCACAGTTGGAAAATTTCTTCCCATCCAGCTTGTGACATGTTGTTCAGTAAATTACATTTAATACGACGTGCCGGAGAAACACTTTGCCATTCACTGAAACTAATTGTTGCCTTGATGAGCGCCGAACCGAAGCTGCTCTGTTCTTGATGCGGGTTTTCTGATTGTCGTGAGCAGCTTTGCAAGCCAACTCGAGCACTCCGACGGCCGAAACTCTATAATCGCTGTTAGGTATACTGGTGCTCCGGCACCAATCCGTTCGGCCTAGTTACCCTTGCGGAGCAATCAGTGAATGCGACCAACAGGGAACTGGAGACCTGCACGGTTCGAGTGAGACTTTGCCTTTCCCTTAACTTGTCCTCCTTTGTTACGTCCACGATGCCGATGCCGTACAACCACACGGGTTTACGGTTTGAAAGAAAATAAGATATTTTTTGGGGGTCCGCGTGTTTTATACTCTAGCGGTACACACTCACAGGATAGAGACAAATCGGCAGACTCAGCCAGAGGGGTGAGTCCAACGAGACGAACGAATGAGCGTTAAAAGGGAGCGATGGCAAAAAAATACATTCATTACGATTTGTTCGCTCGTTGGAGTCGTATGCAGGCTAAAAAGGGTCCTTTTCAGGATCACAAAATTATCTTCAATCTAAAGAGTTTGATGTTTTGTTATCACTCGATATCCCCATCTTGTTCGGCTAAACCTTTCTGTTTAGCGATTGCATTGGCCACTCGCCACAGCTTTCACAGTTGGAAAATTTCTTCCCATCCAGCTTGTGACATATTTTACAGTAAATTACATTCAATGGCACGTCGCATTACCACCACTCAGTATCGGATTGTAGGTAATTTTAACCTGTAATTGAACATTTGCGATGACAGTGGTAGAGTGTCGACTTTCAATGTGGGGTCATAATTTGGATCTCTATGTTTACAAAAATGTCCGAATAAATATGTCGCATTACAGGTCCGTCCAATTAGCTAAATGTCGAGATAAGTGTAAATTACTGTACTCTCAATCTAGAAGCAATTTAAGAATTGGTGAAAATCAATAAGCTCAGAACAACTGCCAAATTCACATACTCATCATATCCTGGCAAACAAATTATGAAAAAATCAATTTGTGTTTTATTATTATTTTGGATATTGTTTTAGAAAGCATTGAACTGTATTTCCTAAACTCTTTTTTGGAAGGTTTAATGGCCCTGAAAAGCGCCTTGTTTTATGGAATGGTTCCAATTCAGAAAACTTAGTACTCGTGGTTTTGAAAAAAACCATTTCGGACGCCCTCGATGCCGCCTTGTTCTGGATTTGCCACCAAAGCATTTTGTATAAAAAATAAACTTTTTTCTTCTGCTACCTGATGCCGTTTTGCGATTGCGTTTGCCACTCGCCACTCGCTGCAACTGCTTGTTGTTGTCTTGATGTCCACCGAACCGAATGCGGTCTGTTCTGAATGCGGGTTTTTTTTTATCGTCGCGAGCAGCTTTACCAGCCAACTCGATCACTTCGGCGGCCGAAACTATATAACGCCGGCTATGTGGACTGGTGCACTGGTACTAACGCGCTCGGCCTAGCTACCCTTGCGGGGAACTCCAGATCAACACGGTTCGAGCGGGATTTTGCTTTTCCCTTCACTTTTCCTCCTTTACCATGTCCAGACATGGCTGCTTGGGTTGGTTTGTTGATGTGTTGTGATGCGAACCGATGTGGTGTACGGTTTGAATGAGAATGATCGTTACGGCAGCGGAGCGGGGATTTTTAAGCTGACTGGCTGGCTCGAGAATTACGCATGTGTGAGACAGCGACCAATGTTCATCTTTTTCTTTTTCCTTTCCAATCGTGCTTCATTCTATTTCGCTGCTGCTCTGGTTGCCCGTTTTGGTCGGTACGATTTGAGGCGCACAAAATGGACCAATAAAAAATGGGCACATAGTGCATTTGGACAATGCTTGATATTTCACAATTATTCAATTATTTATCTCAAGAAAAATGAAATGTTATTCGTTATGATAGATGCGTAGATATATTTCCTATCAATTGATGCAAAAACCTTTGCGATCTATTGAGAAATGCTCGAGTTATAAGCGTTCCAAATCTTGCATTTTTTCCTACTTGTTCAGTGCCTAGATTTCCATTTCACCCCCTATATCTTCCGGTTAGACGTAGTCCTACGTCAAAAGAACGTCGAAAATCTGCCATGATTCTTTTTATTATTGACATCATATCACAACACATCATATCATATCAGAAGAAATATTAGGAAACCAAAATTTTAACTTCAGCATTTTCAAATTTTGCCAAACATAGTCCTATTGATCTTATGATAAGACTCTGCAATGAACACAGTGAAATAATTGACTATCTCAATATAATGAAATGGAGGCGATCAGGCGTACTGGTAACATCCGTACCACTCAACGCTCAAGGTCACGAGTTCAATCCTCACTCCCGACATTCTTCCAAAAAATGGAAGTTAAAGTGACGAACCAGCCAGAAGTGTTGGAAGTCACTATAACACAGAAAAAAGAAATTACGTCAATTTCGATCAATCAGGCCTAGGTATCTTCTGTTTGGATAGTGGTTGAGATTTTTTAATTGTTCGATTGTTTGTTACATGATATATATTATTTTATTCAATGTGAAAAATTATTACGGAGTGCTGTCGACGTATGATGCAAACATCTCATCAATCCATCATGAAATGAATGAGCAATAAGCGTTTGAAATTGGACGGGTCGCTCATTTATTTTCTAACGATCATTTATTTTCTAACCGGGAAGCAGTTGACATACTACGATGCGCTTTTATGTACATGAAAACTTTTACTTTGCGGGGAAAAAATCTTATATGAAAATTGCCAGATGTCAATGTTGCCAAGCGTAGTTATTGATGGTTAACCCATCCGTTACGAGCGTCGTCTATAGACGACATCCGCGCGACGTCCTGTGTGTACGAATGTCGTCTATAGACGACATCCACGCGACGAGCTGTGTGTACGAGCGTCGTCTTTAGACGACATGAAATTCATACTGCTCTTCGATCACACCAGCGCGATGTGTATACTTTTCGGCGCAGTGCTTCGTACAGGGGTAGCACTTCGGCGGAGCACACTGCCGTAATGAAAGGGTTAAACCGACGCCGAACCGAATAGCGATGAACGCACCCATATCACGAACTTCGACATTTGATTTGCTATTATGGTGCTACTCGCCTGTGTAGTTCGCGCAAAGGCATCGGCAAAATATTATTTTAGGAAAATTCCTTGAGGCATTTGTTTCAAACGTGCTGTGTATGACCGGAGCCGTTTCGCTATATATATATATGCATACATATGTCATTCGCCTCCCTTACCGCATCCAGTCAGGTTGGTTGATGGAAAGTATGTTTCTGACGTGATAAGATTCCTGTTAGTTGCACATGATCAAAGAAAATGTAAAAGTAAACAGGAAGGAAGGAAGGTATTGTATTATAGAGACTTTAAACTTTTGTAGTTCATTCGTCTCTAGCCTTGAGAAAGGCCCTTTGAAATCTCTACTCTATTCTACTCCAGCGCTACCACCTCCGCCCTCTTGCCTTGAGAAAGGCACTCGATCCCTCGCCGTCCAGCCCGTCCAGCAACGATGTTATCCAGTCGGTGTCCACACAAAGAATGATGAAAAGTAAACAGTATTTTTGATCGTAGTTTTATATCATTTTTATGATAAGTGGAAAACAATAAATTAAACTCTTTCGTTTCAAAGCAATATCGAAAGTCCTGAAAAGAACTGGAATGGTTAAATGGGTTGTATGGAATCTGCTGCGTGCTAATGTAATGAGGTTTCAGTCGGATGTAGTAGTTGTTAACTATTTGGCAGCGGTAGTTTTTTCGGAGTCGCTGCTGCTTTCCTTGGCTTTGGCATCTTCGGCTTCTGTGCGTCGGTTTGCAAGGATTTCGTTGACACCCTCACGGTGAGCTAAACAACGGATAGTGGGTTTGATACACTGGATGTTGCCATGTGGAACCGTGCGATACACTATTCCTTAACCGGGTCCTTTGTCTCCTTTAACTCCATAACCGCATCCAATTGTATTGGTTGATGTGAACAGGAGTACCAGCAATGCACACTAGAAACACATATGTTTATCGATCTGAGCGTCCAACAAGAATGAGAAATCTGACTGAGTAGCAGCAGCAGCAGCAGCAGTAGAGAAAGAGAGAATGCCTGAAACTCTCTACTCATGATATTTGTTGTTGCCAACAGTAGTGGACCGATACGAGACACAGCACAACATCGATGCTGCTGCTACTGCCACTTATGTGAGAAACAGCTCAATTGTTGGCCGCTCAGATTCGATGCTGCACTTTCACGATGCCAAGAAACGTTCTCGCACTTCTGACGGAGAGAGCGTGCCTGAAACGATCCGCTCGTGATGCTTGCTGCTGCCACTAGTAGTAGACCGGTTTCAACAACCGTTGCTACTGTTTGCCGCTGCTTATGCTGCCATAGAAGCTCGATGCGAGACACAGCTCGCATTTTGACCGCTCAACTTCTATGCTCGCCTATATATTATCCGCTTTCACTGCTGCTGCTCTCCACTTGTTGTTGTCCGTTCCACGTCCGTTGTAAGAATGAATGAGATCCACGAATGCTCCTTGCTTTTATATCATTTGGTATGTGTGATGTAGGCGCCTCCTACTCGATTGCCATGCAGCTTGCCGGTGAGAGAACGAATCGGGCGCGAAAAAGAAATGACGTCAATTTCGACCAATCAGGACTGGGTATCACTTTTTGGATAGGGGTTGAATTTTTTCAATTGTTCGATAGTTAGTTATATGATATATACTATTTTATTCAATGTGAAAAATTATTATGGAGTGCCGTAATCGTTTGATGCAAAAATCTCATCAATCCATCATGAAATGAATTAGTAACAAGCGTTTGAAATTGGACATTTTTCACGATGCGATCGATTTTCATTTTTCAATTTGTACCCCAATATGTTCCCGAAAGACGTAATCCTACGTCAAAAAAAATGTAATGAGATATAGTTGAATTTGGCGGTAAATAATTATATATATTTTATAATAATATTTATGTAGTCTACGCTGGTTTGACGAAATGAATAAATAAAAAAAATATTTACACTGTGTAACTTGTTGAATTCGTCCTTTAAAATTGAATGAATTAATTAGCCAGCTAGCTTTCTTTAGTTTTATTTAAATAGTATTAAGTAGTATTAGGGATGTTTTGGTCTACATAGATTGACGACAAATGACTGAAATGAAATGGAATGGTGTGCCGTTCATTTTGTTTTCACCGTGAAGTGGGTACAGGGATAAAGCCTATTTTCACCTATTTTAGGTTTATTATTTCACCAATTTTAGGCAAATTAGAAGTCACTCAACAGCTCGAGCGCGTTCCGTCCGCTGAGCAATCAAAATCACTGTAAATAACAGGAAGGAAGGAAGGTATTGAATTAGAGAGACTTTAAACTCTGAGAGTTCATTCGTCTCTAAAGTGTAAATAACAGATAGTCATCGTTTGTTTTGGTTTCAGCCGAAAGATATGTAAAATGAATGATATTCACTTCATTTCAAATCCTTCCCCGCTTATTATTTACTTTTCATTTTAATTTACAGAACCATCCGATAGATGCTTAGTACACACGCTCGCAAGAGATAGCAATTATCTCCGGGTTTCTCTAAGCGCGTGAAACAATTGAAGTCATCTTGCATTGAAGAGATAACGGAAGCTGGCAGCGACATCGAGCTTATTGGAAATATTCGCCAGTCGATTCAATCAAATTTAGTTCGCTAACAATGGCCGGTAGGAACGCATCAGAATGTGGCTGTGTCTTTTATTTGGGAATAATTTTGCTCAGTTTGGCTCTTCACTGTACAGGACAGGATAACCGCGCGCGTTATGATAATTATCGCCTCTACCGCGTGGAGCTCGAAACGGACCGACATGTGCAGGTGTTTCAAGATCTGGAAGCTAAAAGCGACAGTCATACGTTCTATGGGCACGCACGGCAACCCGGTCAGCATCTGACCATCATGGTTTCCGCCAACAAAGTGGCGGATTTCGAGAATTTGATGGACCGGTTTTTGGTCAAAGGAAGAGTGCTGGTAAGTGACAGCTTTGAATATTCTATTTTTTTTTGTCAATGTAAATTGTTTCCAGGAATACAACATGCAAGAGAAAATCGACAAGGAAACCGAGCGAGTCAAACCTGCGTCGGTGAGTCTCACCGAATTCGATTGGAATCATTACTTCCATCTACAAACGATTTACGCTTGGATGGATGATTTGGCCAGTAAATACCCCTTCGTTAGTGTTTTGAGTCTCGGAAGCAGCTACGAAGGTTTACCTATCAAAGGAGTAAAGGTTTCTCGGAAGGCTGACAATAAAGCAATTTTCGTCGAAGGAGGAATCCATGCGCGTGAATGGATATCGCCGGCCACCGCAACGTATATACTGAATCAACTCATTACCTCTTCAGATCCACGAATCGTCAACCTCTCAACCAACTACGATTGGTTTTTCTTTCCCATAGTCAATCCCGATGGGTATAAGTTCACCTTCGAAGGTGATCGTTTGTGGCGCAAGAATCGTAAGCCCTATGGACTTTGTCGTGGCGTAGACCTGAATCGCAACTTCGCCAGCAATTGGGGTGGAATCGGTTCCAGCGATGATCAGTGCAGCTACGATTTCTCGGGTGGCGCTGTTTTCTCAGAACCGGAGGCTGCAGCCTTGGCTGATTTTATTCGGAATAATGCCGAGAAGGAACACATCCGGACGTACATTGCTCTGCACTCTTACTCCCAGCTGTTGATGTTTCCCTTTGGCCATACCCCGGAGAAGGTCTCAAACTATGACCATCTCAATCGGATCACGGAGAAAGCTATCGCTGCTTTGACTGCGGTTCATGGCACCAGCTTCCAAGGGGGAAGCAAATATGAGACAATCTATCCTTCGAGCGGAGGCAGCATCGATTGGGCCTATCATGAGGGTAAAATTCCTGTTTCGTTAACGTTCGAACTGAGAGGTCCGCCAGATTCTACGGATATGTTTATCCTACCGGCAGATCAGATTACTCCGGTGGGTGAGGAAACGATGGCGGCATTTGTGACAATTGTGGAAGAAGCGGATCGACTTGGTTATTATGACTAACCGTGGTGGTGTTTGTTGTCAGCGCATTCAGAATTTGGCGCTGTGACTTCCGACTTCCGTGTATGAGGTTCATTACTCTATATGTTACTAGCTGACCGGGCAAACTTCGTCCCGCCCAAAATTTATTTTTTGTTTTCAACACCTCCAAACATACACGTTTTCTTACTTACGATCATGGGTCCAATCGCAGAACTGTTCATTAATTCATCTTCTAATTGACCTTTTACAATTTACTTTTAATATTAATTTCCTAGGACTTCTACCAAAACTCGCCGTTACAATATCAGATTATTTTCAGACACAATTCACGTTCAAGATTTTTCAATCAATTGTAAATAACATGTTTCTTCGTTACATCGAATAAATGTTTGATACAGAAAATATGATAGAATGAAGATAGCCCTAAATCGGATAATTCCTTCTTCGAGTTTTGCTCTTATCAACACATTCGGCGATCCATTTTATATTTATATAGATAGAAGAAAATATAGGAGTGCGTTTTATCACATTAAAATCCATTTCCACTTTCGAACAAAAATCAATTTCGTTGGCGCAAACATCAAATGGACTAACAACGCTTGTCACTATGTAATTATAGAACACATGAGAATTGAATTTTCCGAATTGTTCCATTTCCCTTCAGAGTTTTCCGAACATTTTCCATTGTCATGTTTGGTTGAAATACCCCCTCTCCATTCCAGATGAGGGAGGGGTGTCATATAATCATAGAAACATTTCTCGTACCCAAAAACCCTAACATCTCAAATTCGGCTGCATTTGATTGATTAGTTTTCGAGCTATGCAGGAGTTTGCGTTTCATTTGTATGGCAGTCCCCGTCCCCTTAGAGAGGGGAGAGGAATGTCGAACCACCATAGAAACATTTCGTGCCCTCTAAAACCTCCACATGCCAAATTTTGTTCCGTTTGCATGTTTGATTGATTCTCGAGTTATGCGAATGTCAAACCACCATAGAAATATTTATTGCCCCTTATATTATTATTATTATTATTAATTGAGTCTCGAGTTCTGCAGCATCCCTCCTGAGGAAGGGGGCGGAGTATCTATCCAATATATAAACATTTACCTCCACATGCCAAATTTGGGTTCTTCTTCTTCTTCTTCAATGGCACTAACGTTCCTAGAGGAACTTCGCCGTCTCAACGTAGTATTACTTGCGTCATTTTTATTAGTACTTAGTTAAGATTTCTATGCCAAATAACACGCCTTGAATGCATTCTGAGTGGCAAGCTCTAGAATACGCGTGATCACAGTGCAAGTCGGAGGAAATTTCTTTGACGAAAAATTCCCCCGACCAGAACGGGAATCGAACCCGAACACCCGGCATGTTAGTTATGACGCTAACCTATCGACCACGGGTGCACAATTTGGGTTAGTTTGCTTTATTAATTCTCGAATTATGCTGAAATTTGTATTTTATTTGTATAGTAGCCCCCCTTTGGAGGGGGGAGGAGTGTCTATCCAACATAGAAACATTTATTACAACCTAAAACGTCCACACGATGAATTTGGGTTCGTTTGCTTGATTAATTCTCGAGTTATACTGAAATTTGTGTTTCATTTCTATGGCAGCCCCCACTTAGAGAGGGGGGAGAAATTTTTTTGAAAACCCAATTTTTTTTCAATTTTTTACGTCTGTGACACTAATAAATGATGTTCGAATGAGCTAATATTTTGCAAAATATATATTAGGCTGTCAAAAAAGTCCTGCGGTATTTCCGCGAGGTGTCGTTGTAAGCGCGTAGTTCTAGTTGTATTCATTGTATCGAGTCATACTATAGCTTGTTGGAAAGGTATTTTTGCGCGCTATAATATAGTCCTTGACAGTGTTTTGCAAAAATGCATCTCAAGCTGCCAATAAAATTTGTGCAGTTTATGGGCCCGATACAGTTTCCATTTCCACCGCACAACGATGGTTTCAACGTTTTCGTTCTGGTGTAGAGGTCGTCGAAGATGCGCCACGCTCCGGAAGGCCTGTCGTCGAAAATTGCGACAAAATCGCTGAACTAGCCGAGAAAGACCGGCATAGTAGCAGCCGTAGCATCGGCCAAGAGCTGGGGATAAGTCATCAAACCGTTATTAACCATTTGAAGAAGCTTGGATTCACAAAGAAGCTCGATGTATGGGTGCCACACACTGCTGAATCGCAACAAAATCGACCCGTTTCTGAAGCGGATGGTGACTGGCGATGAAAAGTGGGTCACTTACGACAACGTAAAGCGCAAACGGTCGTGGTCGAAGCCCGCTGAAGCGGCTCAGACGGTGGCCAAGCCCTCATTAACGGCCAGGAAGGTTCTGCTGTGTGTTTGGTGGGATTGTCAAGGAATAATCTATTATGAGCTGCTTCCCTATGGCCAAACGCTCAATTCGGACCTGTACTGCCAACAACTGGACCGCTTGAAGGTAGCACTTTTGAGGTTTCGGTTTAGGGGATGAAATAAATACACGACTGAACAAGTTGGCTGTCGTCAAATTAATGAACACATCAGTTTATTTCCTCAACTCTTCGATCACTCATACACATATTTTATCATTGTATTTGTTTACTACTTTTCTCTCGCTAGTGGGTTTAGACACAAAGGTCGAATGAGAATGACTCCTACAGTTCTCACCCCTTAAGTTTTTCGATAGAATAATTGAATTCAGAATTCGAAAGTTTATGCTTTAATTCTATTAATTCAGAGTGATTATAAATCAATTCAAAAATATACAAAATCATCACATCTATTGTTAATTTTGTTCCTTTTCGACCGCCTTACTGGAGGCGTCTCAGTGATCTTACGCTTCCGCGACCTTGAAGTTCTTCCAACCTCAGTTTCTTGTTGACTTTGATCTGGAAGTTCGAATTCAGTTGGGCTGTTCGAAAAATACGCTGACCAGGGCTGAACGGGCGCGTCGAACAAATTTGAGTCCGATACAAATCCGTAAAAGTCCTCTCCGTCCTCTTGCTGTTGCTGGAGTGCATTCTCAGTATTTTGGATAACTGGTCGTTCTGGCGAGGCTCGATCGATTAAAAACCTTGTTCTGTTTCGATCCAAAGGCTCTTCCACCAAACGTAACTGTTGCCGATGGGCGGAAAACAGTCGACCGCCAAGAGAAATCTTAAATTTTGTTTCAGGGTTTCTCCACCGAGAATGGAAGAAAAAAAAACACTGCACCGGCCAAAATCTGGCTCGAACCAAAGCAAATGCAACAGCAACCACAACAGCAGTAAAATGGACTGCAACAGCAACCACGGCAGCAAAATCAACAGCAACAGCAGCGAAAAACCAACAGGAGCAGCAATAGTAAAATGAACCGCAACAGCCACCAGGATAAATCCGCTTTCGTTTCAGAATCAAAATAACCGGCAAATTCCTCCGTATTGTTACCTGGCTAAATGGAGAGACAAACAATGAGCCTTCCAAAAAATGTATAAAAGAAAACTTCGGCACAATGCCCGTTGAAGCAAAAATTTGTGTAACGAAAAAAAAAAGATGGCTACTTTCGTCCAAACTAATTGGCACACTTGTACCGCAAACAATACGGCAGCACAATTTAGCCACTTACCTCAATAGAACCACTTTCTTTTTGTTTTGTTTTATTTTGTTAAATACACTTCACTTTCTCACTATTTTCTTTAATCCTCGTCGCCACTTTGAGGTTTCGATTTAGGGGATGAAATAAATACACGACTGAACAAGTTGGCTGTCGTCAAATTAATAAACACATCAGTTTATTTCCTCAACTCTTCGATCACTCATACACATATTTTATCATTGTATTTGTTTACTACTTTTCTCTCGCTAGTGGGTTTGGACACAAAGGTCGAATGAGAATGACTCCTACAGCACTCATGAAGAAGAGGCCATCTTTGATAAACAGAGGCCGCATTGTCTTCCAACAGGACAACGCCAGGCCACACACTTCTTTGGTGACGCGCCAGAAGCTCCGGGAGCTCGGATGGGAGGTTCTTTTGCATCCGCCATATAGTCCGGACCTTGCACCAAGTGACTACCACCTGTTTTTGTCCATGGCGAACGAGCTAGGTAGTCAGAAGTTAGCCACAAAAGAGGCCTGTGAAAATTGGCTATCCGAGTTTTTTGCCAATAAGGAAGCGAGCTTCTATAACAGGGGTATTATGAAGTTGGCATCTCGTTGGGAACAAGTCATCGAACAAAACGGCGCATATTTGACTTAAAACAGATGATTGTAACTAATTTTATGAACAAATGAAAATTCAAAAAAAATATCGCAGGGCTTTTTTGACAGCCTAATATTATCGTGCAAATCAACATTTCGCAGCAAGTTCCGAATAAAAAATATGGTTTCGTTAAACCGGTTCTGATTTCTTCGTGAATGTGGTGTTTTTTTTCTTTTCGTAAGGAGTGTTCGCTATATTTGTGTGTATTCGAGCGTATTGCAGTGATAGTACCACTATGGGAGCATACACGCATGATGAGATAAGTGAGGAATTCTATCGGTTGCTCTCTCAGATTTCCTAAAGTTAACTCTCCGCCATCGTGACTGCAGTCCAATAAAGGTGCGTGCGATAAATAGTAGACATATTAACATATTATTAACATAATATGTTATTAACGCTCCAATTGATTTCACGAGTTTTCCTTCTCAGGATACATAAGGAGAGTTTCTGCCGCAAAAGATAATACAAGTGACGAACATCGAAACACATAGTTTTAGCGAGTTCGAAAGAATTTCCTCGGTGACCTTCTCAGATTAATCGTCGATAAGAGGAATATTAAAAGGGTTTCTTAGCGACCTTATCAGGTTGCCAAAAATAACCTTGGTCTCCGCGATTGAATAAAAATATATAGATCGAGGGTTTTTAAAGGCGTTTTTTATGACCTTCTCAGGCCAGGAAAAATATCTATGTACTACGCACGATGAATAACGAAATGCATGACCGGTCCGATAAGAATGTATATTTTCTTCAAATTTCATTTCACCGAATAGTTGAGAGTTCGCGTTTTTAGAATCACATAACTTACCGCAGTGAATCCTGATTTTTATCAACCATTCCCACTAACAACTATCCCTTCCATGATAAACGCTAGGGAACCACGCTATAGAGGCGACCCTTCTGGCCTTCGGCTGGCGAATATCATACTAACATTCGTTCCCTTCCCCTGGTGACTGTAAGGACGTGGCCGGCGTCGTTATTGACCATTTTAAGTTTGAATCACCGAGAATTGCACAACGAGAATAATTTGCTAGTCCCAAGCGTCATTCTGTGTGTTCTTTGTGCAATTTGGTTGGTTCAGGTCAATCACGGAGAGCAACTACGAATTGTACAGTCTACCCAAGCTCATGGTCATAATCGCCGTAACGTTCGAGGTATTTTTCATAGCGTGGCACGAGCTTTTCTATTACGAGCGCGAAGTGCATAGCGTCCAACTTTTTGAAGTACGATGTAACTGCGTCACGAATTTCTTCGGTGTTATCGAATCGTTGACCGCCGAACGCCTGTTTCTTCACCGGTAATAAGTGATAGTCGCTAGGGGCGAGGTCTGGGAAGTAAGGAGGATGCTCGAACACAATCCATTTGAATTTTTTCAATTGCTCTTGAGCGAGCAGAATGGGGCCGCGCATTATCGTGGATGAGGAACACTTCTTTCGTCAATAAACCTGGCCTTTTGATTTAGATCGTGGTTCTTAATCGGTCCAAAACTTAACAATAGTACGGTCGCTGAAATGGGTGCGATATACTATGCTATAGGGATCATTGAAACACTGCCCATCGACCATTATTTTAATTATTTCAGACAGACAGACAGACAGACAGAGGCAATCCGCTCAATGAAAGTTAATAAACGCTCATCTTATTTCCTAACAAGAATAAGACAACTATTGAGTGTTTTGGTAGAAAAATTATTCAAGATTACCTTAGCATGGGTTCCCTCTCGTTGCTCGATTCCGGGGAATGAGAAAGCGGACTCACTAGCTAAGGCGGGCGCTTCAGAAGGCACACTTTTTGAAAGGCAAATTGCTTATAACGATTTTTTCACATTCCTCGTCAGCACACACTCGTAAGTTGGCAGCGCATGTGGAGTGAGGTTAGTTCAGTCATTGGTTATACAAGAATATCCCTAAGGTCTCGACGAATGCATGGTTCAAGGGATTGAATGTTAGTTGTGATTTCATTCGCGTTGATATCTCGGTTTATGTAAAATCACTACAACCTAAACGCGCATCTTTATCGCATTGAGCTCGCAGCAAACAATCTTTGTGATTGTGGCGATGGCTACCACGACATTGAGCTCTCTCTAGAGCTCTCTAGAGCACTGAGAGCACAAGGCAGATAATCGGATATCCCCATCCGGAAACTAGGTGGCCGTGATCCTGATCATCTGCTTCATTTATACCTGTTCCGCAGAAAAGCCGATGTCAACATTTAATGATGTTTCCTTCGTTGTGTCCCTGTTTCATGTCCCTCCTATCCGATCTATAAACTTTTACTTAGTCGCGGCAATACATACACACACTCTTTACAGATACACGGGCAGTCCACTGATCATTCAACAAGAGCCAAAGGTTGTACCGCTCATGACAACTCTACACGAGCTGATGATTGCGCCGGCTAGTGACCATTCTATCCTGGATTCCTCGAGTCGAGAAAGACGAACCACGTTAGAGATATGGGGTACAGACTAGGGGGCGTTGCTGATTAATGGTCAGCTGCATCCCAATAGAAAGTATCCCGTGTCGGGCACACGTACAGAGCATTGGAGACAACAACATCCCAATTACGAGAACACGTGTAATACTAACCTCGAGCCAACCAGATACTATATTCTGTTCGCAGACCTGAAGAGAATGCTCGCTGGCAAGAAAAGTGAGACCGATGATTACCGAAACTGAGGCCTATTTTGAGGAAAAACCGAAAAGTACTATAAAAATTGTATCAAATTGCAAGATCGCTATAATCGCTGTTTCGCCCTCGAAGGCAATTATGTTGAATAATAAAATTGAATTTTGAAAAAAAAAATTGTTTTAGTTCGTTACCTTATAAACTTTTCAGCCGAACTGTTATATTGAGTATTATATGGCCATGAGTGCTCTCTTGGGGAGTTCATGTTGTTGCTGTAGTGAATTGATATTATTGGGTGCTAAGTTCTTCTTATGTATAGGGAAGAGAAAGGATAATGGGCAAATGGGGAAGTGAAACGGTTTTCTAATGAAG
Source organism: Toxorhynchites rutilus septentrionalis (assembly GCF_029784135.1). NCBI lineage: Eukaryota > Metazoa > Arthropoda > Insecta > Diptera > Culicidae > Toxorhynchites > Toxorhynchites rutilus. The sequence continues at coordinate 135,878,579 of NC_073744.1, read as the reverse complement.
ACATATATGGGGAACATAATATTAAGATCGCGACTACTCAAGCTATCATAATCTGATATGCGTGAGTATACCCTCTCGATCTTCTAAATCAGCAGCTATTTAAATTCATTAATTCATTAACTCACATTGTGAGCTAACGCCCGAATTTAGGCAAAAAGCAGTCGAAATGTGTATGTTTTACATTTTAATCGTCAAATTATTACCTTTTTTATTATTTTTACTGTTCATGTTTTGAGCCAAAAAATTGCTGGATTAATTTCGTGTCTAATTGTATATAACACAGCATATGTCGCTATGAAAATTTTGAGTAATATGCCTTTGAAAACTCTTAATGAATCGTTACATTTTTCATTTTCCCCCTATATAGAAATCAAAGACATAGTCGTATTTCAAAACAATGTTTGATCAAAGCACGATATTTCTCTGTTCCCATTTTCTATACGAATGCAAACAATCATTGGCAAACAATTGTAGTTTGTGAACAAATAAACGGAATGTCAGGAAACTTCACGCGTAAACTAGTGACAGATGAACCTCTCGAATTGAATTTTGTTAATTTAAAAAAAATCCCGGGACTTTTTAGGCCATGTAGTATAATGCGACTGAAAGAGATGGATTTATTCCCATAAGTTGCGGATCGCATGTTGGTGAAACTAAGAATCATATCTCTCACTCAACCAAACCAGAACAATCGATATTCGCAGCGAAACTGAGTTCTGTCTGTTATGATATCTAAATATTTGCAATAATCGCATATTTATGGACTTTTGTGGTGCTTAAAATAGACTTAACTCCACAAATCATCATTCCGGAGAAACTTTCCCCCCATATTTTTCAGGTGACCCAAATTGTGTGCAATCGTAAATCCAATTTGTCTCCACAGAAGCAATACGATAGGCTCGTCACGGAAACTATATACTCATTCCTCGTAAGTGACCTCTACCGGCATAGGAAATCCGAAATGGCACGAGTGCCTCCTAGAACGACGTATGCATACTGGTCTACTCGTAAAAAGTGCCGGCTTCTAAATTGGACAGTACTCATCGGGTGCTAAAAGCCTCCGCACCCATAAAGGGAACCTTGTTTAAGTTTTCATCTCACGATTCGCACGTTTTCTCCGACCGGCATAAAAATGTCACCAATGGCTAGGCACCCAGATTTCGTAGCCGAAACCAGAGAATGATTTATTGTGAAACGCACGGAAAAAACCACCACGTAAATTTTCTCACGCAAAAAATGAATAAAGACGAAACAGGACGCGTGGGATTATGAAGTGCTAATTCCAGATAGGCGGTGGTTTCATTGATGATGATGAGTGGGTGGGTTTATGATTAGGATGATAAAATATGCAGAGGTGGGGAGCAAGAAAGTTAAAATTGGTCGCATTGTTTTTGTTCGTTTCGGGAGAAAATCGAAAATCATACCGCAAATGATGCTGGCGCGGATCCAATCAAACGATAATTCGGGGGGAAATGAGATGCTGCGGACTATGAAGTGATGAAATTGGTTATTTATGTGGAGTTGTAAAACATTTAATTTCTTGGCGAGTTCTTCCAAACAGAAATGATGACAATTTTGTATCAATTTCTGAAAGAAACAGAATGCTGCACGATGTTGAAAAAATTTACGCCCCCAAAAATATTAACGTGATGTTTCTTACGATTTACAAACAATGCATTTACATGGATAGGATTGTGCACCCCTAAAATTTATGCAACGTTGGGATCTGGTTAACTCACCGAGTAAATATCTATATAACACGTAACGTAACAGAACGCCTGTAAACAAACTAAATGGCAGATCGCGCTCAATGTTGACATTTAGAACAATGACAGTATGACCAACTCATAAAAAAATTAAAAACGTTCAGCGGGAAGACCCAGTTGTGTACAAATAAAAAAACCGAAAAATCTGTTACGGCTCAGCAGTGTTCTTAATGTCAATCGAATACAAAAAAAAAGGAGAATATACTACTAAATTTTCAAATCACTTTATTTGAACAAAACTACAACACCCAAAAACAAATCTACAAAACACTCTGAAAATCAACCGCGAAATCCTAGATCGGCGCATGGAAAAACAAGAGCAATCAGTGATGTAGATATTTACATAAGGATATTTATCGCTACTTATCTTTTCCCACGAACAATTACCTGCAACTATATACATATTGTTAGCTTATGTGCATTTTTCCAGATTTTTTAGTTTTTTTGTTTTATCACAATAAAAGATTTGCTGGTTGGAAATGAGAACTGTCAGAATAGCCTACATAAAAAGCTCTTTCCCTTGTATAGTGATTGCTCTTTCTTTCGTTTATTATTCATTATTACGGATTAATATTTATTTGAATGCTTAAAACACGTAGTGCGTTTATTCTAGCCGAAAATACATTATGTTTTTCGCTTCACAATGACAGAAAATGAAACCGTCAACGCCAATTGAATGAATGAACATTGAGGATAATTTTGCGAGATTTGTTTTTCTCTCTTATGTCAAGGATTACAGAGTTATAGATATTCAGTACATTTTCTTTGTGAAGTATATAATTATAAATTATTCAAAAACCGTAAAAAATGTCTGATATTTATCGTCGTAGTCGTAGTACAGGTAAACTTCGATATAACGTACATTTCTCTTTCCAAATTGTACGTTGTATCGAATTGTACGTTATATCGAGGCAAAATAAAGAACTCAGAAACATAGCTTATATTACTTTTTTGTGTTGTTGTTTGGGTGAGGTAAATAAATAATGATGAAAAAGTTCCACTAAAAGATGAAGCCAACCTTTCTCCCGATGTTCCCCTTCATGCTGTTGATTCATTTAGAATCCGGAATCATAAAACCAGTTGTATTTCGAGATTGGTTAAAAGTACAGACCAGCAAGAGGCCTTTGTTGAACCTGTGAGATTGACATGAAACTCTCAGTACCTATTTCGGAAAATATTTTTTACACATTGCACATGTGTACGTTATATCGAGGTAAAATGTACGTTATATCGAATGACGTTATATCGAGGGTACGTTATAACGAGGGTACGTTATATCGAAGTTTCCCTGTATTACGAACCACAATACTAAGAATGCATATTTGTGGAAATGCATAAAAAAGGACAAGTGAAAGTTTTCTCAAGTATAAAACAAAGTAATAAAAGTATTACAACAATGATTATTGACAGACTGGGTACGGAAATAATGGAAAGAATATTAGCTACTAAGAACTATGTAGAATTGGAAAAACGAAGATAAAGGCTTATGTTTTCCCAGTAAATTCGTGCCGCCATTGATGATGAATAAATCGATACGTTGATCAAGCGTAATCCTCAGTATACGGCAAATGAATTAGCAAATTCAATACAAATATCTAAATCCACCGTTGATGAGCATCTGCTGAATCTTGATTACGTATTTTGAGACGATATGTGGGTTCACACAATTTGAATGATATGCTTTCAATGGATTGTATTTCCATCTGCGGCTCGATTTATAAACATAACGAAACTGCCGTTTTGAAGCAAATCGTCAACGTGATAGACGTCGCCTTTTCATCAGGCCAACGTCAAACTGCTTGTCTCGATAAATTACACAATAAATTATTTTGAAGTCATGATAGGAGATCCTATATCACCAGCTCTCAAACTAACCGGTTATTACACCCTCAAATTATCATCAGATTATCATTCGATTCTATGAACAGCATAAAAAATATCTTGAACAGTTTTCGACGAGATAGCGAACAAGATCTGATGGGATAGAATTTTAAAGCTGTATGAAAAATGGTGAAAGATTATGGAACAAAACTGTACACATAAAATTGAATAAATGTTTGTCTGCCTATAAAAATGATGCATTTGTTCTCCTAAGAATCGGCACAAACATTTCGGACATCCCAATTTTGAATTTATATAGAGTAAAAATGAAACACAACTGTGTTCGTTGCGAGCACAAAACTAAGTGAAGGTTCTTTATTGAATATAGGAGTATATAAAAAAAAAGGTTTCAGCTGACAAAGCAGTTGAGCGGAGTCAATTTGATTATCCATGTAGAAAATCGGTGCATTAAATTTTTGTTGCAACAGTTCTTTCAGCAGATTATTCAACCAAATCAGCTCTTTTATGGCATGTGCTGCTGCCATGTACTCGGATTCTGTTGTTGATAGCGCCACAGACCTTTGGCGCTCCGAGCCCCAACTAATAATACTATTTCTTAGCATAAATACATAGCCAGATGTAGATCTTCTAGTAACGATATCTCCGGCATAATCTGCATCGCTATATCCACAGAAAAATAAATCGTTTCTAGACTCGAAATGAATTCCCATGTTCATTGTGCCTCGAATATACTTCAAAATACGTTTTACCGCATTGACATGAGCTGCAGCGGGTTTCTCCAGATATCGACTTGCATTTCCAACAGCAAAAGATATATCTGGTCTTGTTGCCACTGCCAGATACATTAAACTTCCAACTGCCTCACGATACGGAAACCTTATCTCTGAATCTGCTTCAAAATCACTCAAATTTTGCGCACTTTCCGTTGGTGTTGCCACAGCGTTGCAATCTGACATATTGAAACGATTGAGTATTCTTTCGGCATACCTCTGTTGATGCACATGAATCGATCCTTCTCGACGCTGTTCAATTTCGAGTCCCAAAAAACATTTCAGCTCGAAAACTTTGATTTCGAACTCCTTTCGAAGATGCTCTATCACTGGTGAAATGACATTCGCTTTTTCCGCCGCAATGAGTCCATCATCTACATAAATAGCTAATATCAGCATTCCGCTTTCACCATTAGACACAAAAACACATGGATCTGATTTGCTTGCTTTGAAATTAAATTTCGTTATAAAATATGTGAATTTTTTATTCCAGCAACGTGATGCCTGCTTCAGACCGTATATGCTTTTAGATAATTTGCATACACGTTCAGTTCCATCTTCATATCCGATCGGCTGATTCATGAAGACTTCTTCGTCTAAATCGCCATTTAGAAAGGCTGTCTTCACATCGAATTGTTTTAATGTCATCTGTTTGGATGCTGCTATTGCCAATATAACTCTAATAGAGGTAAACTTGACTACTGGACTGAATGTTTCATGGTAGTCAACTCCGTACTCTTGTGTGAAACCTCGTACTACCAATCGCGCTTTATAGCGATCAATGCTTCCATCTGGATGTTGTTTCACCTTGAATACCCAACGGTTATCTATCACCTTCTGATCATATGGTGGGTTGACCAAAGTCCAAGTGCAATTTTCAACGAGTGAGTTGTATTCATCGTCCATTGCTTGCTGCCATTGCACGTGATTATTTGATTTCATCGCTTGTTCATAATTCTTCGGCTCCTCAATGATTGCTAACATTGCAATATGATCTGCTGATGCACAACATGACAATCGCCTTTCAGTTCTACGATCGATGGCGCTCCTATCCCGCAACCGCTGGTTGATTACATTTCGGTTGTCAAGATCACAAATAGCTCCACAATCTCTTCGTCGTTGTTCTTCCTTCGCTCTCGGTTCATCCTCATCATTCGCAAACTCATCAGCTTTCTTTGTATCATTTCCTATATCAAGTGATACAAATGATTCCTCCGAAAGAAAAATTACATCACAGGCGATTTGAACTTTGCCCGTCTCAGGATTCCAAACCCGATAGCCCTTGGAATGGTCATCATAACCGACGAACATACATTTTATTGCCTTTGGGTCTAGTTTTCGCCGCCTTTCCTTAGGTATATGTATAAATACCTCTGACCCGAAAATCCGCAAATAATCTATTTTCACCTTTTTGTTAAACCATAGCTCATATGGTGACTTGTTATCAACTGTGCTTGTTCCAGATCGATTGAGCACATGAACCGCCAAATTAACTGCTTCTGCCCAAAACTTATAGTCCATTTGTTTCGAGTGAATCATTGTTCTTGCTGACTCGACAATTGTTCTCATCTCTCTTTCCGCGCACCCATTTTGCTCTGGTGTATATGGTACAGTTCGTTGATGTTGAATAGCCATCTCATCGAAGAAATCCTTCAATTCTGCGTTCAGAAATTCAGTACCATTATCTGATCTGAAATAACGAATATTGTGTCCATGCTTCTTTTGCACAATCTTAAGGCACCTTTTGACATTGCTTGCAACTTCCGATTTGTGCTTCATAAAATAAACAAACCGGAAATGTGAATAGTCGTCCTTCAACAGCAAAAAGTATCTCGAACCGCCAATCGACTCTTCTTGCATTGGTCCGCAAACATCCGCAAAGATTATTTCACCACACTTTTTAGACTTCTCTTCCCGACTTTTAAAACTTCCTCTATGATGTTTTCCATATACGCACGCTTCACACGCAAAATCCTCATCTACGAAATTTATATTTTTGTTCAGTAAAAACTTCTTCACGTGTACGGTGTTCTGATGTCCAAGCCTCTCGTGCCAAGAACGAATTGAGAGTTTCTTTGTAGCCACATTTGCCACAGAAATCTTTATCTGCGAAGCTTCATTTATTTTGAATAACATTTGAAACAATTTTTCACGACGAGCTCCCACTGCAACGATATTTCCATCTTTCAGAAATTCGCACCGCTTATTGTCAGACTTCAATTGATAGCCTCGATCCATGGCTTTTCCCGACGAAAATAAATTCACATGGATCTCCGGTACATATAGAACATCCATCATGCATTTAGGAATCCAATCATTCCCATTAAAAGCAAGAATGTTTATATTGCCTTTTCCTCGAGCCACAATCTTATCGCCATTTCCAATTGTTACCTCCACTGATACTTCAGTGAAATTGTCAAACCACTCTCGTCGGTGACTCATATGATCACTCGCACCAGAATCCAGGATCCAAATGTCTTTGTCTCCATTCAATGCAGCACACACAAAAGCGTCGATCGATGAACTTTCCCGCCTTTTGTCCGCACCGTCCTTTAGTAGTGGACAATCTCTTTTCCAGTGATCACTTTTGCCACATTTAAAACATTTTCCTTTCGTTTTTGCTGCTTTACTCTTTCCTATGTTAACACCACTAGATGAATTTCCCATTTTCGATTTTTGAGATTTCTTCGAAAAATTCCGCTTTGCCATCAGCGCTTCTACATCATCCACTTGAGCCTGTTGTTTTAATCGAAGTTCTTCTGCCAATAATCGTGCACGTAAATTCGCCATTGTTTGATTTTCGTCATTAGTGGACTCCCATGCACTATGGAAATGGTTGTACTCAGCAGGCAACGACATTAAAATCTTTGTCATGACCATAGAATCTGATATGATTTCCTTTTGGTCCCTTAATTGTTGGACAATTTCAAGCAACTTCGAAAGAAAAATAGCGATATCATCTCCTGGCTCCATTTTGAAACTGTAATATTTTTGTTGTAAAAATAACACATTTGACTTTGAGGCTTGCTCGTAGGTGCTTTTGAGCGTTGTCCACATTTCACCTGCTGTTTCACAATTCATAATTTGCAGAAGCGGTTGCTTCATGCATGCCGTTGATATGATTCGCCTTGCTTTGGCATCGGTCTTATTCCACAACGAAATCGCAGCTGCGTTGTTGGCTCCTGCTACTGGTTTTGTCGTCGTTCCGTCAACTATATCGAACAATTCAGTTGCTTCGAGTATTTGACGAATCTGGAATTTCCATGTCAACCAATTACTGCCACCTTCCAGTTTTTCAATGCTCGCCTTATCACTCTCCATTTCCTAGTGTAACTATACTGTCTTTCAGTTCAATTATAAAACTCTCGACCGACCGTATCTCCGTATACACTACCAGGCTCCGGAATGTTATAACCGAATCGTACAAAAAACTTCCTGAGAGTTTAGTACCGTACGAATTTAATAAACGTTCCACGCGCCCAAAACGAACTTTTGTTACTGTGATCTGGGCCCATAACCTTTTGAATTTATATAGAGTAAAAATGAAACACAACTGTGTTCGTTGCGAGCACAAAACTAAGTGAAGGTTCTTTATTGAATATAGGAGTATATAAAAAAAAAGGTTTCAGCTGACAAAGCAGTTGAGCGGAGTCAATGACCGCTCGTTGAAATGCTACGCGACAATTGGCTTCTATATGAAACTAAATATAATTCAACACCCAAAATGAGCTACCCTGATTTATGCTGATTTATATTTTCATTTTGCCTGATTTTTGAAAATTATGGTTGGAAACTTTGGATACGATACATAATATTCAGTGCTTATCGTTCATAGTATCACACCAAAACAAAATCAATGACAAACACTCATCGCATCGCAATAAACCGTTACATTGTTCGTAGAGTGACCCCCCTATATAGAAATCAAAGACATAGTCCTATGTAAAACATTGAATAATCAAAACAATAACAATTGAATTGTCATACAATAGGAACGGATGGAAACGGACGCGCTATAAAACAAAGCTCCATTGTTTATAGCGAATGTTCCAGAATACAGAAGAGATTTTCAATACAACGAACTTCAATGTCAAAGATCTTTTATCGGCGTATAAACAGCGTTTACCACAAGCTCAGTCAAAGTTGTTTTAGACGATATCAACGTAATCTACAAAACAATTTTAGAAGAAATCCTAAATCGTTCTGGAAATTCATCAACAAACAACGCAAGGAAGATGGATTGCCTTCTACAATGTCATACGAGGGTACGGCAAGTTCAGATACAGAAGAGATATGTCGTTTATTCTCGAAAAAGTTCTCCACTGTGTTCTCTGATCGCTCACTATCTACAACGGAAGTTGCTTCCGCTGTCAGGAATGTTCCGTCAATGAGCTACTCTTTCAGCAGCTTCGATGTTGCGGAATCCCATATTCTCACCGCCGCCGCTAAACTAAAATATTCTGTTAGTCCAGGCCCAGATGGTATTCCATCCATGCTATTGAAAAGATGCATAAATAGTTTAGCGACGACATTGTTGTATCTCTTCCGGCTTTCCTTGAGTTCGGGAACTTTTCCTGAGCTTTGGAAAACAATCGAAATGTTTCCGGTACACAAGAAAGGTGATAAGCGAAACGTCGATAACTATCGCGGTATTTCATCGCTTTGTGCTGCTTCTAAACTCTTTGAATTAGTAGTGATGGAACCCGTCTTCTCGTTTTGCAAACAGTACATAACTGATGACCAGCATGGATTCATGCCGAAACGCTCAACATCGACGAACCTGTTAGTATTTTCAAATTATATAGTGGATAGTTTGTCACGGAATAGCCAAACTGATGCCATCTATACGGACTTGACTGCTGCATTCGACAAGATTCATCACGACATCGCAATCGCAAAACTGGAAAAGCTCGGATTCACAGGAAGGATGTTAGATTGGTTCAAATCCTATCTCAAAGAACGAAAACTTCGCGTTACCATCGGTGATAGCAGCTCCAACATTTGTTCTGCAGCTTCCGGTATTCCTCAAGGAAGCCACCTCGGACCCCTGATCTTTCTAATCTACTTCAACGACATTTGCTTGGTACTTGAAGGACCTCGCGTTTCGTTTGCGGATGATTTAAAAATCTATTGCCGTATTAGTTCTGTAGCCGACTGCTGGTTTCTTCAACGACAACTGGATATTGTAGCCGAATGGTGCGCCACGAACTGTATGGTTATAAATCCATTAAAATGTTCCACGATATCCTTCTCTAGGAAAAAAGAACCGATCACGTTCGAATACGTTCTCTCTGGTGTTCCCATTCCACGAGTTATGAAGATCAAAGATCTTGGCAGTATCACTCCAAGATTCGAGACTGTCGTACAAAGAACATTATGCGGGTTTCAAAAACTTTCACGGACGTACATTGTCTCAAATCCCTGTATTGCGCTCTAGTTCGGCCTGTTCTGGAATACTGCAGTATCGTTTGGAATCCGCACTATCAAACAACTGGCATTACGAGAATCGAGTCCGTTCAGAGAAGATTCATTCGGTACGCACTTCGCCTGCTTCCGTGGCGCAATCCTCATCAGCTCCCTAGTTACGAAACCCGATGCTTGTTGATCCATCTGGATGCACTGCACTGCAGAAGAAAGCTAGCTAAGTCTTTGTTTGTAGCGGATACACTCACTGGTCGCGTCGATTCTCCAGAAATTTTAGGCCACCTAAATCTCAACGTACCACCTCGACGGTTGCGGAGAGTTCCTTTTCTGCGGACCATACTTCGGCGAACGAATTATGGCATGTACACAGCAATAGCAAGCCTTCAGCGTGCATTCAACACAGTTTCTACGGCGTTTGATTTTAACATTTCGCGTGTTACATTGAAACAACGGTTTTTAGAATTAATTAGAGTTAGATAATTGTATCATTTGGACCACTGTAGTCTGTTGATGCCAGAACAAATAAACAAATAAACAAATAAACAAATAAACAAATAAACAAATAAACAAATAAACAAATAAACAAATAAACAAATAAACAAATAAACAAATAAACAAATAAACAAATAAACAAATAAACAAATAAACAAATAAACAAATAAACAAATAAACAAATAAACAAATAAACAAATAAACAAATAAACAAATAAACAAATAAACAAATAAACAAATAAACAAATAAACAAATAAACAAATAAACAAATAAACAAATAAACAAATAAACAAATAAACAAATAAACAAATACCCGAGTAAAGATACAACAATAGAATTTACTGTAGCGGGTACCGTATAAATAGGGCACGAAATGTTCAGTACATTGATCGGTAACAACTGAACCAACGTAGTGAAATGTTTCGAGTTTTTTTTCGAGTTTCGAGTTTTTTTTCGAGTTTCGAGTCCGCCAGTCGTCGATTTTCTTAAAGTCTTTGAAATAAAGATATATAAAAAACTCTTACTGCAATTTCACGGCAGAACATATGGGAAACCCTTTTTCCGATTGCTAATAAACCTCGAATAAATCGGATCCATTGTGACAGGCATACTTGCACTTTTGGCACTGCTGCGACTGATGTAGTTTGTATGGAAGTTATTTTGCTACTCCATCGGGTTTCTTTGATTTGTGGTTAAAAATGGCCCACGGCTCGAAAAAGACAAAATGTCCCTCACTGCTAGACCTCTTGTTCCATGCTGGGTAATGAATCACAAGGGGTGGGGCTTGTGATACAGTTTTCGTTTATTTGCAGGGACTGAACACCCAGTGATTTGCACCAATGCATGCGAAATTCTCTCGATTAAGTGGAAGAAGCGCCGTCGTTTGATTGTATCATTAGTCATGATAATGACGGAATATGTTAGCTAGATGACTTCGAGGTTTGCAGTTTGCAGAAGTTCAGCAGAAGCCACAACTTAAACTATACTCGCGGCCTTCAGAAACATGTGGCATGTGTCACCAGTGGCGTAGCGTGACCGGGTGATACCCGGGGCAGGTTGCTAGGGTGTCACCCTTCCATAATACTTAGTTTTTGTTTTCGAATGAAAAATCAAACTTATCTAAACAAGAAACATATTAATTATAATATTAGATAGGACGAGCAAGAAATCACATAGTTTTCACGCGTTGGTCACTGGAACTGACAGTTACAAAATAAGAAAGTAAATAAAATGTGGTTTATTTGTGGATGTCGAATTATGACTCAAATAAATTTTCTGAAATAAATATCTTTGGGAACTAAGACTGACATTGATACTGTACAAGTGCTTCCCGTGCGCTTTCGCTTTCTTGTTGCAGGTTCAATGGAATGCGCAGCAATAACGGCACGGGGCTCAACGTATCAAACATGTGTGCCCCTTCATTAACCGCAAATTTTTAATTAATTTCAACTTTGATAAACCTCTCCACAAGATGGCACAGAAAAGTACACGGTTAGAAACAGCTTTAAATTCAATGTAAGGTTTGACCTGATTTGCTCATCTTATGAGAAATACCCCTTTCAGTAGCAAATTTTTTATCGTTGGATTTTAATAAAACCTTCTTAATACCGTTGCCGTTTCGGCTAGACTGTTCTTTTCACAGCGAAAAAATTACCAGTGCATTGAGTTCGATGGCAACGTTACTCAGAGATGGTCGTTTGGTTTGCAAATATTCTGCGCTAGATCTAATTCATGTAGTACAACGTATCAGAAGTACAGATAACACTGAGGTATTAATTCATAAAATTCTGGTAGAAGGAACCATGCATTTGATCTAGAATTTGAGTCGCACAATACACCAGTGGTTGTGATCAAACCATAAATTGGTTCCACAGCATCCTTTTGACAACACACCTGTATGGCTCAGAAACACCTCTCAGCGATCAGTTGAAACTGTAAAAAACGAGTAAACAGGTTAAACAGTTCTAAAAATGTCGCACACTGTAGGTTCTTAGTAAAATCATAAACCCAAAAAGTTGTCTACAAACCCTACGGATGAAGCTTTTTTGTTTTGCTTCCTCAGCAAAACCTGAACTCCTTTATTCGATCCTGACACGAACAGAGGTGGGCCAGCCGACGCATCCTGTATGCATCAACCGCAGACCAATTGAGACTGAAAAGAAATTTCAAAAAGCTATCGCAATTTATAATGATAGTTTTTAATAATTTTATAATTAATATTTTTATTTTGAAGCAATTTCAAGCTATTGAAACAAGTTTATGTGACCAATAAGTAAAAAACATTCCACGTAGATCTTTTATCTTTCGAATAATGTTATTCTCATAAAGCGTCGTTCACTCGGTAGAGAGATATGACCGCTAAACTAAAAAGACCGCATAAAAACATGTATTTGGAACGTAACCTCCATCGTTCTCGAGATTTTGAATTTACACCCCAGGCCAGAAATGAAAGATGTTGTATAACGAAATAATGAACATAAAAATCAAGAAAGATTATATAACATAGACTTTTCCATAGTGACTCAAATTGTTAGATAATACCACAAGTAATAACCGGTTACCTTCATTCAAAATTACAACTTGAGATTGAAAAGGACAATCATAACACTGTCAAAACGACACTTGTAGCACAGATTGTCATCTTTAAATAGCCGTATAGTATGACCCGATGCGATAAATACAACACAAGATATGTTTAAGTGTTGCCATATATTCACAATATACGACATTTCTTTTTCCCCTACCCAATATTATTGACCTGTCCATTTTCCCCCCACTACATGTCCAGTATACCCGCATCGATAAAAATGGTCTACTTTTCGGCTTTAATTTCAGTAAAAAAACATAAAAAACACATTTTTATAAAACATTTGATCAATTATTTCGAAAACCAGTATATTGAACTGTAAGAAACTGCTTTTAAGTTTTGGAAAACATGAGTTTCCAAAGATACAATTGAAGTTTTCCTTAACATATCCAGTAGAGTAGGAGTAGGGAGAATAATTCATTATACGCATCAACTTACCTTGTGAGCAAAAGCCCGAGTTTAGGCAAAAAAATTGCTGGTCGCGTCGGGAGGAAAGCGAGTGGTTAGTGCAATCGAAAGAAAGCATACCCATTTTATTTGTCAAATTGTTAACTTTTTTTACAATATTCACTGTCCATATTTTAAGCAAAAAAAAAAATGCTGGATAATTTTCCTGTCTAATGGTATATAACACAACATATGTCGCAATAACGATTTTGAGGAATATGCATTTGAAAACTCCTAATAAATCGTTACATTTTTCGTAGAGTGACCCCCCTATATAGAAATCAAAGACATAGTCCTATGACAAAAAATCACTCTCGCCAGTTGTTCCACTGTTTTTCTCTGAAAACAAACCAAAGCATCGTCGGGTGTCAATTGAATGTCGGTCACTAGTTAAATTGATAGGGACAAACGTAAATCTCAAATAACAGCATGACAAGCGGCTTGAATGAAGGTGCGATTATTTAATCTAATGGGTTGGATACAGTGAGAAGAGATCCGTACGAGTGAAGCATTCCCGTACACCAAAGTAGCCAATGAGCCCGCGAATAATCGGGGTTCTACTGTAGTTGCAAACACCGACACTCTCACATCAGTTTTTTATCCCATTAGCATCCTTGTTTGAGGTGAAATGGACAAGACCCAATGATCTTCCATAGCTTCGTCTAACCAAATGTTGAATTTAATTGATTCTATTGCAGAAATGGCAACATCTCCTGTATGTTTCGAGTGTGACAAGCAAAAAGCAACTTTGTAACATAACAACCATAGATGAAAATTTTTGATTTTGTAAACAGATACTCCGATGTTTGTTTATATCATATTTTCATTGAATCTCTCTTAATATTCACTTATTTACTTTGGCAGAGTATCGTGTTCCAGAAAACATCAAAATGCACCATTTTAGGAAGAGAATGTTTTCTTCATTACCAAGTTGAAACGAGCTGACCAAGTTGTGGGGCACATAAAAACCAATTTAATGAGTTTAAGGTTCGATGTGCTCTCGCATCGAAAGCGCAGGTGGTCACCAAAAAGTTGCCACCGTGAGACAGAAGAAGTTTAGGAACTTTTCTTTCGCGGCGCGCTGTAACCGCACCGGGTGTCACTCGGTCGGTAGAATTCGATGCTCGGTGTTGGTGTGGAAGTTGGGATAAAAATAAAACAAATATTTAGTAATAACGCTGGTCTAGTAGTGCACTGGCGATATCGCCATGGGCCAAATACTAGTTGGATTGCTCCCACACAACTTTGTCTTCTATTAAATGTCTCATTCATAACTTGTATCATTGGGCTCGAGGGGAGCACTCATTTTTTCAATTGATTTAAAATGTATGTTTCTAGACTTTTGTTTCGCTGTACATCCATTGAGCCGCCCCTTGGTTGGAAAATTAAATTTTCCTCGACACTCGAGTCAAAAAGTGAGTACGAGTGTGTCTGTGGAAAATGGAAAATGTGAACTCGTGGAGCGTCAGCTTTGGCCTCAACGGTCTCGTTCTGATTACATTTTGAGAAAGTAGTTCGGCACAATATTAAAGTCCAAAGGATGACAAACGAAAAATGTGCTGTTTGTGGAGTTCCGGCAGGACAGCGTTGCGCAGGATGCCAACAGGTGACCTACTGTGGGCGAGATCATCAACGGCAGCACTGGAAGGATGCCCATCGAAATGAGTGCCGATGTTATAAGGTGTGACGCTGCAGTGATTATTGGTGATCTCTATTTTTGGGTTTTTAATGTGAGCTGAATGTTGCACAATTTATGGATGTTTTGTGAAATGTGCATAGCAAATATTGATTTGTTTGAACATGAGAAATGGTAACACCTCCAGTATGTTCAGAGTGCGACAAGCAAAAAGCAACTTTGTAATCAGCAATGTTGCACTGATCGAACAGTTCTCCGTTATGTTTTCGCGATCAACTAATTATAATGCGTGATGCTGTTTGTTGATAAATACATGCGTAAACGTATTGTATAGTACAACCCCGATTAAACGCGAGCGAATGATCTGCGGTGCGGGTTATCTAAGGAAACCTCACAGATGGATAGCTTGATGATTTTTGTATTTTTTTATTAATTCGTTTATTTTTACAGGCTCAGTTACTTAAGTTTAAAGGAGCCGAATTCTTAAATATAATTTTAAAACTATATATATAAACAATT